>NW_006204238.1:891740-903063 GCF_000334495.1 Tupaia belangeri chinensis
CACCGGGTCCGGGACGTGAACCGCGGTCGACTACGTGGGAGTCTAGCGACATAGCCATTACGCTAACTGCTGGTTCCTGAGATAATCTTAATTGCACCATTGGATATCTCCGTATTAGCTGCACACAAGGATTTTTTTCACTTTTAAGACCTGTATAATATTCATTATATGGATATATTATTATTTATTTATCCAGTCCTCTATGAAAAACATTTAAATTCGCTCTAGCTCAGCATAATTACAATGCAGAGGAGAATAAACTTTTAAGTATCACTAAAACCCAATTTTTTCTTTGTTTGATTTGTTTGATTTTAGTTTTTGCTAGAGTACATGTACTTACTAGAGAAAGAGACAGAGAGAGAGAGAGAGAGACAGAGAAAGTGAGAAATCATTCCCCATAGGGAATAGTCACACCACAATTCCTTCTACTTCATTTATCCTCTCAAGATTGGGGGCACACATGCACGCATGTGCAGCATGTTTTCTTTTTATTTATTTTTAAAAGATTTATTAGACAGTGTTTGCATTTACTAAAGAAAGAGAGAGACAGGGAAGGAACATGAGGAAGGACCCTTCCTGCTCATGGGGCACGGTTACCTGTGTATTTTTTAAGCTACCAGGTCCCAGATTTGAACTGCACAGTCAGCCATGTGGAATCTAGCCACCTTAACCACTATACCACAGGCTGGCCTCCAGTAGAAATATCTTACAGGATAGATTTGTAGTAAGGAAATTGCTGGGTCAAATATCAAGCATCTGTCTTAATTAAAAATTTATTTTCAAATCACTTCATAACAATTAAACTTTTACTAACTGTATAGGAGTTTGCATTATTCAGTTGGATGCTTGCCATGGAATTACATTTGAAAATTATTGCCAATCTAATCCGTGGAAATGTGGAAGCAAACAGTTTGTCTAAATGACGAGTAAGGCCAAGTGTCTTACAAAAATCAGCCATTTTCATTTTATTTGTGAACTCAATTTACTCCGTACACTATTCTAATAAAAATGTCAAGGTTTTTCTTGTTTGTAGAGGGTTCTCTTAAGAAAATTGTCTCTTTTTTTCTCTGAGGAACACTATAAATACTCTGCTCTAAATCTGTTCATTTTTATTGTGGTGCTGTTTTATTTTGGTTATGTTGTCTTTATTACAAGAAAAATTTAAGGTTATTTATAAATCAAATATATCGGCCTTAATGGCTTTTTGGAGTCTTGCATTAAACGGCATTTCTTATCAATAACTGGGGGGAAAAAAGCGTATTTTTTTTTCCTGTGAGTATGTATGTGTTTCAGATATTTGATCACAGGGTTTACTTTTGTATAAATAGGTAGAAATCCTCTGCAGTCAATTCTTGAACTACCTGCTGTCACACTGTAGCCTTGTGAGAGTTGCTGCATCAGAAGAACCAGCTGAACTGCCCTTGATTTCTTAACTCTCAAATACTGTGAGAGCATAAATATTTATATATTTTTAGTTCAATTAATTAACTTATTTTTTCAGAGGCTTTTACTATAGGGTGTATGTACTCGCCAGAAAGACAGAGAGACAGATAGACAGACGGAAGGCAAGAAATCACCCCCCAGGTGGCACGGCCACGCTACAATTCCTTCTCCTCCATTCTCCCCTCGGGATCTTGGGCACGCACGCACACACACCAGTTATGAGTTTAAGCCACCAGGTCCAGGACTCGAACTGGGGTTGACTACGTGGGAGTCCAGCAACGTAGCCATTAGGCCATCTGCTGGTCCTATATTTTTAAAGTTTGTTATCCAGCAATAGACACCTGACTGAGCATCTTCACTGGCATAGAGGGAATCCTTATTTTGTCCCAAACTTACTGTAAATATTCCAGTGTTTAATCATTTATCCAATTAATCAAATTTTATTCAAGATTTAAAAAAATAATGAATGGTTGATGAGTTTAACCAAATGGCTTTAATTTTGAGTCATTCAATTTATAAAAATGAATAATTATATTAACAGATTTTCTAATGTTGAGTTATCGTTATATTCCTGGCCCAAACTCCATTTATTTTATTTTTAATTTATTAATCTGTAAATGCATTGAAGGATAATGCTTGATGTGATTTATTAGGGATTTTACATTAACACTCATAAGTGATGTATATGTATGTGATTTGATTGTGAAAAGCTGTGTCAGTCTATACCCTGGAAAAGTTTTAAAAGCACTGGAATTTTCCATTCTTAAGTTTAATTGACTTCACCTGTGATTCTATCAGAGCCTGGTGTTTTACAGACATGAATATTTTGAAATTCTCTCAATTCTGGAATAGTTTTTATTTCATATTTTTTAATATAATTTCATGTATTTTTTAGAATACACTGCATGATATTCATGTATAAGTCATTTAATATATAATTGTTTTTTTTTGTTTTTGTTTTTTTTTTTTGGAGAGATTTTCACTGTAGGGGGCGTGCGCTCACCTAGACAGACAGAGAGAGACATAGAGACAGAAAGCGAGAAATCACCCCCCCAGGGGGCATGGTCACGCCGCAATCCCTTCTCCTCCATTCTCCTCTCAGGATCTTGGGCACACACGCACACGCACCCGGCGTGAGTTTTAAGCCACCGGGTCCGGGACACAAACCGCGGTCGACTACGTGGGAGTCCAGCGACATAGCCATTACGCTAACTGCTGGTTCCCTATAATTGTTTAAAATACTTTATATTTCTTTTTTTTCCTTTGTTCCAAAGTCTATTTGTTCATTTGTTCCATTAGAGAGAGCGGCAGAGACAGAGACAGACACAGGCGCTCCAAACATGCTGCAGTCTACTCCTAGGCTCAGCTGGCTCAGCTCACGGGGAAGCCTGGATTGCTCAGAGAGGTTCCAGGACATGAACTCAGAACCCTTCTGTGAGTCCAGTCATGCCAATTCTACACTATCTGACCCACTACTTTTTAATTTTTTCTAACATTTCTAGTGATCTCTTGTTATTTTTTTCATTCTCATGCCTCATCCTTTATCTGATAGAGATTGAGATAGGTATCCCACCTTCTTCTTCCCTCAGGTGGAATGACCCTTAAGTACATTCTCTGGTATTGCCTAGTTCCCTACCTGGGCAGAGTCCACTTAACCATGTTGTGAACCTAGTTGGCATTGCACATTTATGGAGTTCCTTTTCTTTTCACTCAAGATTCATTAGGATCTTCACATTGACAAAAATTTCCTGTATTGGTATAAACTGTGATATTATGTTTTAAAAATTAATGATTTGTGAAGAAAGTCATTGCTGTCATAATTTTAGCTTACCCTTCTTAACATTACAGCAAATCTACATTTGCCTATATTTTATCTTTAGAGTCTCTTGTAATGTTCTAAAATGCGAAGGTTTTGGGATCACTAACAACTTGTGATTTACAGCTCTCTACATATTGAAATCTAATGAAAAACTGATGCCAAAGAAAATCTAATAGAAAAAAGTATTTGTCATCCTCAAAAAGGAAAAGAATATGTCGTAGAAATACATTTCATTAATCTATTATTAATATAACAGAAATAATTTGCCTTCAGAAGATGAGTTTTTCTGGTGATTAATTATGGCCATATTTATACCAAAGGACTACTCTTTTCAATACTGATTATGATACACAGGGGCATCTATGATATGGCCCATTTCTCTGTATTGGGTAACAGAACAATACTTAAGCTTTCAGAGGAATACAACTTACTCTTCCTGATTATGACAGGTTGGTTTCCTGCTGCTAACAGTGGTGCATCAAACACATTATCTGAAATTAAGCTAAGTGTTTTAGGAAGGCCATGTACACTCCAACTTTCTTTGAAAGGGACAATTGGATAAGCTTTTTTTTTTTCCCCCTTAACTACTTGGTGCAATATTTTTCCCAGAAAGTAATTTTTTTTTTCATAAAAATTTAACAACACTTGTTAATATCCTATTCTTACATTATTCAACTCAGGATCATGACTCTCAACACTGCTTGTGGATTTTAAAGATTTGCTTAACCTACATAGTTATATAAAGAATACCCTTGTGAGCATATATTTTTATTCCTCTGGTCTCAATTAATGTTTGTTCTCTTCAGTTCGCCTTCATGAGATAACCAATGACCATTATTAAGTAAAAACATTATTCTTTTTACTCCTATTCTTTTTCTTTTCTTTCTTTCTTTTTTTCTTTTCTTTCTCTTGGCAGAGATTTTTTGATAGGGTGCACATGCTCGCCGAAGAGACAGAGAGAGACAGAGAGACAGAAATGTGAGAAGTCAACCCCCAGGGGGATGGCTACTTTGCAATCCCTTCTCCTCCATTCTCCTCTCAGCATGAGTTTCAAGTCACTGAGTCTTGAACTGCAGTAGACTACATGGGAGTCTAGTGATGTAACCATTATGTCATCTGCTGGTTCCTTTACTCCTATTCTTAAAAAAATCACATATATAAGAAGAAATATCTTTTGAATGGGCCTTTAATATGCTATTTTATTCATATAGACTTTTCCTTTGGAAATCTGACTCATTATTCAAAGACTGTCATTCAGAAAAAGCACTTTTAGGAGGACCAGCAGTTAGTGTAATGGCTATGTCGCTGAACTCCCATATAGTCGACCACGGTTCGCGACCCAGACCCGGTGGCTTAAAACTCATGCCGGGTGCGTGTGTGTGCATGCCCAAGATCCCAAGAGGAAAATGGAGGAGAAGGGTTTGCAGTGTGGCCATCCTCCCGATTTCTTGCTTTCTGTCTCTCTGTCTCTCTGTCTCTGTCAGTCTGGTGAGTGCATGCGCCCTATAGCAAAAACTTCTCAAAAAAAAAAGTACTTTTAGTAAAGTATGCATATAATTTATCATTAATAAGCATATTTTCCCTTGTTTTCTGGCCTTTAAAAAAGTATGGCCTATAATAATGAAAGCCTGCTAAGAATTTTAAAGAAGCATTGAATAACCTTCTATATTTCATGTTTTTAACTAAATAGTGTTCTATTATGAAAATCAACTTCATTATTTAATCTGTATTTTTTAGATAAAATTCTAAGAAAAGTAAGTTTCTAAAAAAAATTATAAAATGTGAATGGTGAATATTATAAGCTATTTTCTAAGGACAAGGAGTTGGTATGTTACTGTACAAAGTAGTAAAATACATAAAATTTATCATGAGTACCTACATCCCGCTCACTTTATCTTTTGAAAGTGGGAAGGACAAGAGCATATCTGCTGTTCCAGGACACTAGGACAAGGTACCAACCCCAGATCCACCCCATACCCAAACTAGGCAGGAAGAAGATCCTAAACAAATTGAGATTAGGGATGCCAATTACACATTGCACAAGTGAAACTAAGACACCAAAAGGACCTGATACTTGCTCAAATTTTCCTAAGAGGGTCAAGTTAGAAAAAAATAATGGGGGACCAGTAGATGGCATAATTGTTATGCCACTGGGCTCCCACGTAGGCTACCATGGTTCAAGTCCTAACCTGGTGGCTTAAAACTCACACTGGGCCCATAGGCATGTATGCCCAAAACTGAAAGGAGAATGGAGGAGAAGGGATTGTGGCATGGCCATCCCCCTTGTAGGGTGATTTTTCACTTTCTGTCTTTCTGTCTTTCTTTCTCTCTCTAGTGAACACATGTGCCCAATAGACCAAAAAAAAAAAAAAAAAAAAAAAAAAAAAAAAAAAAAAGGACTATATCTGCTGATTGTTAGCTCATAGGCAAGGTTACAACTCTAATAATAAAAACACTGTCATATTCAGGAAGTCACTTTGAATAACCATGGAAATTATTCTTGACCTTCTGTGAATCAATGGGGCTACTTACTTTATTTTTCATTGATGTAACATGTGAAAACATTTGGAATTCCGTGCAGCCATATTTTGGGGTGAATCCTTTAAGATTTAGCTCACGTTTAGCCTCTAGCAAGCTTCTCTGCTATCTTTCTCCGCCCATTCTGGGATAAGTACTCTTTCCATGTGCTTCCATGGTTCTTTGTCTTGTCAGTACTTCCCCTGCTTTGGTTGCCCCTTTTCTTGCCTTTTTCTTCCATAGAACTCTAGGCCCTATAAATATGGGAATAATACTCATCTTTATGTCCCAAAGTGGTTTTATTATTGCCTAGAATAAAATAGGTGGCTGGTAAATTTTTATTTCCTAGGTTAATGAGCAGATGACCATTCACTGTGTGTATGTATTTGTAGAGACCCAGTGGGCCTCCTGGATGCTGGCAGATGACCCTGATTAGATTATACATTCCTTCGACTTGTTTGTCCATGCCTTTTGTATGAAGTGTGTTGCAAAAAGAGGGAAGAATGTCCTGTCTTATCAGCAGTGATATAATACAGCTAGTTGCGTGTATCAAATGGTTGCTGAGACATCTAGTCTTTACTATTTCCTTCTCACCTGGTAATGATTCCAAATATATGAGATTTGAAAAAGACATAAATCATTAGTTCTCAGTTAAAACAGCAATTTTAAACCAAGCAATGTGTTTGGCATTTCCAGAAATGTTTTATTGGAATGATCAAGGGGTTGAAAGGTATAATAATCATTTCCGTT
Organism: Tupaia belangeri chinensis; assembly: GCF_000334495.1. Lineage (NCBI taxonomy): Eukaryota > Metazoa > Chordata > Mammalia > Scandentia > Tupaiidae > Tupaia > Tupaia belangeri. The sequence continues at coordinate 898,270 of NW_006204238.1, forward strand.
AAATGGAATAAGGTTATGATGAAAGTTACTTTTTATCAGTAATTAGAGTTCTATGGCAGCAACATGTCCTAATTATGATCTTTAGACCATTAGCATACAAACAATGTTATTTAGATTTTGCTACGGAAAATTACCCAAGGCCATGTGGCATCTCAGAGAGTGATTGAGCATAATACTATTTGTGGTCTACATCTCACGAGCTCACCCAACATTGTCTCACATACACCCTCCATCTGGACTCGTTTATTAAGGGCACTTCAGTGTTCAACACGGAACTTGAAAAATGGCACCTCAGTGGGCTAGGAGATGAAAACAAACATCCCTGTATCTTATTAAGTTTTGCACAACATGGAAAATATTATGTGTGGTGAGATATAGTGAAAATAACGTATCTAATGAGCAATAAACATTTATGAATGACCACAGTCCCTTTGAATCTTTTCATCAGAAACACAGGCACAAAGAAATCTAGACTCAGAAACTAGAAGATACCTAGAGGTTATTTAAAAATTATTTGTCCCAGCAGGCTTTTTTTTTTTTTTTTTTTAGCAGTCATATTCATTCACCATTCACATTCACAGTGCCTGGCAATATGCCAGACGTTAAAATAGAAGGAAACTTGAATTCATCTGGATAAGTTTAAAATACAAAAACAAAATGTCTACATGGCAGACAATGAAGATTTATTGTTAATACAGTCACCTGGACTATTTTTGCACCTTAAGAAATAACAATGACTTGATGTTTCCACAAACACAGCTGAGTGTTAATCACCAACGGAATTTTTCTGGTCTGATTTGTGGTGTTTGTCCAATTCCACTTGCCGTGGGATGGCAATCTAGTGTTACCTGACCCAAGTGGCTGCTCAATCACTTTGCTATAGGACAACAGCATTTTAGTGTTTAAGAGCCCTTTTGTTTCAGGAAAATTTGCCAGTTTTTCATTCTAAGGTTTCATTTGCTTAATGACTTCCTCTCCTCACTTTGCCATCTAATGTGCTTCCTTTTTCCTTCATCTTTATGTCTTTTATTTCGTTTAGTTATTCTTTGGTATACCTATGGTTAATTTAATCTTCTCGACAAAGTCAATGCCTCTAACCTCTGAAGGCCCAAGGCCAAAGGCCAAATGACTAACTGCCAGGGTATGAAAACTCTCAGAGCATGGCGAGATGGGTGGAGAGGGAATCGTCTATACTGCCAGTCATAGTAAAGTGTCAACTTTGAGTTTCAATCATTCAAAATGAAGTCCTTTTATTAGAGAGTAGAACTTTGAAAGGTCTTCTCTTCCTTGTTTATTTAGCCATTTTGTGACATTAATTGGAGGGAAGTGGAACTGAAGAGTTTATAGAAACAAGTATAATAAGAACAAAGGAGAATTCCAACCCTGGTGATGTGTGGCCACTTTGAGCTGTCAGAAGGGGATGTGTTTGGTGGAAAACACTTAAACACACTTCTGTAAAATGTTTAAGAGAATCCATGCATAATAATACTTTAAAAGTTTTACTAAGCAGATTACTTCCTAATTTGTAGTGTGACAAACATATAAAGCAACGGAAGACATCTTAGAGGCTTTAAACGTATCAATATGTGTCCATTGTTTCTTTGTCAGATCTGTGATTTTCTTTTAGCCCAAATCAATGCCAGATGCATAAGTGCACTTAATAAATGTTAGTTAAATTGGATAATTTTTACTTATATGCAACACAATTTTCTTCTTTCAATTATTCGTGGTTTTATGTTCTATGAGTTTTAACCTTATTTTGCCAGTCTTCTTTCTTTTAAGTTTTAATTTCAAGTATCCTTTTCATTTCTTTCTAATATGTCTAGGTTTTGTTGTAGGAATTTACACTTTATACTTTTTTTTTTCACTTGATTTTGTCTTTGTTCTGTTTTGGTCTTTTTTTTTTTTATTGTTCCTTGCTTGTTTATTATCTATGCAAGTGACCTGACACTGATGTCCACTATAAACGGCTTAAAATTTTCTGCAAAATTATTTTGATAATGCTTTAAAACTTGTTTATTTTTTTATAGAGAGATTTTTTTCTATAGGAAATGTGCATGCATCAGAGAGACAGAGAGAGAGAAAGTGAGAAATCATCCCCAGGAGGGATGGCCACACTGTAATTCCTGATCTTTCATGCTCCTCCCGGAATTTTGGGCATGCATGCACATGCACCAGGCATGAGTTTCGCCACTGGATCTGGGACTCAAACCACAGTCAGCTATGTGTGGAGTCGAGCACCTTAACCACCTTAACTATACCACCTGCTGGCCCCTAAAATTTGTTTTATAAGATGATTGTTACAGAAATTAGAGATTGAAAATTTTGTGATCGTAGGACATTTGCTATTTTATAGATAATGAATGAAGCAACTATTTTGAAAATCCTAGTTCTTACCCCAAAGGCTTTTTAAAGTCAGTATTTTATCAATTGGGAAGTAATTCTCATACTTTATACCAGATGCTTTGTAAGATTTTATAATTAGTATGCATTCAATAATCAAAAGTTTTTTTTCCTGTTATCTGCTATGCTTTGTGGCCTAGGAAATTATTTCGCATAAATATTAATGCTATCATACTGAGGAAAACATTACATTTGGAGTAAATTATCAGGTAAATAGGCAAACCTTGTTGGTCAGTTTATCTAACTTTTAGTCTAGTAACCAGCTTTAAAATACTCAGAAAAATCTGTTGATCTTTTCAATATAGTCCAGTGAACATGCACCAGCAAATACAAAAAAAATTCTTCCAATAATTCAACAGGTTAAACCACTTTAGATAATTGAAGTTTATTATTCATGAAAACCCCTATGTATGTTTCTAAAGATAGATTCAAATTCTCAAATTGTTAATATAATAATAAATACTCTAAGCATCACAGATTGGATCAGATCATCACTCATCTGATACTTTAAGATGTCTCAACAATTGATCTAGAACATCATATATTCCATTTCGTGGTAGTAGCCATCAAAATAGTCAAAATGACTACATCAGCATGCTTGGTCAGCCTGGCTGTAACATATAAACATGATCATCATTAGCAAATATGGGCCAGATGTTCATTCCCTAAGAACCTATGGAAATGATTACTTGTGTTATGGTATATAGTCAGTCTTGACATGAAAAAAACAAACTTAATTTAGCATAGAAAAAGTACACAATTTCAAATGATCTTATTGCACCTCTGGGTGGGAGAGGGGACTGTATGAAAAAAAGCTAGAATCTTTTTTAGCTGAGATAATTTTTTTGGTTGAATAATCTCATTTATTCCTAATTCGTCTAGAATCCTGTATCTGATGAACCAAAATGTTTTACTTTTCTTCAAGTATTTTTAGTCTGAAATTGTATAAGAAGTTCTCCAGTGACAGCCTGATGTCTTTCATATTCCAGTAATAAAAATTTTGAAAGAATTTAAAAACCAAGCCATGTCTTACTTCAACTATATTTTATAACTACAGTCACATTTAGCTTAATCAATCAAATATTTATTGATGCCTACTGAGTGTATTGCTAAGTCTCCTTAGGGTTTTTTTTTTTGTATGTGTATAAGAGACTACTTTCTATTCCATTGTCACTGAAAAATTCCTACAGCTCCTACAGTCAATTAAAATCAGTCATAATTAGGTATTGACAAGGTGAACACTAGTATTTACAGAACAACTTTAGAATTTTTTCTTTTAGTACTTATTAGGATACTTATTTTAGATAGTCATTTATAGACACATTATGAATTTATAATTATCTCCCAAAATCCTACTCTTCTTTCCTTTAACTTGAATCTTAACTTGTGATATCCCTAAGAAATGCCACTTAACTTTTGGGGCACTTCTGTGTCTTGGTCGTTTTTATGCTTTTTGGCACTTAGCAACTTTCTGTGTTTTAATATGATTCTTTGAAAACTTCATTCACTCAACTCCTGATATTATCCTTACATGCTGCTCTGAGATTCAATATTTGATATTTATGTTGTTTCTTCCTCTCTTTTGTAGCATCTAGTAAACAATGTAATGTTGGAAAAAGTATTTTTTGAATAAAAGAAAAATTTTCATTGAAATATTAATGGGTTCTCATAAACTTATGAATGTTTAAGTATACATACATGCATATACACATGTAATATTGTCTGTGTGAGATAATTTACTGATTAGAATAGTGTAAATAAATCTGTATTTAACTATTACAATACTAATTTGCCAAGAAAAAAAGGGAAGTTTTGTCTCATAGAACTTCAGAATTATAAACAAAATAAAGCAAAACTGCTACCTAGTTATCTTCCTCTCTTCAGATTTTTCACTGCAAATGTTCTGGCTAACTGAATTTCTCAACAGGCTGGAATGCTGTATAATAAAAAGTTTTTAAGTTAAAAAAAATTGTCACAGGTTGTTTGTACTTGCTAGATGGACACAGAAGGGGAGAGGGAAACTGAGAAAACACTGCTCCCTTCATGGGGCATGGTCACACTGCAATCCCTTCTTTTCCATTTCTCCCTTCTTTCAGGATTTGGGGCATTGTGTAGACATGCTCACATACACACACACACACACACATACACACACACAGTAGGTCTCTCAAGTCATTAGGTCTGGGTCTCAAACTACACAGTCTGCCATGTGGTATCCAGCCACCTTAACCACCAATGTTACGAGCTAGCCCAGAATATTTATCTACGTATCATCTACTTCTATATCTATTGTTATTTATCATCTTATTTATTTCTCTCTCTCTCTCTCCTTCTCTCTCTCTCCCTATACACACACACACACACACACACACACACACACACATATATAAA
>NW_006204238.1:903311-915190 GCF_000334495.1 Tupaia belangeri chinensis
TATATTTGTATTTTGGAGCACTTTTGAAAATTTAGATTTGGAATATTTGCAAATACATAATGAAATATCTTAGGTATGTGTCCCAAGTCTCAATACAAAATTCATTTATGTTTTATATACACCTTATACACATAGCCTGACAGCAATTTCATACAATATTTTTGTACCGCAGCGTTTTGACTATGACCTGTAACGTGAAGCCCGGTGTATAATTTTCCACTTACAGTCATGTCAGTACTCAAAAAGTTTCCCATTTTAGAATATTTTGGATTTCAGATTTTCACATTAGGGATGCTCAGCCTGTATATCCATAAAATAGGTTATTTAGCCACTAAAAATAAATGAAATACTGATATATTCTACAACATGGAAGAACCTTGAAAACATTACTAAGTAAAAGAAGCCAGACAATAGATCTATTATGCAAACTGCTGGTTCCCTAATATTTTTAATAATAAGTGTGGGTACACTTAGATGAGGGAGTATGGGTATGTGTGAAAAAGATATATCACAGATGAAAGGAGCTTAGAAGATAATTTTTTCTTAGGGGCTACAGAATAAATCATGTGTTGCAGGACTGCATTTTAACTACAATCCATCACACAAAGTCAGCTGTGAAATTTTGAAATTTTTGAAATTTTCCCCTTGTACAATCACTTGTCCCTAGAAATGTTTTGGATTTGGGGATATTTCAGATTTGTGATTTTTAGATTAGTGATACTCAGCCTGTGCCACGCATACACACTCACACATGTATCACTGTGTTTACATAGTGGAGATCATCTATCTACCTATATCCCTTCAAAAAGTACATGGGGGAACCAGCAGTTAGCGTAATGGCTATGTCGCTGGACTCCCACGTAGTCGACCGCGGTTTGTGTCCCGGACCCGGTGGCTTAAAACTCACGCCGGGTGCGTGTGCGTACGTGCCCAAGATCCCGAGAGGAGAATGGAGGAGAAGGGATTGCGGCGTGACCATCCCCCCTGGGGGGTGATTTCTCGCTTTCTGTCTCTATGTCTCTCTCTGTCTTTCTGGTGAGTGCACGCGCCCTACAGTGAAAATCTCTCCAAAAAAAAAAAAGTACATGGAAAGGGAATGCATATGATGACAAAACTATGCATAGATTTCAAATTGTTTTTGCATCAAAATAAATTCATATTTGCACTCCATTTCTAAAGAGCTTTTTGAATTCCCCGTGTGTGTGTGTGTGTGTATGTGTCTATGCACATTTTTTTGGCCACCCAACAATTGAAATTATTTCCTTTGATCATAAAAGCATAAAGCAAAACCCACTTCCCATGACAGAAACTAGTATTTCCAGAGTTCACATCCTCATCCAAGTAAAAATTTGTGGACCAGGTTCTGTCAATTAGATATATTCACTAAGCTCATACTTTAAGAAGTAGACTATACAGAAATCATTCTGGTATGAACATGATTGCTTCAGTTTTCAGATATGATATCAGATGCTCTAGCAGAAGCAGTCAGTGTTCAAAGCCAATTGTTGGTAGGCATAAATTGTGCTACTGAACACAGAGACACAAATGATGTCTTCAGAGGATGAGGTGGTGGTTGCTTCAAGTTGCACATATACTTAAAGAAAAGAAAAAGACTGACAACATTCTGAGGTCTTTCAATGACTTGTTTGTTTTTGGTTCTGTTCGCTAAAGAGCATGCATGCTTGCCACAGAGAGGGAGAGTGAGAATGGCAGAGAGAAAAAAGCACCACACATAGAGAATGGTCATGCTGCTATCCCTTATCTTCCATCTCCCCTTTCTCAGGTTTTAGGCATGCATGCACATATGACTTCAGCATGTTTCTCAAACTGTGATTCTGGGACTTAAACCACATGATCAGGCTTGTGGAATCCTTAAGCAAAGTAATGAAGCCAGTTCAACAAAATTCTTAATTCTTGGCTAAAGTCTAAGTGTCAGAGCTTTTAAACAGCCATATTAAAAGGCTACATTCTTCCTAGGTTTCTTTTGGCTGCAATTACCCCCCAAAATTTTAAATTTGATTCTACAGATTACTAGATTATTACTTTCATCAAATTCATCACTCCCTGGACTTGGGAAAAATTTGGGATTCTGAAAACTGGAATGGGAATGTATAGAAGGAAAAGAGCTTTCCTTTGACAATAGAATAGTCTCCTCCTCACTATATATAGGTCTTACTGGAAGACACCGATGGATGAATTATACAAGGGTTTTGTGTCACCTAATTACACCACTGAATTTATAACTGAAATGATAGCAAAAGATGTTTGAGGAAGAAAACCACAAATAAATCTGTGGAGAAAGTGTAGAATATTTTAATAATCTGTATGGTTATAAATATGGCGGATACATGTATGTGTTAGAATTCTAAAACTTTTAGCTGTAAGGAGGAAGTAATTTTAGAGTAGGTTGACTGAATAGATATGGATTCACTTACTAAGTTGGGCCTTGGTTTACTGTGCTAGCTTAAGTAACTAGATATGAGTACACCTTTTTTGTTTGTTTGGTTGGTTACTTTTCCCTGATCCTAAATTCTTTGGTGTAACACACAGGGAAAAATGTAAAGGCTCATGAATTCATAAATATCGGACATTATTGAGGGAAATGGACTGTTCAGTTACTCCCTGTTATGCTCTTTATAGGCCAGTATATATTTACCTCTGTAAGGCTTTGAAAAATACTCCAATGAGGGGGGAACCAGCAGTTTTGCGTAATGGCTATGTCGCTGGACTCCCACATAGTTGATCGCGGTTCGCGTCCTGGACCCGGTGGCTTAAAACTCACGCCGGGCACGTGTGCGTGCGTGCCCAAGATCCCAAGAGGAGAATGGAGGAGAAGGGATTGCGGCGTGATCATCCCCCCTGGGGGGTGATTTCTCGCTTTCTGTCTCTATGTCTCTTTCTGTCTGTCTGGAGAGCGCACGTGCCCTATAGTGAAAACCTCTCAAAAACAAAACCTCCAATGAGTAGAGGACCAACATCCCCAGAAGGTTCTGCATGCAGCTGCTGCACTCTGGAGGGAAGTACAAATCTGCAATTGGAAAGGGCTCCCTTATTCCAAAGAGAATCTAGAGGTCAGGGGCCAGAAAGTAAAGAATGACTTGAATTGCTAGACTATTGGGGTCACCATGAATTTAAAAAGCAGCAAGACCAGTCAAGGGATCAGAATAGTATGATCCATATGAAAAGTGGATGGTCTATAAATACAAACCAAAAAAAAAAAAAAGGTACGACTCCTAAAAATAAAAAGAGTGGAGTTATATTGATCACGGTGTTCCTTGATACAAACATAGAACTGAATAAACCTAAAACATAGTGAGTCTCCACTCCATGCCTTGCTTAAGCCACCAAAACTTATCTTTCCTCACCCAGTTTCTAGACCAGAGTCCCCACAAATGAATAGTGATGTTTGAACCAAGAAAAGGAAAAATAATCTTGAGTTTTGACTAATAATATCATATATATGTATTCTTTCTTTTTAATGCTTTTCCAAAGGGTTCTATGTCTATTTGTTAGAATAACAGGGTTTTTTAAGAAAGTCATTAATTTAAAACTTTCGGAAACTTTTAGACACTGGATCCAAGTTAGAGTCTGGAAAGGCAGAATATCACTGCATCTGCCATAAAGGGACTGAGGGAGTAAGGACATAAGTGAAAATTTTATCCAGGTCCATCTGAGTTTTAGACTGAGTGAAATCTCAGGCCTAATCTATCTTATTCTATTTCCAAACTGAATTACTATTCCAAGAACTGGCAACATTTTCCACCTTACTTTTAGAATCAGGATTATTTTTGTAGAAAATGCTAAAGAGAAATACCAGAACCTTCCCATCTGGTATCAAAAGAATAAAATAAAGCATTCCTGGAACCCAGTATGATCAAATTAAAATAAAGTTAAATAATTCTTAAAAAAAAAAGAAGATAGTAATCTAAGTTTGTTTCAAATATGTATATAAATAATGAAGAATCATTAAAGATTTCACATGTTTGGCTGATATGGAAAATAGCAGTTGAGTTATCTTTAGTTTAAATAATTAAAAGTAATTCTACTATAGCCACTATTCCAGAAGTGGTATTTTTCTTAAATTATATTAACATAATCCCAGCAACTAGTCTAATCTGGAAATTTTATATTTTTTGTTTTTCTTTTAATCTGGCATGTACAGAAGAGCACTTTCTTTTCCTTCCTTTTTTTTTTCTTTAAGAGATTTTTGTGCTTGCTGGAGAGACAGAGAGACAGAAAGTGAGAAATCACCACCCCCACTCCCCAGGGATAATGGCCGTGCCGCAAATCCTTTCTCTTTCATTCTCCTCTCAGGATTTTGGGCATACAAATACACACGCACACACACACACACACACACACACACACACACACAGGCGCCACACGCACACACCTGACATGAGTTTTAAGCCACTGGGTCCAGGTTGACCTCATGGGAGTCCAGCAATGTAACCATTATGCCTTCTGCTGGTCCCTAGAAAAACACTTTCAATGTCTATCTAAAGAGATATGCTATCTCTGATCATTTATATCACAATTTAGTTTGCAGGGTACTAGATTTTCTCACTATTTTTAAAAATAATCCTGACTCATTTCATTCTCAAAATTACACTGCCGGCACAAGAAAAATAGAAGATTGTTGGTACTTTACTAGAAGACAGCAGACAAATGCATGAAAATACCGAAAGTGTTCTGTACATGCCAGATAAGGTGAAGTGTCCTTGGTGAAGACCCAAAGATATGTAATATGGCCAAGCTAATCTCAACAAAATGGCAGAGCATTTTGCATTTGCATTCCCTACCACTATGTGGGGATATAATATTTGGCAAGCCTATCTGGATTTAGAGGCAACAAAGAAATATATGTACTGTGTAACTCAAAAAAAGTAACAACTTAGAGAAGGTACCAATGGAAAGAACCCCTACCATGTAGCTCTTTAAGATCTAGTGGAATCAGTGGTTCTTGAAATGTCTATTGGCTTCTTTCTATAAGAAGCCAGAAATAAGCCCTAGTAAAGAATTACAGAAGAGACTCCCTAGTGGAGACATGTTCTAGTCTTTGCCAAAGATGCTAAAGATTAGAGTCTCAAGTTAATGACATCCAAAACAGAAGTGTTACAGGATTCACTCTAGAGATGAGAGTAGATGTGATGATGGCAAATCCACTCTGCATCACCAGCAATGGAAACCAAGCAATGTTATTCAAGGCCAAGCATCCAATGTTCTGTTTGGGTAGAGCTGACTCCTAGTGATGCTGGCAACAACAGCAGCAATGTTTTCCCTCTGATTAGTTATGTGGCATTATTTTGGGAGATTTTTTTTTTGTCTTGTCGGTATGCCATCCCAGAGAGTCTATGAACTACTTAATAACTTAATACTTTACCATAAATCATTTTTTGCTTAGTATGTGCACACACACACACACACACACACACACACACACAGGCGCCACACGCACACACCTGACATGAGTTTTAAGCCACTGGGTCCAGGTTGACCTCATGGGAGTCCAGCAATGTAACCATTATGCCTTCTGCTGGTCCCTAGAAAAACACTTTCAATGTCTATCTAAAGAGATATGCTATCTCTGATCATTTATATCACAATTTAGTTTGCAGGGTACTAGATTTTCTCACTATTTTTAAAAATAATCCTGACTCATTTCATTCTCAAAATTACACTGCCGGCACAAGAAAAATAGAAGATTGTTGGTACTTTACTAGAAGACAGCAGACAAATGCATGAAAATACCGAAAGTGTTCTGTACATGCCAGATAAGGTGAAGTGTCCTTGGTGAAGACCCAAAGATATGTAATATGGCCAAGCTAATCTCAACAAAATGGCAGAGCATTTTGCATTTGCATTCCCTACCACTATGTGGGGATATAATATTTGGCAAGCCTATCTGGATTTAGAGGCAACAAAGAAATATATGTACTGTGTAACTCAAAAAAAGTAACAACTTAGAGAAGGTACCAATGGAAAGAACCCCTACCATGTAGCTCTTTAAGATCTAGTGGAATCAGTGGTTCTTGAAATGTCTATTGGCTTCTTTCTATAAGAAGCCAGAAATAAGCCCTAGTAAAGAATTACAGAAGAGACTCCCTAGTGGAGACATGTTCTAGTCTTTGCCAAAGATGCTAAAGATTAGAGTCTCAAGTTAATGACATCCAAAACAGAAGTGTTACAGGATTCACTCTAGAGATGAGAGTAGATGTGATGATGGCAAATCCACTCTGCATCACCAGCAATGGAAACCAAGCAATGTTATTCAAGGCCAAGCATCCAATGTTCTGTTTGGGTAGAGCTGACTCCTAGTGATGCTGGCAACAACAGCAGCAATGTTTTCCCTCTGATTAGTTATGTGGCATTATTTTGGGAGATTTTTTTTTTGTCTTGTCGGTATGCCATCCCAGAGAGTCTATGAACTACTTAATAACTTAATACTTTACCATAAATCATTTTTTGCTTAGTATGTCCAATGTTGGTTTCTTTTGCTTATAACTTAGAACACCAACTGCTTACATGCTATATTATTAAAATACTACTTCTCATTGAGAATATGCTTGAAAGAAAGGAATGACTTATGGTACTCTAGTATGTATTTTAGGTGGAAAAGTACTCTGAAAAAACTGGACCTGTTGACAAGATTAATGACGTGATAGATTTGAAACTATATAGTTTTAGCAACTCTAAACTAAGGATTTCTCATAAGATTATGAACAATTAGTTTTATAAGGTGAAATCAACAGTGGTAAATTGCAAATCCCCCCAAATAAAATCTAAGCCCTTTTCTATGCATATAAATAAAGCAGAGGTTTAGCTTTTAATTTTATGTTTTAAAATGATTGCTTTCCCCACATAGAAATACATAGTGACTTCTTAATGAAAGATTTGCAGTTTACTAGAAGTTTTAACACCTCGTTGTTCTTTGTTTGGTTTTATGACACGTTCTGCACGTGTTTTCTAAAAGTGCTCCATAAAAATAATAGTTTTCAGAATTTCCCAACACTTCTTAATAGCTAAAAAGAGAACTAGAAAAAAAATGAGCTTCATTAAACACTATAATCTTAGTAAAACCATTCAGATTAGACCTTGGCCAATCAAGTATGTTTAAGCTTACTTGCTTACAGATTCGTGTATTTTACTATTACCCTTTATGTGTTATTGCACCAGATAAAATTCCTTTCACTTCCACCCCTTGAAATATATTGTTTATTGATTTCAAAACCTAAATCAGGAAATAATTTTCTAGATAAATAGATAATTGTTTAACTTTAACCAGGGACATTCTCTTCAGGATTATTGCCATTTGAGAGCTAACTGTGGTATAAAGGGAGAAAGAGCATTGAACTAAGAATCAAAAACCAGAACCAGCAGATGATGTAAAGGTGATGTTACTGAACTCCCATGTAGTCAATGGAGGTTCAAGTCCCAGGCCCGGTGGCTTAAAACACGTGCTGGGCACGTGTGCATGCCCAAAATTTCAAGAGGAAAATGAAGGAGAAGGAATTGAAGCATGGCCATTCCCTCAGTGGGTGATTTCTCGCTTTCTGTCTCTCTCTGTCTCTCCAGCAAGCATATGCATCCTATAGCAGAAATCTGTCTTTTTTAAAAAAGGGATCAAAAACCCTTAATTCCTTAATTTTACTTATTACTCATTCATTCATCAAATCATCCATCAGTAAGGTCATTCTGAATGCTACCACTTTCTCAGGGGTTGAAGATGTTAAGATGGATTACTTGACTTCAAGCTGCTGATCCAATAGAAATAGTCTTAGTTTGACGAGGTATTAATTGTGAAATCTTAAGAAAGGTAATTTTTTTTCCCTCTGAATCTTACCTTTTTTCTGTGTAAACAAGGGGGGGAGGAGAGTTTATGGGGTTGTCATTGTCCAGAAATGGTGAATCTAATTGGACAAATTCACAGATTAAATTAGGACTCAGGGTTGACTATATCCATTTGCCGCTATTGATTCACATTAGGAATTACTATAGTGTATCTGTCAAGAATGTGGGCTGTAGAGCATGGCTATCAAGATGGGGGTTTCAGCCCCTCCAATTACCTGTAGAAGAACATGAGCAATTTTCTTAATTACTCTGTGCACTCATTATCTCCTAAGCATAATGATGATTGCAAAGTTGTGAGAGTTCAATGAAATAGTCCCTATAAATCACTAATTTCTGTGTCTAGTACTTAGTACTTTCTCAATAACAAAGAAAGATGATAATGAAACTAGATTTCCATTTTCTGGACAAAGTAAGATGAGTAGTTCTTTTGGATCAGTTATGAAATGTAAGGGGCAAATAGGCAAGGATAGAAGAAGGTAAATAATTGCAGTTCTCCTGCATGTTCTTATCAAAAGGATTTAAGTCATGGTGTTTAGAGAGGTAGGGCTAGAAGGTGGAGTAGCTCACTTAATAACCTCATTATGGAGTTCATGTAAAACTAGTGTTGGTTTATTTTTCATGTGAGAATGAATGGAATAGAACTGGTAAAAGAGCCTCTTTTCTTACTTAATGAACTTAGAACTGACATGATCAAATGAAAAGGGCATATTAGGGGAACTGGACGATATTATTTGTCCAAATACCCCAAGTTTCATAATAAACATCCTCATTAGGTAAAATATATATAACATAGTAACCATGACTTACAGACCAGGTCGAGAGTGAGGCAGACTTTGGAACTCCCCAAAAGAGTTAGCGTGGATATTGTTAATGGAGTTAAGGCCTTACATGAAAACTTGTGCTTGTTGAAATTCATGTGATTCCATTTGTATTACTCATAAGAACTGATGGTTTTGGCTTATACAAAAGAAGGAGCATTTATACTATAAAGTGTTATACTGTTGTATGTTATGATAGTTATTATATATGCTCATTTTGGTATTAACTTTAACACCTTTCTAATTCTCTTTTATGTGCATTCCTAATTATTTTACAAACCAATTAGTTAGTCTCCTTTTACAGAGGGAAAAAATAAAATAGTGTGTCTTAGATTCTTGTTACAATGTTTGAAATTGCTTATTCATAATATCTAATAGAGGTGTCAGCAGGTGTCATAGTCGTTAAGGTGCTGGACTCCCCTGTGGCTGATTACAGTTTGAGTTCCAGATTCAGCAGCTAGGAAATCAAACTGGGCATGTGTGTGTGCATGCCCCTAATCCCAAGAGGAGAATGGAGGATAAAGGATTGTGGCATGGCCACCTCCACTAAGGGTGATTTCTCACTTTCTCTCTCTCTCTGTCTCTCTCTGGCAAGTGCATGCACCCTACAGCAAAAACCTAAACAATAATAATAATAATAATATTCAATAGCATTGTTTTATATACAAAAGTATTAAAAGAAATTTATACAAATACCTTGGAACCATAAGATTAAAACAAAATAAGTGAAGAAGTTCAAGGTAAAAAGAAATATACAATTAGGGAACCAGCAGTTAGCGTAATGGCTATGTCACTGGACTCCCACGTAGTTGACCGCAGTTCACGTCCCGGACCTGGTGGCTTAAAACTCACGCCAGGCGCATGTGCGTGCATGCCCAAGATCCTGAGAGCTGAATGGAGGAGAAGGGATTGAGGCGTGACCATCCCCTCTGGGGGGTGATTTCTCACTTTCTGTCTCTATGTCTCTCTCTGTCTGTCTGGTGAGCGCACACGCCCTATAGCAAAAACCTCTCAAAAAAAAAAAAAAAAAGAAATATAAAATTAAAAAAACTAAAACTTGTATAAAGAATCTACCAAAAATATTTTATACATTTCCTAGGAATATTCTATAAATTTGCTTTTATGCTTCATGATAGCTAAGACAAAACTCAAATCTTAAACAGTTATACAAATCAACATTGACAAAATAAAAATGGATTTCCCAAAATGGACTTTGGGAAAATGGAAATGGATTTCAGTCCTTCCTCTTAAACCTGAGAGAAATTTATTTAAAAATATGAGACCACATAATACAGTGAACATCAACCTCATCATAAATAATGACATCAAGAGCACAGGGAATTAGTCTACAACTCGAGTCGCGTCTTTCTACAATGTCAGGGCTTTATTCACGTCAAATGTCCTAACACACAAATAAGCATAGCAGGACAAATGACAGGGTGATGTGAGCCTGCTGAAGGCCAGTACCTGCACCAACACCATGAGGGAGCTCTACTCCCAGCATCCGCCCATCCTGTCCCCAGGATGAAGCCGTTAGCATGAATCCTCTGTCAAATGTCTCCTCAGCAACATGGCATCACACAAGTTCTAGACCAGGTGTCCTTCAAGCTGCTGCTGTGTAGAGGATCAGTCAAGATGAGTAAATCATCTTTAGGACTGAGCAATAATGTGTCCACATGTGTCACAACTCCTGGCAGGTCTTGCTCCATCTGAGAACATCCAGAGAATCTTTAGAAATATCACAACTTAGAATTGTGACAATTAGCTGTTTTCAATAAAAGTTTCAGGTTATATTCCCCTAAAATTCCTTGATGAGTTGAGGTCATTGTCAAGTAGACTTCAGTAAAAAGCAATAGTAACATCATTAATGTCAGTGTTATCTTCATTAATTTTTTTCTTTTTCTTTTCAGAGAGAGATTTTTGCTTTAGGGCATGTCTGCTTGCCAGAGAGACAGAAAGCAAGAAATCACCACCCCTCCATCCAGGGGGGAATGGCCATGCCACAATCCCTTCTCCCCTCAGAATTTTGGCCATGCATGCACACATGCCCAGTGTGAGTTTCAAGCCACCGGGTCAGGGACTTGAACTGCCATCAATTATGTAGGAGTCCTGCAACGTAACTATTACACCATTTGCTGGTCCCATCTTAATTAAATTTTATTAGGGTGTGTTGGGCAGAATTCTAAGATGACCCTAAGGTTTCTGCTCCAACTCATCCATGCCCTTACATATGAATATACTAGATATTCTTCCCGTGATTAGGTTATATGAGACAAAGGTGAAAAGATTTGCAGATAGAATTACAAGGGGGTCTTCAAAAAGTTCATAAAAAATATACATTATGGAAAAACTAAGCATGGATTTTAAAAATATTTTTGAGTAATATAAACTTATGCTTTCATTCCATTTGATGTACCAACGTATTTCTCTAATCAGAAGATGCTAATATAATTCAAAGGAAGATAATCTTGGGTGGGCCTCCCCTAATCGAGAAAGCTCTTGTTAAAAGATTTGAAGTAGCAGCTACAGATGTGCTCCTTGGTTTTGAAGAAGCAGTATGTGTTGTGAAGAGAACCCTATAACTTGGACTTGAAGGCAGGCTATAGGAGATTGGGACAATTGCTGGCCAACAGCTGGCAAGAAAACTGGGACATGCATCCAACATCTGTAAGAAACCAAATTCTTTCAACAACTTAAAGAGCTTGGAAACAGATTCTTCTCTAGTCAAGCCTCAGAGTTAAAACAACTACTATCCATTAATTTCAGCTCTGCAAGACCCTAGGATGAAAACCCAACTGAGCTATCGTCTTCCAGAACTCTGAGATAACAAATAGGTGTTGTCTTTTGGTAAGTTGTTACACAGAAATAGAAAATGAATACCAGGATATTTAAATCAAAATGATGACTAAACAAGGATTCAGTCAGTAATGTAGCAGTATTACAACACTCTGTGAGGCTGACCCACAATGGAAGATTCCAAGTTTGCATCAAGACACTTCCTACAGGTTAGAAATGAACACATTCATGATTCATGCTTTTTTTTTTTTTTTTTGAGAGGTTTTCGCTATAGGGCACGTGCGCTCGCCAGACAGAGAGAGACAGAGAGACAGAAAGCGAGAAATCACCCCCCAAAGGGGATGGTCACGCCGCAATCCCTTCTCCTCCATTCTCCTCTCGGGATCTTGGGCACGCACGCACACGCGCCCGGCG
>NW_006204238.1:916478-941558 GCF_000334495.1 Tupaia belangeri chinensis
ATTTTTTTCTTTTTCTTTTTTTTTTTTTTTTTGAGAGAGAGATTTTTGCTTTAGGGCATGTCTGCTTGCCAGAGAGACAGAAAGCAAGAAATCACCACCCCTCCATCCAGGGGGGAATGGCCATGCCACAATCCCTTCTCCCCTCAGAATTTTGGCCATGCATGCACACATGCCCAGTGTGAGTTTCAAGCCACCGGGTCAGGGACTTGAACTGCCATCAATTATGTAGGAGTCCTGCAACGTAACTATTACACCATTTGCTGGTCCCATCTTAATTAAATTTTATTAGGGTGTGTTGGGCAGAATTCTAAGATGACCCTAAGGTTTCTGCTCAGACTCATCCATGCCCTTACATATGAATATACTAGATATTCTTCCCGTGATTAGGTTATATGAGACAAAGGTGAAAAGATTTGCAGATAGAATTACAAGGGGGTCTTCAAAAAGTTCATAAAAAATATACATTATGGAAAAACTAAGCATGGATTTTAAAAATATTTTTGAGTAATATAAACTTATGCTTTCATTCCATTTGATGTACCAACGTATTTCTCTAATCAGAAGATGCTAATATAATTCAAAGGAAGATAATCTTGGGTGGGCCTCCCCTAATCGAGAAAGCTCTTGTTAAAAGATTTGAAGTAGCAGCTACAGATGTGCTCCTTGGTTTTGAAGAAGCAGTATGTGTTGTGAAGAGAACCCTATAACTTGGACTTGAAGGCAGGCTATAGGAGATTGGGACAATTGCTGGCCAACAGCTGGCAAGAAAACTGGGACATGCATCCAACATCTGTAAGAAACCAAATTCTTTCAACAACTTAAAGAGCTTGGAAACAGATTCTTCTCTAGTCAAGCCTCAGAGTTAAAACAACTACTATCCATTAATTTCAGCTCTGCAAGACCCTAGGATGAAAACCCAACTGAGCTATCGTCTTCCAGAACTCTGAGATAACAAATAGGTGTTGTCTTTTGGTAAGTTGTTACACAGAAATAGAAAATGAATACCAGGATATTTAAATCAAAATGATGACTAAACAAGGATTCAGTCAGTAATGTAGCAGTATTACAACACTCTGTGAGGCTGACCCACAATGGAAGATTCCAAGTTTGCATCAAGACACTTCCTACAGGTTAGAAATGAACACATTCATGATTCATGCTTTTTTTTTTTTTTTTTGAGAGGTTTTCGCTATAGGGCACGTGCGCTCGCCAGACAGAGAGAGACAGAGAGACAGAAAGCGAGAAATCACCCCCCAAAGGGGATGGTCACGCCGCAATCCCTTCTCCTCCATTCTCCTCTCGGGATCTTGGGCACGCACGCACACGCGCCCGGCGTGAGTTTTAAGCCACCGGGTCCAGGACGCGAACGCGGTCGACTACGTGGGAATCCAGCGACATAGCCATTACGCTAACTGCTGGTTCCCATGATTCATGCTTTTTGAAGCTGAGGATAGATGGTGACATCAAGACCCTGTTGAGGATGCTGTCTCTCTGTCTCTTCCTGTGTCTTGCACTCTCCCTCTCTCTTGCTCATGGGAGAAAAAAATAAATAGACTTAAAATATGATGACTAAACAGAAATTCTGTGGTCAATTCTATGTAAGAGGGGGAAGCTTATTTCCAAATTTATTTAGATCTATTACAAATAAAAATCTTACATAGATCATAAACAACCAATGAAGGAGCCAATGATTATTAAGCAATGATTATTAAGCAATGATTATTATTATGTTCTGAAATTTTAAGAGAACATTTTCTTAAAATAAATTGATGGAAGATTTAGAGATACATGGCAATGATAAAATATTTTAGATACTTCCAGGCCTTGAAAATTGAAACAAAACAACAGTGGGTTCTTCTGGAGTTTCTGTTTAGATACTGTGCAATTTTAGCAATTACTGTCTCTAATAACTGCTTGGAAAGAAAAAAAAAGGAAAAAAGAGAGAGGAGTTATTAAGGGTCAACTAAACATTTAAAGAAACCTTTGACCTGATTTAGGATGTAATTAAAACATAATATGTTGTATCCAAAATACATTTACATACATACAATGAGTATCCATGATGATAACTGTGTGAACATTTTGAGGGACTCTTAAGAGGAGAATGGCCAGGAAGAATGAAGATAATTAAGAAATAGTTTTCTGAAATATGCAAGGGTTATTTTAAAAAGTAGTGGTGGTAGGGAGTCGGGGGCGGGTGTTAAAACAGCAGTAGTTACTTAACGTAAAAACCAGGCTGACTCAGCCAAATTGTTTAGTGAGTGTTGATCAGAATGAGATTTTTATTTATAAAGGTTAATTAGTACCCAACTGAGTCAGTTAGGAGGATATATTGACCCTAGAACTCTCTACAGTCTTTAATTTAACCTCTCCTCTGTATATAGCTTTGCCCAATGGACAGCGGTCAAATGTTAATGAACCATATGAATTGATGAGTAATGCTTCATATAATGAGACTTCTTGGAGTGCATGCAAACACAAAACACACTCTTTGGTTGCAGGGAGTCTCAAAGTATGATTGTGAGCAGTTACTCTTGCCAATAATAAAAACTGTCTAATGGGAGCTCTGCCATAACCCCCTTGAGATAGCTGGGCTGCTCTGGCTTCAGGGTTCACTCCACTTTAACAGCTAATATAAACATCTTAATGAAGTTATGGAAAGAAAGAGAATTCAAAGGAGATGCATTCTACAAAGGTGATAAAGCCTAAAGGAAGGAAGAAAGTACAGACAGAGGGTAAGGCATCATCTATCTATTGATAGATACAACAATCATTTGACAGGCATGCATTAGAACATCATGACCATGCATTTTACCCAAAAAAGAAAAAAAATTCATCAAACGTATACTATCCTCTCATTCATTTTTTAAAAAGCTATTAACCAGGACCAGCAGTTGGCTGGTTGCTACTTTGCTGGATTTCCATGTAGTCGACTACGGTTCAAGCCCCAAACCTGGTGGCTTAAACTCATGCCGGGCACCTGTGCATGTGTGCCCAAGATCCCAAGAGGAGAATGGAGAAGAAGAGATTATGATGTGGCCATCCCCCCTTGGGGGTGATTTCTCTCTTTCTATCTCTCTGTCTCTCTCTGACTTTCTGGTGAATGCACGTGCCCTATAGCAAAAAACCTCTAAAAATGTTATTAACCAAAGAAATGGTTATTTACATACACACATACAAACTGTACAGCACTAAGAAATGTAAATATCTATGCCATAACAAACAGGTGGTAACTCAACATCCAGGGTTGACAGAAAGCTTGAAGGGGACTGCAACAAATCCTATGGCAAACACTAGATTCCCAAGGTGGAGAAGGCATCTTTCATAGGCGCCGTGGGGCCTAACTGAAGCAGCTTTTCAAGTTCTCTGTCCTCATGAAGTATCATGAGAGGCACTGCATTCAAGGGGAGACATGCAATCTGTGCTCTTCTAACAGGTCAAAACTCTCAAAATCTGAGAACTGAAAGAAAAAAATTTTTTTACATCTGGATAGGTGTCATCTACGGCAGGAACAGAGAGTTATGCTTTCAGAGTCCACTCAGTCATCTTTCTTGCAGAGAAGATTGGTTGTTCTTGCTCAAGGAGTACATTAGTCTTTACTGACTTTTCTGTAGCTTTGTTGACAGTTTCCAAAGCTGTTCTGGCAGCTTTAGGTAAGGCAGATGGGGCACTGAACATTTTGCCAAGATGTGGTGTTGAAATGTGAGATCTCCCATCATCTCCCATCATCTCCCATCTATTGATCAAACTGAGGGTCCTGAGCCCAGTTTCAACCCGTCCTTAGGAGCCACAAGGTGCTTGGGTCTTGATTCTCCTTATCAACTAAGATCAGAGTAGCTATTCTGGATTATTCCAAGACCCTGTCTATACTATCCCTTTAATCATTAATTAATCTAAATCTTCTATCATATAAAATTTGGCAGAACTCCTTGTTTCCACTAAGCTATACATAGCTAGATGTTGATAATTTTTAAAAGAATTATTTATTCATTTATTATTTTAATTTGATCAAAGAGAGAGAGAGAGAGTGACATGAGAATGCAAGCCACCATGTCTAAGACTTGAACTGTGACTGGTCATGAGGCAGTCCAGCACCTCAACCACCTGTTGGCCCTGGACATTGACATTTTTTTAAGACATCATTAATTTTAGCATGGAAAAGGTTCATTGAATCTGTAAATACTAATCTTTACATGTCAGAGGTTTTTATATTAATTTTTAATGTTTTCCTCATTAAGAACCCTATGAGGTGAATAGAGCTAGAAGCATTTTTTATTTGAAAAATGGGGAAAATGATTGAAGTGGTTCAGAGACTCAGCTGAGGTGATACAGAAAAGTTGGCAGGACTGCCCTATATTTGCTCATCATACAATGAATGCCTGTTTGAAAAACCATGTTGTAGTCCTTAAAAATGTACAATAATTAAATGTAAACAAGAAATTATATAAAAAAAAGGAAAATGTTAAAAAAAGGAAAGTTGGTGAGAGAAGCCAGGTTTTCTCCCAAGGAAATGCATTTTGTCACAGAACTACATTTTCTTGCCTAAAAGAAAATGAAATATTGTTGTTGTGGTCAAGAGAGAGTCATTTTCCAGCAATATTATTAATTTCATTTCTAACGTTAATGATGTTATTGTGGTGTTTGAGATAAAGCAATTTAGCTTAGTTAGGAAAAGGAGAAAAAAAAATTATAGGCCTGCAAAAGCCATTCTGTAATTAAGTTAACAGTCACAGATTTCTAACTTTCCACTTCTTTCCAACCACAGTTAATTCTCTAGGGCACCAAATTATGGCAAATTAAATAACCTCTTCAACACAGTTTCTATTTGACAAAATAAGTGATAATACAGTGAGATACATTAACACAATGTAATTGATCTTGGCATTTGCAGATTTTTGATACCTAGTATTTGACTATTTTTGAGAAAATTTAAAGATTTATGATGCGGAATCTCTCTTTTCATTAGGCATTCTTTGAGTAACCTGCATGAATAACTTTGTAAAGAGGTAATTGTTTATAATATTACATTCTATTGACTTTTTCTTAGTATGATTAAAATCACTTTTAGTATCTTTTTTTTTAAGAGAGATTTTTTACTATAAGGCACATGCTCTTGCTGGAGAGACAGAGACAGAAAGTGAGAAATCCATTTAATAAGTAGTAGAAGGAGGTATATCCTACATAATAACACTGACTCATGTTTTATATATTTCAGTTTATAATAGAAGTCTCTTGAGGCAGGTGACATGTTTAATAAAGAGTATGCTGGACTCTGGCTTGTAGATCAATGTACTCAAAATAGGTGGTCAATAATTAAGAGTGGAGCGAAAACATCGGTTGCTCAGTTTCCTAAATATTCACATTATTTCAATATCCCACCTGGTCATTAGGAAAAATAAAGTGGTACTTCAAAGCTTTTAGGATAAAGGCAATTACATTCTCTTGTTTAGTTAAGAATATAGCTTTCCAGTTTACCTTTGGGAAAAGAGACTAAACATTAAAGCCTTGATTTTTTTTAATTAGGGAAAATCGTTTCACAAGTCTGGCCCTGAGTTTATCCTAATTTATTAACAGGAAACACCTGAGACTAATTGCTTTCTGGCCTACAAAATTCTACTTTTTAAAACATACTTCCATTTAAATACAGATATAGCTTTGATAAATATTGTAATCACTTGTGTTTAGAAAATATAGCATTCTTTGTTTCTATGGCTGGCTGAAAGTCTTTAATTAAAGGTGATTTTAATTTGGAAATTCAAGATGTTATGAATTAAATTCTACTGTGCTTAAAGGAGAAGGAAAATATTTGAAGTGCTGCTCTGGGTGTTCTACAAGCTATGGAAAAACTGCCCAGTATAATCTTAATATATTCATTAAGCTGAAACTTCTTGTGTGGATTTACTGGAGTAAATTTTACCTTGTGGCTATAGCTGAGTAGTTGATGTTCTTTCAAACTTTTTCATATTATGGTTCTTTTATTTAAATCATTAAGATTATTTAGGCATATCCTGTGAGAAGTAGCATATCTTTTATACATCCAAATGAGTTTGAATTGCGATTTTTGTTTAATTTTTACTAATCTGACCCAGGAGTAGCTGCTGCTTATTACTGAGTTTTGAGTGGGAGTGGGAGCTGTGGCAGGTTAAGAGGGAAAATACCCCGGTATTATGGATGCAACTACCTAGTTCTCCCATGAACTAGAATAGCACTCCTGATAGAATCCACAGATGAAGAGACTGAATGTGACACATGATCTAGGGACTGTCACCTTAGACTACCAGAAGATCGAGTTACTGCTCAATGGAATGGCAACGTTTTTGGTAGCATGTCAGTGTACTTCTCAGGATTTCCACTTGACACATGGCAAGAATACACTTTAGACACTGATCCACTTTTTCTACAATATTTGATGGTGAGACATTTGAGTGGAAAGGATGGAGAAATCTTATCCTCATTTTATAGAAATTGCTTGATAGATCTGATGTAGAAGAACACACCATTAGAAAAATAATTTGAAAATTAATTATTAATTATACTAATAATGCAAAAATACATGCTACCTAAAAACCTTTGAAATAAGGATACAGCTAAAGTCTGTTAGGAAAACCTTGTTTTAAATTTTGGTTGTTTCTCTTCTTCCTCAGAGCGACTGTTATCAACTTGGTGTATACACTGTTTTGAGTTAATTTATAAGCATACATATGTCCTTATAGAAACTAGTATTATTTTATAATTATATTTTATAAGGTTAATTAAGATATAACTATGCCATACAACCTGTTTATTTAAAGTATACAATTCAATGGTTTTCAATATATTCTCAGAATTACGAGTCTGTCATTGCAACCATTAGAACATTAACCGAAAAGAAACTTGTTCCCATTAGCTGCTACTTCCCAAATCTCCCCCAAACTTCCTGACCACCACCCACATGCCATTGCTCTAAGCACCAAGCAACACTAGTATTTTCTGTCTATAATTTTGCCTATTCTGGATACTTAATATAAATGAAACCATTCATTAAGTGATCCTTTGTGATGGGTTTCTTTTAGTGAGCATAGTTTTAAAATTTATCTGTGTTGTAGCATACATCAGTACTTAATTTTATTAATTAATACTAAATGCAACATGAATATATCACATTTTATTTATCCGTTTGTCAATTGATAGATATTTGGTTGTTTCTACTTTTTGGCTGTTACAAATAATAACAGCTATGAGCATTTGTATCCAAGTTTTCCTGTGGACATAGTTTATTTCTTTTGGCTTTATACCTAGGAATGAAATTCCTGAGTCATATGGTAATTCTATGTTTAACCTTTTGAAGTATTGCCAGGCTGGTTTCCAAAGCAACTGCACCATTTTTACATGCCAAAGAGCAGGATATGAGTGTTCCAATTTCTCTGCATCCTCACCAACACTTTTTATTATCATAATTTTATTTTAGCATTCTTAGTTGTTTTATAATTTCCCTTTTTTAATCAAGGATATCTTGGGTCAGGTGGTGCCGCAGTGGTAACACAACTGAACCCAACTGGAGAAGGTTCTGGGTTCCAGTTCCAAGAGATCCCTGGGTATGCTAGACACATCTGTTCATGACTTAGGTCAACTTAGGGTGGGTCACAGTGGGAGGGCCCTCTTGGGGGTGCCTCTCTCTTTTTGTCTCTCTCTTTCTTTTTCATGGAAGACATAAACTCTAAGAAAGAATATCTTGAAGATCTTTGCATGTTAGTAAGTAGCTGCTTCATTTGCTTAAGAGCTGCAAGTTTCCTCATACTACAGATGCTCATAATTTCTTTAGTTATTCCCCTTTCCATAAACTCCATTTGTTTTTAATTTTTTTTGGTTATAAACAATGGATATCTTTGTACAAGAAGGTTTTTATTTTTCCTCATGTGAAAGTATTTCTCCATAATGAACTGCAAACCGAATTGCTGATATACAAATATGCAAAATATTAATTTAACATATACTAATAAAATAACCCCAAAAGTGATGTCTAAGGTAAAGCCCAGTAGTATAGAAAAGTATCTGTTTTACAAGACCCTCGGTAACATGTGCTTATTGAACTATTTGTTTTTGTAAACCTAATAAATTAAAATGTGCATTATCTCAATTTGCATTTCCCAAATGACCAGCTATTAAAAATAATTCATGCTCATTGGGTATTTGTTTTATTTATGATCATTGACTTTCTTCTATTTTTTAAATCATACTCATTGAAAATATATTTGGATATTTATGTTTTCTCTTAAT
The DNA here is from genome assembly GCF_000334495.1 of Tupaia belangeri chinensis. Lineage (NCBI taxonomy): Eukaryota > Metazoa > Chordata > Mammalia > Scandentia > Tupaiidae > Tupaia > Tupaia belangeri. Next base: position 924,735 of record NW_006204238.1, read on the forward strand.
TTAGTTCTGTTGCCTTTAGAAATTAAATTTACATGTAATCATAGTTGTCATTTTTTCCTTTAATATTTTTTTGTCTGATTGAGATAATTATTCTTGCTTAAACATTGTAAATACATTTTCATACATTTTTCTCCAATACCTTTATAGATTTTATGATCAATTCCTTGAGTCATCTGGGATTAATTTCAATAAAGGGTACAAAGCAGAGATATAACTTTTGTTAAAGGATAAATTATTCAATATAATTGTTTTCTTTTTTTAATTTTTGGAGAGGTTTTTGCTATAGGGTGCATGCACTTGCCAGACAGAGAGAGAGACAGAAAGCAGGAAATCACCCACCAGGGGGGATGGCCATGCCACAATCCCTTCTCCTCCATTCTCCTCTCGGGATCTTGGGCACGCACACACATGCACCCAGTGTGAGTTTTAAGTCACCAGGTCTGGGATGCAAACTGTGGTCGACTACATGGGAGTCCAGCGACATAGCCATTACGCTAACTGCTCATCCCCTTCAACATAATTGTTTTAAACAACTACAATATAACCATAGTTTTAGATAGGAAGAATCAAACTGAAATAAGACCAAATTGCTTCTCTCAGGAAGTATACATGTTAACTGACTTTTTTAGTACCATTTACAGAATAGATCATTCTTTCTCCATTAATTTGAAAAGCTACATATATCACATTATAATGACTCTCTCTCTCTCTCTCTCTATATATATATATATATATATGTATACACACACACATACACATATATATGTTCTTTATATATTTATATTCACACACACACACACACTGTGTATGTATTTCCAGTCATGGGACTCGCCACTCAAATCTCCTACTGCAGAGTGAACAGTAAATTGCAAGTCCCAGTTATCAACCCTTAGGATCCACCCTGATTGTCCTGAATAAATTCCAATGAATCCCAATCAATGACTAAAGGCTTTCTTTATTTCTGCTGCTTCTACTTTATCTGTCCTGTATTCCCTCCAATAATTCCCTTGTGTGTCTAATCTCTTTTTAGTGTCTGCTTCTCAGAGGACTTTAATCCAAACAGTTGAATACCTCTGTCCTTGCTGGTGTTGGGTAACAGGGCCAGTGTAATGAGAGATAGGCTCAGGTAGTCATAGCTTGAGGAGATGTACAAAGGAATTTAGGACAGTAGGGTGATAAGTCTCCTGAATTGACAAGTTCAAGACAATTAATATGCACCAGCCTCAGCTCTGATCATTTTAAATGTCTCTTTTCTATTAAGTGAAGGTTTGCATATTATTCTAGAACTATGACTACTGTCCAGCTCATATACAGAGCCGTCATCTTGAAGTACCACTTCATCCCATTGACTGAGTTAACTTCTTTCTACTTGCATCAGGGTGAGGACAGCCAGCACAGTGACTTTGAAATAATGTGTTGAAACTTTGAAGCCATATTATATTTCACAGAGTACAGAGAAGTCCAGCTCCACTCATGTAGTACCAATAACCGGTGACTCTGGGTATAAGTCTTCCCACTCCTTGGCTCAGGAAGTAATTCAGACTCCCCAATCACCCAAGAGTCCATAGTAAAGGTAAAAATAGGATATAACTACACTCAGGGCCCTGGCCATAATTGTACAGCTCCAGTAATTCCTCACTCCCATCCCTGAGTCACCTTCTAGATCCTCATCAGACTGCTGAGAGCATATGGAAACTTGCAGAGAACAGGTCTACTCAAAGCACATAATTAGCTATAGACAATCATCCATCCAGTCTCTTGTCAAGGACAGACACTGGCTCACATAACTTGCCTTCATTAAGCTGTTTTAGGGTTCTATTGTCTTGCTATTCCAAGGGTTCTAGAACACAATTTTGTTCCATGCAAGAAGAGCAAGTTCTGTTTTGCCTGAGCAATGAAGCAGAGTTCCATTGTTCAATTAAATTTCACATTGCCATATGTTGAGTCTTTCAGAACTTGAGCTGTGTTAGGGACAGTGCAATAGAATAACCAGTGCCTCTGATCAGTGGTAGAGTCATCAGATGACTTTACATTTTTTATCACATTACTGTGGGGATTATTGTCTAGCAATATGTTCTTCCCTAGGGGTTGCCCCATTACACTGACCTCTTTACTATCCTAATACTTAGTGAGGAAAAACAGGTATGAGGTATCTCAATCCCTGTCTTTTGCACATCTTATACCTTTTCCAAATATGTCTTCTATTTTATCTTGTAAAGGTTCATTTTGATTGCTAGTATCATTCCATGATCATGTTTGATCCAGTAGTTACACAAAGTCCTATACTTTGGTATCTTTTTGATTGGGAATTTTTCTTTACAAGCCATTTTTGCCAGAGTGACATCTTCCAAATACCTATATAATTACCAATTCCTAGGATTTCTATGAGAATTCCCATTCTAATACCTGAATTCTTCCCCAGGTATCCCATTTCTCAGCATTTTGAGAGCTAGTTCCCATAACTAATCGGTGTCTAACCATTCCAGTGACTGGCGTGTTTTCCTAGATACACTTTTCCCAAAAGCCAAGTGGGTCCTTTCTATCTAGTCTTTTGATTCTCTTCCAGGACAAGTATTTATCATTTCTTCATGTTATTTGCTGGAATCAATTTGTTAACATTTTGTCAGTATTTTTGGCATATATATTCATGAGAGATACTGGTCTCTAGCTTTTCTACCTGTAATGTTTTTACCTGGATTTTGTATTAGGTTAATGCTAGTGTCAGAGAATGAGTTAGGGAGTGTTCTTTGTACTGCTATTTTCTAGAAGAGATTGGGGAGAATTGGTAGTTTTCTTCCTTCAACTCACCAATGAATCTACTAGATAATCATCTATCTGCTCCTAGAGCTCTTGAACTAGAAACTGAAACCTGGTGTCTGAGAATATGCTTTGCATGATTCTTAGTCTTTTCAATATGGTATTATATTTCAATGCCCAAAATGCGATCTATGTTAGAAAATACAACTGTTTACTACCTGTTGTATTTGTTTTTGTGTCTGTATTTCCTCTTTTACTGCCTTTTCTTGTTTTAATTGAACATTTAATACGGTTTCATTTTTCACTTCTCTTAGCCAATCAATATCTATTTAAAAAATTTAATAATTGCCCTATATTTTAAAATTGTATTTTTAACAAATCTAAATCCACCTTCAAATAGCACTGTCACTCTCGTACATAATACTAGTATCTTAGAATATTTTTAATTACTTCTTCCAGCCTCTTAGAACACTGTTATTTAGTTTAATCATTTATTTTTTATTAATTAATAATATGATGAATAAAATAAGAAGAATAAAATAAATATTTCACTTTATCTTAATTTATTCCATTTATAACACTTTCTTTTCTTTACATAGACCTGAAGTTGTGACCTATATATTTTTCCTTAATCCTAAAAAAATCATTTTAATATGTCTTGTAAATTAGTTCTGATGGTGATGAATTTCTTCTGTTTTTGCTTGTCTGAGAAAGCATTTCTCCTTCACTCTAAGGGATAATTTTACTGAAAATAGAAATTTAGCTAAATACTTTTTATTCTTCTGCCAACACTTTAAATATTTCACTCCATTCTCTTGCTTACATAGTTTCATGAAAAACCTACTATAATTCTTATCTTTGTTCTTCCATTGTCAAGACTCTGGACTAAGACATTATGCCAATATCTTGTTTCTTATTGAACCTTCCACCTACAATTACCATCCAAGCTAAAGCCATAGCTTCTATTACTAATTATGCTGGATTTACTGAACTCAACAAGGACAGGCTTCAAAAAAATTAATGAGAAATGTATAGTATGAAAAAACTATATTGATTTTAATTTTTTAACCAAATAAACTCATATTTTAATTTCATTTTCCATGAAGCTTTAGAAGTCTCCTTGTATAATAGTTTCCCAAAAGTCAATATCCATTTTCATCATAATTTCTACATATCAAAAGTTATAATTATATTGTAAGAACAAGTTTTCCTTCATTATACATTTATATATTTATCCAACTTTTATATTAGTGTGTACATATAGATTTCTAATTACACAGTGGGATAGAAACTGATACTCTCATATTTATTTTGGTTTTCATATTGCTCTAGATTTGAGTCAGTGGAAACTCCTTCAATCTGGCACATCCCTGCCAACCTGTCATTTTTTATTTTATTTATTTATTTTTTACTATTTTTCTACTTTGCAGATAATGAAATGTTTCATGATCATATTGAAGTTTTCCTGCTGCAGCTCTGTTGTAGTCATTATTTCAAGGAACTCTGATAGCTTTTATTGGAGGATGGTATTTGGATTATTTAAATTCTTATTACTGAGCTGTAAGAGTCCTCTATGTATTCTATATGTAAGAAAATGTTATGTTAGCATAATTCGTAGGGTGTTAAGAGATTATTGTTATTGTAGGGTATGAAGGGATATGCAGGACAAAACCTAAGCAATCTTAAAAAGACAGTAATCTGGGGCCAGCAGGTGGCATGATGTTTAAGGGCTCTGGACGCCCACATGACCAACAGTTGATCAAGTCCCAGACCTGGTGGTTTGCTTTCTCACTTTCCTTCTCTCTCTCTCACTCAGTTCCTCTATGATCAAATTAAAATAAATAAAGTTAAATAATTCTTAAAAAAAATGAAGATAGTAATCTAAGTTTGTTTCAAATATATATATATATAAATAATGAAGAATCATTAAAGATTTAAATAATGCTAATAGAAATCACCATATTAAAATTATGTTATGAATTGTCATTATAAATTATCAAAATATCATGGATATAGAAATTATTTTTAACCCAGAAAAAGTTTACAATTAAGTTTACATAGTCTATGATTAAGCTTTTCACCTCAAAGTGAGCATAGTATTATTGAGTAAGAGATTATAGCTAATCCTTTCTCTAGAATTAAAAGGTATTTTATACATTTTGAAGTGTGTATTTACATGTTACACTTTGAACTGTTACTCATTCAATCTAGAGCCTTTAAAATCCTTACTACATAACAAAATTCTAATGGAACATTCTTGAAACTATTATATCGACAGAAGTTCTTACTCAAAACATTTTGTCATGATTTGTCCTTTTTCTTTTCCTCCCTTTCATTTTATTTTAGTTTAGTTTAGTTTAGCTTAGTTTTTAGTCATAGAACACATGTATTCACCAGAGAGAGTGAAACAGTAAAAGAGAAAATGAGAAATCATTGACCATACTGTAATCCCTTCTCCTCCCTTCTCTTCCTGGGATTTTGGTCATGCACATACATCTGGGGCATGCACATACATGCACCTGTTGTGATTTTCAAGCTGCCAGGTTAGGACGTAAACCTCTATTGACCTTATGGGAGTCCAGCAACTTAACATCACTTCACCTGTTGGCCCCCATCATTTCAATTCTAATACTTCAGATTTGTTCTCTTCAAATTATGATTCATTAAACCTTTTTTGTATATGCATATATGCCTTTTAATATTGTCTTTGTAAAATGTATTTTCTCTTGTGCTTTATCTTTCATAGTACAGATTTTTGTAGGAATAGAGGCAGAAAATGTTAGGAATTTAAAAAAAAATATTATCATGTATGGTATCTATTTCCTCTGATTTTTGTGACTAAAATTGTGTTTTTGGTGAGATTGTGGGATGAGAGACTGGGAAAAGAAAGAATGATAAGTGCTGGCAAGGCTGTCGTGAAAAGGGAACTGTCCTACACTGTTGGTAGGAATGTAAATTAGTACGACCACTGTGGAGAACAATATGGAGGTTCCAAAAAGTCTATAAATAGAACTACCATACAATCCAGCAATTCCACTCTTGGGTATCTACCCAAAGGGTAGGAATACACTCAGTTGGAAAAATATTTGCACCTCCATGTTTATTATGGCATTATTCACAATTGTTAAGACATGGAATTAACCCAAATGTTCAAGAACAGATGAATGGATTGAAAAAGTGTGACACATGAACACTGAACACTACTTAGCCATGAAAATCAAGACCCTGGCATTTGATAGTGGACAAATATCGAAGATTTCGTACTAAGTGAAGCAAACCAGACTATGAAAGAGAGGCATTGTATGTCCTTATTATATACCGAATATCTGCACTCCATGGCACAAACTGAAAGATTAGAAGATATAAAAACATGGGGAGCCATTGAAGATACTATAGACAGTGTGAAAAGTGGGACCAGCGGTTAGCGTAATGGCTATGTCGCTGGGCTCCCAAGCAGTCGACTGCGGTTCACGTCCTGGACCCGGTGGCTTAAAACTCACGCCAGGCACATGTGCGTGCGTGCCCAAGATCCCGAGAGGAGAATGGAGGAGAAGGGATTGCGGCGTGGCCAACCCCCTTGGGGGGTGATTTCTCGCTTTCTGTCTCTCTGTCTCACTCTGTCCCTCTGGCGAGCACACACGCCCTATAGCAAAAATCTCTCCAAAAAAAAAGTATGAAAAGTGATGAGCAATGGGGATTAGGCTGGGAGGCAGAGAATCAAGGGGAAAAAAAGCAAAACATTTAACAGACAAAAAAAATCAAAAATAATCTGTTGATGGTAATGTGTATGGAAATATTTTTAATTGGTCTAATATGTAGTATATCCATGCTAGGGAAAATAATGAATCTTTTTAAAAAGATGATCTACACACCCTTTTAAATACCATTTCAAATGCCAGAGTGGCACCTCCTAATAGTCTTCCTAAGTCCCTGCACCTGGGGACAAACTGTTCTGGATCAGCCAATTGGGGTGATCATGTTTGGAAAGATTCAGTGAGCATGTGCTTGAAGCAACCAATGACCATTCCACAAGGTTGTTTATTTCTCTCCTTGGCTCTCCACCTACATTATTTTGGTTTCAGATCAAACAGTTCTGACATCTTTGTAATTTGCTAGCATGTATGCTTCTGAGTTTGAGGTATCAAAGTGGCTTTGCTCAGTGGCAGCCAGTTTATGTTAGGAATGATAAGAGACGTGGGAGGCAAGCTGTTCTCATCTAGCTCACCAGAACAATGCCACCCAACCTCAAACCCTGAGAATTTACTTAGAATGGTACAGGGGGATGATTCAGATGTGATCTTGGCCTAACATCTTATGAATGAGGAAAAAGTGTTTGTTATAAACAATAAGCTTTGCCATTGGAACTTCTTTAGGAAAGTTTCAATAAACTAGTGTAGTCCACTTTCTATGTGCAAGACCACATAGCTACCTATCTATCTGTGACCATATAGAAATAGAAAAGCAAAGATTGATTTTTAGAAGAAATGTTATACTACATTTTCTCTTTTTAAAGTTTTGACATAATGCACGTATGCTTGCTGGGGAGGCAGAAAGAAACAGTGAGGATGAAAATGAGAATTCACCCCCCTCTCCCAGGAGGGATGGCCACACATCAATCCTTTCTCCTCTATTTTCTTTTTAAGATTTTGGGCATGCATGCACACACATCTGGTGTGAGTTTCAAGTGATTGGGTCTGGGACTCTAACCACTGTTGGCCATGTGAGAGTCCAGTGCCCTAACTACTATGCAACCTGCTGGCCCCCTAGAATATGTTTTAAAGAAAAGCACTCATCATAAATATAAAGCAAAGGAAAAAAATTATTTTAAGTTGTATTACACATTTCAAAAAGAGTACTTTCTTAGAAGTGTATATTCTTAACTTAGTAGAATATTTTTAAGCTCAGATTTAAGTAGTATTCATAGTTTTCTGGGGTTTTTTTTCTATTATAATATCTCCAAAGGCAAATATATTCTTAATACAAGACAGTTATTTATCCTTTAAGGTTTGAATGCTTCTTTGACTACCAAAGCCTATATTCTGATTTTATTTTTTTTGGAGAGGTTTTTGCTATAGGGCATGTGCGCTTCCCAGAAAGACAGAGAGAGACAGAGAGACAGAAAGCGAGAAATCACCTCCCCAGGGGGGATGGCCATGCCACAGTCCCTTCTCCTCCATTCTCCTCTCAGAATCTTGGGCACGCACGCACACACACCTGGTGTGAGTTTAAGCCACCAGGTCCGAGACTCAAGCTGCAGTCGACTACATGAGAGTCCAGCAATATAGCCATTACATTAAATGCTGGTCCTCCCTATATTCTGACTTTAAAAGCAGAAAAAGCATTTATATAAAAAGTCAGAAATCAATATGATTGTGAGAATTTCATTAATAAATATCCACTATATAAACACTTGGGATTTGCCCTAACTTTACATGTAGTCTCTATCACAACACACAGACTTTCTGTGGAAGTTGGAGACAATAACCCCAAACATACTGCCCCTGAGGAGAAAGGATAACATGAAGTATGGCTGGCATATGTCCCCAGTTAGCTTCTTATTCTTAGTCGTATGAAATCATCTCCCTCTAAATCCAAGACCTGTTAATGAGAGCATAGATTTTGCCAGTCTCAGGAACCACAGGCTTACATTTATCCAGGTATTCAATTTTTTTTCCACAGATGACCTTCAGCTCTCATGCCTGTTGCAGTGGTGGTTGCCACTTTGTTTCATGAAAGTCTTTGGCATATCAGTCTAACAGCTTCCTGGTATCAGAATCAGACATCCACACCACATTTTCAGTTGTTCTACTCAGACATTAAAACAAAATGTAAAGAGATATGCCTTCTATCAAGAAGTCATCGGAGATGTGAACAATTTTGTTTTTACAAAGTGTACTTATATTTATGAAAAGGTCATGTGATTATATGAGATAGCTTCTACATAAGCAAATGAAGAATTATAACAAATGCATATTACGAAAGTCTTATTTATACACTTATGAGTCTTTGGTATATCAAAGAAGTACCTTGGTTAAAATCTCACTGTCCATCCCATCAAATTTTAGTCATTTTCAGCCAGTTTACACTGTCTATTGGTAGTTATAGTCCTTCAACATAATGTTAAATTTTCATTTATTTGATGAAGGGAAGTTGCCATCAGTATATCTTACAATGTAACACTAACAGTTTTATTTTAATTTTTAGTTTGCTGTAGGGTGCATGAGCTCACTGGAGAGAGACAAGGGGAGGGATGATAAGAAGGGACGTGAAAAATCACTTTCGGGGGGATAGTCACACCCAAATCCCAAATCCCTTCTCCTCTCAGGATTTTGGGCACATACACATGGCCTGTGTGATTTTCAAATCGGTGTGTCTGGAACTTGAACTAAAAGGTGGCCATGTGAGATCCAGCTTCCTTAACCTCCATGCCACCTGCTGGGTCAACATTAGTACTTTTAGCACTTTCTATAACTGATGTCTCAGGTATATTACAGACAGAATAATTAAACAATCTACTTTTCTCAGATTAGTTTTAAATATGTTAAGGTTTGCTAATCTAGGCTACATAGAACTATGCAAAAGTTTCTATTTCTCCTGGAATTGCTCGTATTTATATGAGAATTCCAATCATGATATGAATGGTTTTTCTTCCCAATGCTAGAAATTTTGTATTATTTCCAGTATTTATAGAACACATTGAACTAGCACTAAATATATTTAAATGCTTTCAGGAGCTCAGCTCCCACAGCAATAATACAAGAGCCCTGCAAGGCTGGCAGTCATATGGCTGACCAAGAGTTCAGCTGCCTAGGAGTGCCTTGGAAATATGCCAGATATGTGTAGGCTCCCAGTAGCCTAAGGAGCTGGAAGACTAGGGGAAAGAAATGGATGGAGAGGAATGAGAAGTGATAAAATTCTGAGGAAGGCATTTTGCCTACCCCTCCCCTCCCTCTTGCATTCATGTACATATACTATTATTTTAAATTATAATTTAATGTTTTTGGAGACATGAAAGAATCTGGAGAATTTTAACTTGTAAAAACTACTATAGGACAAATATGGTGGCACCATGGTAACACAATGCTCCATGATCTTAAGACCACATGAGGAGGCTCCAGTTCTGCTTCCTAGGGTTTTCCTATACATGCTACATGTACACCCATGACCAGGCTGACTGAGGTTAAGGGTGGGTGGAGACCTTATTAAGATACCTGTTTCTCTGTCTCTCTCCATTTTGTCAAAAACAATATATTAAAAAAAAAATGAACTGCAGATTTGTTAATCAACTAGAATTAATAGTATAACCAGATGGGAAAAATAAGACATTGTGTAAGATATGCAATTAAGTGCAGGGCTTAAATGACTAAAATTGAGTCACATAAAATAGCTCAATACAGAATTCAGACAAGAATTAAATGGGAGAAGATTGAAGAGACTGAGAGGAAGAAATGTTCCAGAAGCAAATATTCATTTGTGTGTTTTTTGTTTTGTTTTGTTTTGAACAATATTGTTAAGCATAGAGAGCAAGTAAAAATTAAAATAAAAAAATTAATCTATAAATCTACCAACCTTAAGATTGAGAAACTTGGGAATCAGCTGATGGCATAGGAGTTAATGTTGCTGGACTCTCACATGTCTGACCACAGTTTGAGTACTAGACCTGGTAGCTTGAAAATCATGTTGGGCACATGTGTGGGCATACCCAAGATCCAGGGAAGAGAATGAAAGAGAAAGGATTGTAGTGCAGCCATCTTCTCTGTGATTCCTCACTTTCCCTCTCACTATCTCTGTCTCTCTCTCTCTTAGGTGAACATGTGTACCCTCAAGCAAAAGCCTCTTTAAAAACAAAAAAAGATTGGAAAACTTATTTTTTTCATAGTTTCTCACTAGTTCTTCATATCAACATTTTGTTCATAATTAAAACCCTTAATTCTGGGATCATCAGATGGTGTAATGGTTATGTCTTTGGACTCCCATGTAGTCTACCATGGTTGGAGTCCTGACCCAGTGGCTTAAAACTCACTCAGAGCACTTGTTCTTGTGTGCCCAAGATCTCAAGAGGCGAATGGAGGAGAAGAGATTGTGCTGTAGCCATCCTTGAGGGGGGGTGATTTCTTACTTTCCCTCTCACTGTATCTCTGTCTCTCTAGAGAGCGCATGCGCCCTATGGTAAAATTCTCTCTTAAGAAAAAACAAGTAACTCTGTCTTTGTATTAAGTTTATTTACAAAATACATGATTTAGGGAAAGCCTCTAAGACTTGCTTGACACCTTTCTTCTTTTTGTTTCTGTTTTGTCTTGTTATGAAGGTTTTACCTAACTATATCATAGAACTGTATGAGAGTTAAGAGGTAACATCAATGAAAGTGCTTTGAAAATTACAAAAATGAAAACTAGGTTATTTTTATATAGACATAAGTGAAAAATATCCTCATGTGCTCAGATGTCCTATTGGTCATTAAGTCAAGTTAAAATTTGTCATCTGAAGATTCTATATATTTAAAGTATGTAAAAAAAATCACTGCCAAATCTGAAGAAACGAAAGGTTATCACATTCCATCATAAACATCCTCATCCAACAGAGATGGAATTCTATTCCAGTCATTTTGGCATCCATGGTAATCTTTGCATTTGATGGTGACATTCTGTTGCAATCATCAAAGTATTACAGGAATGAAAGAAAAAAAATATTAGACATTCATTTACCTGAGACTGAGGCACATATCAATAGGCTGAACTCCCAGTCTGTAATAAAAAGGCTGATGCTTTGTTCTCCAAGCATTCATGGCAAGGTTCCACCTTTCTCCAGTGATAAAATGGACAGAGGGAATGTTGAGGGAAACAAGAGAGATTAAAGGCCTTTATTTCTATATTGTTAAATTATAGCAGCTTGAACATATCATTTAGTTGTCATCCAATTTATAACTTCATTCAATGGAAGTGGTAACCAAATTCACCTTGACACTTGATTTGTCATGCAAGATAAAAATCTAACGTTGTTTGGATCCGTTTTAAGAACCTGACTAAAGAGGATTTGTGTCATCTTTTTTGATCCTTCCTTGCTTTCAAAATTATGCTCCACTATAGTTGAGTAAGTAATAATGATGACATATGAAAGTTCCTCCTTCACAAACCTGATTATCTAGTTTTCCTCCAAAGAATTTCTTTGATGTTGCATCATGTCAAGGGCTTAGCAAAGGCTAAACACATGAAGAAAATTTTTAATAGTTTTTGCAACTACAAAAGACAATTTGATGGAAAATTTTATACCAAGATCCCAACCTAGGAAAGCAATAGTATCATGCTGTAAGTCTTGTTCACAATTTTCAAAATAACATTTTCTATTTCTTTATCTAATGATGATAGAGCAGTAACTAGTTTAGCTCTTCTGTCTTCATGTCACAGTTAAATTCTATAGATTCAGAGCCCTTATTTATGGTCTAGCAGAGTATTTTGGACCCAGGCATAAGGCACAACACTCAGATATGCAACTATAGCTTTTTAACAGCTGCATCTTCAAATGAATGGATTTAGCAGTTGATGGACCAAAACCTCTACATGCTGGTTGCATGATTAGCTTGGCCTCATTTAGAGCTATCTACCTTAGTAAATTTAGGGTCTGATATAAGAATATGTTCAACAAAAAGCACTTGCTAAATTATTTAAGACATTAAATATACTCTGACAGTTTTAAAACATTTCTTTCATGTAGTCGAATTTAATTTTCATGTATTATTTGTTGTTTATTTTTCTTCAGAATGTTTTGATTGAATTTTTCTCTTTCACAATATTTAGCCCCATACAAAACTATATATCCTCTCTCCTTACCCCTGCAACTAGGGCAACTTCTTTTTTTTATTATTTATATTATATTCATTCACTGAGCATCATCAAAGCATATAAAATATGATTTCCCATCCAGAATACATTGTATAGTGGCTTAATTATGCATGCCGACAAATAATTTTTCATTTCTTGTTTCACATATATATATATATGTGAAAGTCAAGTTAAATTTTATGTTATCTGAAGATTCTATACATTTAAAGTATGTATATATATGTATATATATATATATTTAAAGTAAAGTATGTGTGTGTGTATGTATGTGTGTGTGTGTGTACTTTCAATAGTAAGTTCAGCTGATATATACATATCTGTGAACACACGTCTGAATGTAGGCATGAAATTTTGAGTAGAATGAATATACTATAAAGTAGCACCTAGCTGATACTATATAGCTTACTATAGTCATTAAATGGGTATTTTGTTCTGTATTTTTTAATTTCAAGAAAAGAAGTTGTAGCTTTTTTCTTAATTTTTTTTCATTTTCTTTTATAAATTCAAGCACATTATTATTTGTCTTACAAAATGGATATTTCAACAGGTGAACATCTCTCCCCAACACAGTTGACAAAACCACAAAACATCCTCAACAGACAATCAAAAATTTAAAAATGCTAAGAGAACTTTGTTTAAAACTTAAAACCAGGAAACACATTAGGATTCTGTTCAAATAGTAGGTATATGAACCTATTGGCAGCTCAAGACAAGGCAAAAATCCTTAAATCTGGACAACAAAGCATAGAAGAACATCAGTAATCAAAAGTCATAAGATTCTATTTCACCAGTTAAGTCTCATGTACTTTATTTTCTGTTGTGGTCCAATCTTCCCATTTAAATTCTGAAAGATAACTTTCAACACTAGACTTGTCCCTACCACTAAGTTGGCCATTTTCTTAGTTATCTTTAAACTCTTATTTCTGTGTGTCTTTATTTAGTTTTCCTGGTATAGCACTCCCTTCAGAACTTCTTTGAGAGCTGGGCTGTTGTTGGTAAATTCTTTCAAGTTTTGTTTATCTGAGAATATTTGTCTTTTCTTCCCATATGAAGGATAATCTGACTGGGTACAGTATCTTTGGCTGAAATTGTTTTTCCTTAACACTTCGTATATATTTTCCCATTCTTTTCCTTTTTTTTTTTGAGATTTCTGAAAAAAATTTTTTTCAAATCAAAGAGTTGGTAGTTCATTAACGAGTAAATAAAATGGGGGAAAAAGGCATAGAAAGCAACCATGGATACCAGAGACAGTGTAGGAGGAGGATGAGACATGCCAGAGAGTGAGACATAGGGAATCAAGGATGGCAAAAATAACAAAATATACAGGAAGCAAGAAATGGGAAATTACTCGGTGACAATAACACGTATGTTGATATGCTTGATTGAGTGTATTCTGGATGGCATATCTCATTTTGTTTGTTGTAATGATGTATAGTGAATGAATGTAAATAAATTTATTTTTAAAAAGTAACTAGCAGGTGCAGGGATGTTTTAAGATGTGAAAGTTCATGTAAATGTGTATTTTGCAAAAACTATACATGTATTTCAAACGTTTTTGCACCCAAATAAACTTATACTAAAATCCCCCCCCAAAAAAATAGTAAAAATAAATAAATAAATCATAACCAGAAAAAAAAAAAAAAGAAAGAAGGAAAAGGAGTTGGTAGTGGAGTAGATTAGACTTAGACTTCCCGGGGGGAGTAGTATACTTCTGGAGGCAAGAAAGTTCAGAGGGCATCACTTTTCAGATTCTCAACAAATACATGTTCTCTTTTCTCCTTTATCTAATTATTTTTAAACTTTTTTTCATGTTATTTATTTCATTTTCTTTTATACATTCAATCACATTATCTAGCTTACAAAATGGATATTTCAACAGGTGAACATTTCTCCCTAGTCCAGTTGATAAAACTATAAAATATCTCCAACAGATAATACCACATTTCTTTGTTCCATTATTGCTTTGCCTTCCTATTTTTCTTCTAAATGTCCTTCCTTGCTCACATTGTTTCTGATGAGAAGTCCGCTCTTAGGCGAATGGGATATCCTTTTTAGGTAACTTGATGTTTCTCTCTTGCCAGTCTTAGTATCTTGTCTTTGTCTGCGGTTTTGGTCAACCTGGCTATAATGTGTCTTAGAGAAGATCTTATGGGTTGATTCTATTTGGGGTCCTTTATATTTCTTGAGACTGAATCTTTGAATGACTCTCTAGGATTGGAAAGTTTCCTTCCAGGATTTCATGTAATAGATTATCAATGTCCTTCACTTTCTCAGATACCAATTATCTGGATATTTGGACATTTATTGGTATCTAGTATTTTTTGTATATTATTCTCATTCTTTTGGGCTGTTTTCTCAGTCTTCATGGTGGATTTTTTTAGGCCAGTGATTCTGTCTTCTACATCTGAGATTCGATCTTCTGTATGATCTAGTCTGCTTTTAATACTTTCAAGGAAGGTTTTGATTTCCTGTATTATAGCCTTCATCTCTAATAGTTCAATTTGATTCTTTTTTATGGTGTGTATTTCCTCTTTCAGATCATGCAAGAAATTCCTCACCTGGAAGTCATCGACTCTTCTCCTGCATCTTCTGGAGTTCATTGTCTCTCTTTTCTTACATCTTTGTTAGCTTTGTCACTATGAATGTTCTAAATTCTTTATCTGACATTTCCATGAGTTACAATGTACTGTCTGTGGATGAAGAGGAGTTTTCCTTTTCCCTTGGAGGACAGGAATTTTCTTACTTTCTCATATTTCTTGTGGAAGTCATCGACTCTTCTCCTGCATCTTCTGGAGTTCATTGTCTCTCTTTTCTTACATCTTTGTTAGCTTTGTCACTATGAATGTTCTAAATTCTTTATCTGACATTTCCATGAGTTACAATGTACTGTCTGTGGATGAAGAGGAGTTTTCCTTTTCCCTTGGAGGACAGGAATTTTCTTACTTTCTCATATTTCTTGTGCCCCTGCAGTGATTTCTGGTAATCTGATGGGTTGTGGGCTTCTTCCTAATTCTGGAGCATTCAGAGTTGTGTAGAAGGAGGTGTTTTGTGGGACCAACAGTTAGTGTAATGGCTATGTTGCTGGACTCCCATGTAGTAGACCATGGTTCGAGTCCTGAACCCAGTGGCTTAAACTCACGCTGGTCACGTGTGCATGCGTGCCCAAGATCCCGAGAGGAGAATGGAGGAGAAGGGATTGCGGCGTGGCCATCCCCTCTGGGGAGCGGTTTCTCGCTTTCTGTCTGTCTCTGTCTGTCTGGTGAGCGCACATGCCCTATAGCAAAAACCTCTCAAAAAAAAAAAATTAAAAAAAGAAGGAGGTGATTTGCAATCTCTCTTGCATTTGTTTTTCACCCTTTGTGCATCAGGTTCAGTGTGAATTGAGGAATATTTTGACTCTAATAATATTCGGGTACTTGGATACTGTTCACATAGAGTTATCTAGACACTCAGTGTGCGGAGTTACTCTAGAATGGGTCTGGAAGATGAAGTCTCAGTAGAAAAACCTTCATTTTTTAGTCCCTGAAAGTAATATTTCACAGTTCGAGTTCAATAGCCATAGAAGGGCCTGGATTTTTGCTTCTCCACTCTAGAATGGGTCTGGAGAGTGAAGTCTCAGCAGAAAATCTTCATTTTTAGTCCCTGAAAGCAATTTTCACAGCTCAAGTTTAGTAACCATCTCCAGGGCAACTTCTTGCTCTTACGTTTTCACCCAGGTCTCTTTTCTTCGCTCCCCAACTTTTTTTAATTTTTTCCTAATTTGAGACCAGATCATCTGTAATGCCTTCCCCAAACTCCGTAGTTATGGTCTGGAGTTCTTTTCTGGTAACAGCCCCTCATTGAACATCGTATTTTGTACCTTGGGAATGTAGTTAATAACTATGTTATGGTTTGAATGTATGTGTTCTTTCAAAATGCATATATTGGAACTTAAATGCCAAAGTGATGGTATGAAGAGATGTGGTCTTTTGGAAAATGATTAAGTACTGAGGTTTACATTTTCATGAATGGATTAGCGTTCCTATTAGAGAAGTTACAGGGAGTACCTTCAAGACTTTGTTCTTCTGCCATGTAAGATATGGCAAGCGGCACCATCATGGAAGCCCTGCATAGACAAAAGTCTGCCAGCACCTTGATCTGGGACATTCCAACAAAGAACTGTGAGAAAATACATTTCTGTACCTCATAAATATTCCCGTCTTGAATATTTTTGTTATAGTAGCAGGAA
>NW_006204238.1:941589-981032 GCF_000334495.1 Tupaia belangeri chinensis
AGGCAACTGTATTTTAAGGGGTTGCTATGAAGATTAAAGGAGTTTGAATAAGTAGATACTTCCCAGATAAAACATAGAAGGTTAACCAGAAAAGAAATCACTCCTCACACTGACATGAGGAACTCACATATTATTTGGATACACTTACCAAAAGGTTCAGCTGCTTTTATGCATGTTCAGAGATAATTTGTGCTGAACACATATTCAATATCCTGTAACTTCTATGTTCTGTTTATAGGAGATAAATGAATCAGTGGATAGATGCATGAATTAATGTTCTTGCTCTTAGCCCCTGTCTTGAAAGTAATTTGGATATGGCAGAGAGGGACTCAGTGCACATTTGTGGGTGTATCCATTTTGAGAATAGTAATATAAAGATGAATTAACTTGCTTAGGACCTGTGTGGCCAAGATAAAGGTGCTTCCTGGAGAAGATGACCAGGTACATGAATAGATACCTCAGAGGATTTAGAATATTTTGAATGAAATCTCATGTGTTTTTAGTGCTCTCTTCACTGTCTATTCCCAGTTGATTTTCTACTAACTCATCTTAAAAATTTCAACATTTCCTACTTAATAAACGGAACCTGATTTTTCCTAATCAAAAAATATCTACTTTTATAAATACCTTATGGGGAAAACTTTTTTAAAATTTAGCATTTAAAATTTGTAGTACCAGTTGATATTCATTTCAATTTCATTTCCTCTTCAATTTACCTAAAATACACTAATAGATATGTTATTAATATGACTGAAAAATGATGGGAAGAATTGTGTTTTTCTCTGTGACAATACAGATTAAAAAGATTTGTGTGGGGGCCAGCAGGTGGAGTAGTGGTTACTGTGCTGGACTCCCACATGGTCCACCAAGGTTTGCATCCTGGACTGGATGGCTTGAAAATAACACGGGGTGTACGTGCATACATGCCCAGAATTCTAGCAGTAGAATAGAGGAGAAGGGATTGCAACATGGCCATCCTGGCTGGGGAGTGATTTATCCCTTTCCCTCTCACTGTTTCCCTCTGTTTCTCCTTGACAAGCACACACACCCTATGGCAAAAACCTTAAAAAAAAAAAAGTCTTATTTGTGCTTACGTGTGTCTGTGTATTTTTTTTTCTTTTGCTCTATTGCATTTGGCTTTCTTCCTTTCACTGTTTAAGATGTTCCTGAGCCTCCTTCTCTATCAGCATTTGATCACTCTGACACTGTGGTCCCTTCTCTTAGTGTCCTGCTCAGTGTCTCATGGCACAAACAAAAACAAAAAGCAGCAGCTACAACAACAATTAATGTCATTCCTTCGAAAGGCCAACAGAGGAGTTTTGGATTTTCCACAATTCGGGATAATCTTTACTCCTGGTTTCCTCTATTATTAGCGTTCATAATTGAGAATTCCCTGCATGTAACCTGACTTCTCAGCAAGAGAGCCATAAAAATCTGAGCCTTAGAGCAAGTTCAATGAATGAAATTAATTAAGAAAAAGAATTTGAGGTCCTGGTATGAGAATCATGGCAAAGCACTTTTAAATTATAATGTCATGACTGGATGTTGAAGTAAATTCTTTGATCTCCTTTTTCGTTAACAAGATGATATGATATTTTTAAGACAATCATTCCATTTTGAAGGTCTGCTGACATCACAAACCATCAGAGCACAGTATGGAAATAAGATACTCACTTCTCTCTGCTTCCTCTTACTGATTTCATGCAATGACCTTGCAGTTATTAAATTTAGGCCAACTTGCACTCTCAGACCTCAGGCAACCTCTGTTTTTAAGTGATCGCTTACTCCCCAACATTTCTACTAAAATTTGATGCTTAAAGATCACTTAATGGAGGCAACCAATTTATCCCTGTCCCTTGGGTGGTCCCCAAGGGCAGTTTTTGCTGTTTCAATACAATTACAAAATGCTTCCAGGCTCTGTGAACTTGGTTATACAAGAAGGTTATGGCAACAAAGACTGTTTTCTTTGGAAAATTGTTACAAAGTGCTGACCTTCCTAAAGTATACAGCATTCTGCAAAGCCTAAAAGCCCAGATGCTTAACACTGTGAGAGGCAGCGCCAAATTCTAGAACTAGAGGCCGCGTTAAAGCTAAAGATGCATTGAACCAAGAAAAGAAGGAGGAGAATTTTCTTTCAGGAACACTTACTTCATGTCCTATCGTTTGGATTGAAGCAACATTCCTTTGTTGACTCTAAAGAATGTTTAGGAGAATCTGACCTAGGAGTGCCTTTTGAATCTTAAACATGGAGCAGAGATTGGAGAAAAACCAGCATGGTTTTGGAGACTGCAATGCGAAGAAAGTGTTCCTTTGACTGCTGTAAGGTCCCAGTGCTTTCATGCTAAATGTCAAGAGTCTGATTCAAACAACTAAGTATAAATCCAAGCTGATAAGAGATAAGTAAGAAAATAAATGGTCACAGCTTCAGGTTTCTCCATATTCATTATAGGACATGCACATGGAGGGCACATATTATTTACTAGAAAGGCACGTTTCCTAGCCATGCAGATAGATGTGAGGAAAGCAGGCCAGTGCATCTCCCGGCACCCACAAAAGCAATGAATGCTGACAGCAGCACTCCTCCCCCCCTCCAAGGACAGAACACCAAGGACAGAACACCAAGGGCTGCATGGATGCCCATTTTCAACTCCATAGGAATCTCCCATTTCCACTCAGTTCAGTTACTTTGGTTGTGCCATACAGCTGACACATCAATGAGAAGAAAAGAGACCTCTCCTCAAGACCTGAGGGTTTCATAAAGCACATTTTCAGAAACAAGCAGCCCTGGAATCCTGCCAGCACCAAACTTAAGGCTAGAAAGTCAGTATTTGTATTATGATTTCATTATATGTGAATCTTACTGGAATTTTAAAATGTATTCACAGTAGTTTAATAAGTGGTTATAGAGTAACCTTGGGACTAAGACTGCAGCTAATTAATGTTTCACAATTACTTAATCATTTTCCTAGTCATAGGCATTTACATTAATTTCCATTTTGTGCTTTTATTTTATTACACTTTATTGTGTATAATGTGAATTGCGTCAACACATAGAGCATTTTTCATGTGTGGAATATTTTGTAGAGAAAATCCCTAGGACAGAGATTACAGATGCCAACCGCACTATTTCCATGGTTTCTGGATGGGTATGGATAGCCTAGTGTTAAAGAATAATAGAAAAAAATTGATTGTTTTTCCTATTGCTTTAATTGGCCATTGAGTTAAATTTTTCTTCATGCTGAAAAACATAAACATTGGTAAGAGAACATTGCAGTGTTAGTAGGCATGGTGATAATTATCTACACTTTAGGAAAGGTCGGGTCTTAAGGCACTTGAGAATTACAAGATAGCTAGCTAAATAATGATCTGTTAGACTAGAAAACTTTCAGAGAGGTAACAGAAGACTGGAATAATGTAAATGTCACCCTTACTGTCAAAAAGTGGGAGATTATAACTTCTTTTCATTGGAAATCAAATAACTTATTACTGAAACAAAAAGTGCTAGGACACTCACATTAGTTCGTGTTATTGTGTACCTGTGCATTACACACACACATACAGAGGCAGAGAAAAAGCTCTCATCTCCTATGACAGCGACATGGCATCTGCTGCAGCTTTGCTCCAGGCTGGGGTGGCTGTAGGTCTGTCTTATTCCAGGATCACACACAGGAGCAGCCTTTACTAGGACATGCCAGTCTTGTGGCAAAGAGAAAGAGCAAGAGAGCAATGAGGCCAGGCAAGGACTCCTGGCCCTCTGCTTAGGCATGGCCTGTGCACTGCAGCAACAGCAGGGATGAGTCCTGTCGCAAAAGGCACTGCTGCCACCAAGGGACATGTATCCTTCCTACGACAAGAAGGATTAATATGTGGAAACAAAATATACTCTATCACAGTTCATTAATTTGTTTAACAAGTACATTTTGAGTACATTCTATGTATTAGGCATCTTGTGAAGATTTGGGTATTGAACTGTGATCCCAAGAGACACAGTTCTTCCTTCAGGAGCTACTTTCTAGAGCAGTATGTATGTATTAAATCAACAATTTTTGTAAATAGCTACATAGTTACGATCATAATCAAATTGTAATTAGAATACAGTAAAGAAAGAACTACACAGGGTACAGTTTTATTTTAAAATATTTGAAAAACTATCACTTGGAAGCAATAAGAAACTAGATCTTAAGACTCCGAAGGCCATAAACAAAAATATAAACACATATGAATAGTATTAGGAAATAAATTCAGCTCAATATAAGGAGAAACTGCTGAACAACCCTAAAGGTAGAACAGGATGCTTAAAGAGGTTGAGAGTTCCGTATCATGTTAAATATTTGATACCTTCTTAGTGATACCTCACAGAATACTCAAGAAACTGAAAGCCAAGTAACTGAAACAGTTTCTTTTCTTTTCTTTGTTTTTTTATTTATTTATTTATTTGTTTGTTTAATTTTTAGAGAGACTATTTGCTATAGGGCATGTGTGCTTGCCAGAAAGACAGAGGCAGAGAGGCAGAAAGCAAGAAATCACCCCCCAGGGGGGATGGCCATGCCCCAATCTCTTCTCCTCCATTCTCCTCTCAGGATGTTGGGCATGCACACACACACACACCTGGCATGAGTTTAAGCCACTGGGTTCTGGACTCAAACTGTAGTCAACTACATGGGAGTCCAGCGACATAGCCATTGCACTAACTGCTGGTCCACATTTATTGATTTCTTCCATGAGACAGATAGAGGCAGAGAAAGAGAGAAACACCCACAATGAGGTCTTCACAGTACAATTCACTGGCATTCTCAGCCTGTTGGGATCTCAGGTGTGCATGCACACACACACGGTCTGCATAGACAGACCTTGGAACATGAACCCAGAACCTTCCCATATGACCTCAGTATCACAAAGCATTGCATTACCACTGTGCCACCATGGCTGGCCTGAAATAAATAAATATATATATATATATATACATATATGTGTGTGTGTGTGTGTGTGTGTGTGTGTGTGTATGTAATTTTTTTTTAATTTGACCAGAGAGGGACAGAGAAAGAGAGAGAGAGTGAGAGAGAGAGTGAGAGAGAGAGAGTGAGAAAGCAAGCCACCAGGTCCAGGACCCAAACCACGATTGGCCATGTGGGAGTCCAGCACCCTTAACCACCACGCCGCCTGCTGGCCCCTGAAATAGATATTTTTTAAAGGTCTTTTAACTTCCTAAGATTATATAAAAATATACAACTTTTTTAGTTGACAACATTATTTACAATCAAGTTCTTCACAAGAAATAAAAATTAATTTTACAAGCATCATATAACGCCTTAGAGCTTCTAAATTAAAATAGAGCTACTAGATTTTCTTGTATTGAAAAAAACATGAAGGAAAATTTCTGGATTATGTTCTGAAATGAATATTGAACTTATTTTTTCTCTTTTCAGAGGTTTTTCCATTATTTCCATATTTTTCTATTAAATACCAATATAAAATATATTAGTAAACACAAATACTATTTCAAATATAAAGTACTCATAATTTGATATTTCAATGATACCTACTGTACTTGCTAAGTAAAACTATTCAGAATTTTGTCTCATAATGAGTGAAGATCCCAAGAATCAAATGATTGATGGATCCTAATTTACTGTAGTAAACATGCCCATACTGGAATTGTTAAGTGTCAAACACAAGAAGGAAAGTCCATTCAGTTCTATTGTGTGAAGGCTATTAAGTGTATCTAATGAAGTGACCATTTTGTGATACAAAGTTATTATCTGCCACTGATGACCTATAGAGAACTAATGCTTGTTTGATTTATAATCTATTGTCTTGGGGGTTTTGACATATTTTTTATTTGACAAATAATTGCATATATTTATGGGTCTATTGATTTTGTTTAAACAAGAATACTCAAGACAGAGCAGACTAAGAACTCAGATATTCCCAGATTCTTGCCTCATTTATCCAAAACTGATTTGCTAATGGAATATAATAATACCTACCATTATATCCCACTGCAAATATGTACATAATTTAAAGGGTTGAGTATCCCAGTAACTTCATCGGACCATGAAATCACCAGTAACATACAACCACGGACAGCTTGTGTCCAAATTTGACTGACTTAAATAGTTCAAGATATCATATACGTGTGCAGAATATACCAACCCTAAGGATTCAGCTGGTTCTAATCATGGTACATTATTTTCATTCTATGTAGTACTGAAATTATTGGAGACACACAGCGCAAAAATGAGAGCAGAGATTGCACTCTTATGTATTGATCAGTTAGGCACAGGTCTACATATTAACTTGTATTACTCCAATTTAGTTCTAATAGTGATCCCATGTAGAACGTACTATTAAAATTTCCCACATATTCGTATTTTTAATATAAGTTATATGGAATTTAAATAGCTAGCTGTAGTTTACACAGTTAAGAAATGACAGAGCCTGAATATTCTCTAGTTAAAAAGAAGATTTGGAGTTCCAGATTGAGAAAGGCAGATTTTAAGGCCTTGTTTCTTGACTTGCTGCTCATGATTTTATAGGTTAAGTCGTTTGAACTCTGACATAATGGCCAGGTCAACTGTTTGTCCTTTTGAAACTTGAATTTTCAAACACCTCTTATAATTACTAAATAAGTAAAACTTCCAAATAGTTCTTTGTAAAGCAATACTATTGAATGAAAGATGAAAAAAATAAAACTAAACCTTTCAAATATCTTATTTTTTCAGGCTTTTTTTAAGTGCCTGAATTACAAAAGCATCTATGAAAAAGATCTATAAATTGGAACTCACCTTAGTAAGTGTCAGCTGCTATTGTGATTGCCAAGCTTTCTGCGTGATGGTTTATGCCAATGAGACGTTATCAAATATTATATTTTAATATCTTACTAGCTGACTAGTTGAATAAACAATTAATGATATAGTGGCAAGTTCAGAGTTTAATGGGTGATATATATGAACAGCACACATTGACATGTATTTGTTTTTTATTAACTAAATAATGTATTTCTACCCATACCAAACAAAACTCCACCATTATAGAGAATACAAGGAAATTGGGCCATGTCTTTCTGAAAGCTGATACCCAAGTACCTCCTCTTCTAATAAAGGGCAAGCCACTATTCTATTATATACCAGTTCTTCTCTTTGTGGTTTGATTCAAGGTTTGAGTTTCCGAGTCAGGCAGACAGATAAATTTAAAACTAACTAACTACATGAGCTGTGCAAGTTACACAAATGTTTTAACCTACCAAACTTCAATTTATTCTGCAAAATAACAACATTGAGTCTCATGGATGGTTCGGAATGTAAATGAGAAAATATGAATATGCAATAGCAATCTATTTTAATTGGTGCATGACATCATCGGTACTAAAGAATGTCATATTGAAAGTGTTAACATGATATTTTAATTATACTCTTTTTATTCTGATTAAAATTAGCAAACCTCTTGAAAATCTATGCTAACCCTCTTGCCTCCCCTTCATTTTATTTTATTTTTTTGTAGAGGTCGACTACATGGGAGTCCAGCGACATAGCCATTATGCTAACTGCTGGTCCCAGGAGAGGTTTTTGCTATAGGGCACATGGGCTCACCAGAAAGACAGAGAGAGACAGGAAGCAAGAAATCACCCCCACCCCAGGAGGGGATGGCCACACCGCAATCCCTTCTCCATTCTCCTCTTGGGATCTTGAGCATGCATGCACACACACCCAGCGTGAGTTTAAGCTACTAGATCTGGGACTCGAACTCCAGTCGACTAACATGGGATTCCAGCAACATAGCCATTATGCTAACTGCTGGTCCAAGTGAAAAGGCAAGCCGCCAGGTCTGGGATTTGAACTGTGGTCAGCCATGTGAGAGTCCAGTGCCCTTAACCACCACACCACCTGCTGACGCCTCCCTTTTGCCTTCCTGAAACAGAAGGTACCGATAAATCACAACTACCAAGCTGCCCAATGGATAAGGCTGGCAATGAAATAGCTGGAAAATTCAATTAACTTATGTTTTCCAAAAAAAGCATTAGAAAATAAGTGGCATGAAGCCATTGACAATATATTATCCTAAATAAAACATTTAAGCTTGTAATATTTGGATCTCACTTGAGTTGTAGCCCTGAAGTTTAAAGCTTAACAAATTTCACACAAGTTTGCATTTATTTAGTGAACACTGGTCTTTTTCTCTAAGGAGAAAAAAGAAATGTTTAGAGAAATCCCACGTAGATTCTACCAGTGATATAATTTCATATGGAATGTACATATGGAAATAGTGTTAACTAGTTAAATTCATGAGAATTCAGAGAGCACTCTGCCAAATGTAAAATGTTGAGTAACAGTGAGGCTCATTCCTCTCTCTCAGTTTCAAAGCCATGGTCTCCACTGTGAAGGCACATTAGAATCACCTGGGGAGTTTCACAACCGCCCCAGCTCAGACCACACCCGAGACCACTTGGAACAGGCATCTGTGTCAATAATTTTGAAAGTTCCCCAGATGATTTTAACGTGTATCCAAGGTCAAGAATCTCTATTTTAAAATAGTTTAGTCCTTGTTTTTACCTCAAACCTGGTTTAGGATAAGCACACGAGGATAAAATTTGTGAAAAAAGAAGGTAAAGCACTTTTTAAGAGGAAAAGTCCTTAATTGAATATTTTAGAATCAGCCCTTTCAGAAAAGCTTATGTAAAATTCTAAAGGCATTAATTATTTTTTTCCAAGAAATAATTGGTGGGTAGTAAGGTGGTTTCAACACAGATTTCACATGATGTCAGCATCACCCCATGTCACTGCTTTAAAAGATGACAGAATCATCTGCTTCCATTTTCCACTGATAAAAACCTCATGTCAGAAGTGGAGCCTGATGACTTGAGCCTCATTTAGTCATAAACATGGGAAATGACAGGCAGTTCTGATGGATGTGTAAGGAAAGCCAAACCACTATGTGCTGCTTTCTTTGGCCTCAGTGCAAATAAATAAGGATTCACTTGTGCCTGGTTGTATCTGATGGGCCACTCTTGAATGCTCTCGAAATGGGTGCAGCTCTAGTAGTGCATCTGTCGCCAGTTAGCTCAGTTGGTGGGAGCACGACTACTGAGGCCAAGGCGGTGTGTCCGGCCAGTTTGAATTTCTCTGTTCTATGGCCACGGCCTTTACCACTAGCTTCAGCTAGCTGTCGCCAAAATATGTGGCTCGGGTCACAAAGCAGACTGGTGAGAAAGCGCAAATGAATCAGTTCAAATCTATCACCATGACTAGGAAAGCAACTCAAAACACATGCCCAAGTGACTATGAACTTGCATCATCTTCATACCGAACACACAGCCACCATACTTCATCCAATTCTGATTTTGCTGGAAGCCATTGTAGTATGTTGAGAGACTGTGATAGCACTTTCTGTGCGAGCTGTCTCTAGGTACTTTGTCATCTACATGTACTGAAAATAGGTTTACAGAATATGAGCATGAGTAGTACTTACAACTATTTGGTAAACCTCATGGAAAACACATTTCATAAGAAGAAAGGAAAAACATTTATCTTGACTTGCTCTCCTCCATTCTCTCTTTTGTTCAGAGATGAAATGGTTCTGAGACTGCTTTCCAAGAATGAACCTTAACAACGTAACATTGGTAAGTTCAAGAAGTGCATTTCTTTAGACCCTGATTTGGGTGAGTGTCTCTTCCCTTTACCTTTATATAGGACTCTTCCACTTTGGCACCTTAGCCTGGTGCTAAACGTAATCATTTTCTAGAGCAACTCAGCGCAAATATAATGGGAAGCTCTCACAAGGTAAATTACAAATCAATGAGTGATTTTCTAGTACTCAGGGTACTGATTTATATTGGTTTCCTAGAGTTATTATGAAGACCACTTTACATGAACATTTTCATATTATACAATTTATAAGATCAGTGCTCCTGAGGGATATAATATGAATTATACCCAGTGAAAGGAAAACGAAGCAATTTTTTGGACATTATTTTCAGCTATAATCCACAGCTTATTTCAAAAGAACCCCACATATACACATGTGCATGCAACCTCCCTCCCCATATGTGATAGTTTAAGAAATAAGATCTGTAGTGATTTTGATAATACTCCTAAAGATGAGTGAAACACTATGCTTTATGCTTTTTTTATAGGGGATTGTACTGTATCACATTTGAAAATATCCACAACAAAATACATATCACCAACAAAAAGTAGATTGAATGATCATTACCCATTATTCTAAATTAAGATACGATAGCCTTGTTATGGATATTAACTTTAAAAGGAATTGGATCTTATTTTTTGCCATTTACTAGAATTTCTTTTCTAAAAGAGTACAAATTCAGTTAGATTGTTTGTTGTTATGCCTGTTTTCCAAATTTGTCTCTCTACTGAACTTTGTAGTATGATTTTCGTGGGGGAAATGCTAGCACATCAGACTGAAAGACGGGAATATGGATGAATAGTACATTTGTGTCTGGGTATGCAGTTGAAGCATAAATATAAAATATTCTAAGACTAGCTGTGATTTTTAAGTCATAACAAATAGAATAAGCTTATAAAAATGTGCTACCCTCAGTTCAACTTATTTCATACAAATCTACTTCATTATCTACATTAATTTCAAAAGCCTTGATTGAGCACCTACTACATATAATCATTCTATTATGTGCACGAAATATGAGCTGATTATGATATGGCTCTTCTCTCCATAAGTAGCAATATCCAATATAAAACTAAATTTAATTAAGCATTTTGAATTCTACATTAAAAGTGTATACAAGAGACAGTCATGGTCGAAGGAGTATTAGTTCTGAAGGAAGAAAGCCCCATAAAGCTTGATGCTTGAGCTGCAATTTCTAAGTATTAGCTGTGGGTGGGCGTTTATAATCAGACTCAAAACTGTACAGTTGTTCAGAGCTCAGACTACGGATGCCCAAGTCTTGATTCAACTTTTGACTCGGCTCCACCTCCTAGCTGAGTGATGTCTTTCCATTTCTGCTCTGTTGTCGTTCATTCTTCCAAAGTAATACTCCTTATAACCCTGGCTTCAGTGATCATGTATTCACAAATGATTTACAGATCTACATCTCCAAACAAATATCCTTTTTCTGAATTTCACAACCAAATTTCCAACTCCCCATTGCACATTTTCCCTTCAGTGCCCTCAGGCGACTAAAGTTAAATGTGTTCAAAACTTAATTTGTCATCATTTCCAAAGAATATAATTAGTTTCCCTCTTTCTTTTACCCCTCACTTGATAAATTAGTCTATCATACAATCAACACTTAAGTTGCAGATGTGGGATCATTCCAGTAGTTTTCCTTCCTTATCCCTTACCACAACCCTTTTCTCTGGATTATGTCTATACCCATCTATCCAACATACCTACTTCTATCTTAAACCATTATTGAGGTTGTCTGTTTTGGTTTTGGCAGGAAGATGATGGTGCTTGATTGTTGAAATGCTTCTCTACTTTCATCCTGCTTCAAATTTTCTTTAGTTTTTACTTCACATGGATATCTACAATAGCCTTCAAGTTTCTGCCTCTGATCTAGCCTCAACTCTAGTATTTCCTTTCACTACTTCCAGAATTGTATTTTATTATACTATTATTTAGCTCACGATCATACCTATGTCTTTGTAGATGAAACTTACATTATTACTTCCCAAGGCTTACTCTTCTCCAACTTCACCTCTTTGTTATTTATCCATTAAACATCTTTGTTCCAGCTAGGTTGAATTACTTATAGTTCCCTAAAAGCATCCTTCTGCATTGTCTCTATTTCTGTCTGTCTCTGATTCTCTCTCTTTCTTCGTCTCTTTCATACACACACACACACACACACATACACACACAAATATTCAGAAGCAGACATTTGTACTATGCATTTCTTCACCTACTGTTTTCTATAAGTAAGATATTCTTCCCATCCTTTTTAAAATGTGATTAACACTTTTTTGACCTTCAACACATAGGTCAATCTACAGGAAAGTCTTTCTTGTCATTTTTTAACTTGTTCTTTCATACACACACACACACACACACATACACACACAAATATTCAGAAGCAGACATTTGTACTATGCATTTCTTCACCTACTGTTTTCTATAAGTAAGATATTCTTCCCATCCTTTTTAAAATGTGATTAACACTTTTTTGACCTTCAACACATAGGTCAATCTACAGGAAAGTCTTTCTTGTCATTTTTTAACTTGTCCTCTTTGAATTTCAATCTTCTGGAAAGTCTTTCTTGTCATTTTTTAACTTGTCCTCTTTGAATCATCTGGGTTAAGTTCCACTCCTGCAGTTAATATAGGACTGTAATTGTGTTTCCTTTTCTAATTTCCCTACCAGACTGCAAGCAATTTAAATGCATCATTGGTCTATCTACATCAATAAACACTATTCTTAGCACATAGCACCAACTTAATAAACATTTCCCAAAATGAAGGCAAAGATAGCTCAGTTCACTTCCCAATTGGTCATTGTAATGTGGCTTCTTCACCACCCAAGCCTCTCCGATTCATCTTTTCTCTCACCTATCTTCTCCCACGGCACCAGGTACATTCTCCTAAACAGAACTTCTGTGCTACAAAGCTTTTCATTTTCTTTTTTGTCTACAGCAGTACTTCTCAAGAGGGGATGATTTTGCTCCTCAGGAGACTCTTGGAAATATTTGCAGACATCACTGATTATAATGTCTACAGACAACTGGGATAGGGTGGGGTACTGGTATCTAATACACAGAGATCAGATATGCTGCTATAAATATACTACAGTGCAGGGGAAATTTCCTCACAATGAAGACTTATCAAGTCCAAAATGTCAGTAGGGCCAATGTTGAGAAATGCTACACTGTAGTAGATGAACATACACATCAACTATCAACTTATGTGTCTATAAGGTATACTATCAAGTAATGTGAAAAATATGGCTGCTACAAACCAACTACAGCTGGCCAGTTGCCCATCTGCTAGGCTGTAAAAACCAGAGGGGCTTCATTGGCCTCAGACTTCAGTATAATCTTGTGCAGTCTCAGTGGCAGTGCCTCAAATAGGTACCCACAAGTGCATAGGACAGAAAGAACAGATTTCACATAGGAGAAGTCCAGAAAAAATCTTCTGATCTTGGCTTTGCAGCCACACACCAATTATGTTTTCTATAGCAGCGTCTTTGAACATGAGCTTAATGGTTTGAAATGTTGGCTATATGCGAAATAGCTCGTTAAGCAGAAAAGAATTCACATACCCCTAGGATTGTCTCACTGGGGGAGCAACTAGGTACTGTAGGATATTATGCCCAATAGTCTCAGGAAAGCTGTTAAAATCGATTAGTTACCATCTGCAGAATGAAAATTTACTGTAGATTTCAGAATTCAAAGGATTTATTGACTTAACTTTTTTATTATTATTATTCCTCTTTCTGCTGAAATGATTTTAAAGTAAAAGGAAGTACCTAGGGGCAAAAACTATTAGATTTTATTTTTTAATTTAACCTTAGCCAACGTGAATTTATAAACTGGGCTGCAGGTTTACATATGACATTGCCAGGTATTAAATTTGGCTTGATGTCTTATGAAGAAAAGAATTGATATACTGCTTTGACTTGGCAATGAGGCAGTGGCGGGCAGGCTATCCAACCTTGTAAGAAGCAGTAATAAGTAAGGCATTAGGATATTGTAATAATAAATATGTTTGTTCTGGGAACAATGTAGTTGTCAAGACTCACACTGTTAAAAAAAGAAATTGGCAAATAAAGTTTTGGGGCAAGCAATGTTACCTTGCAGAGGATTAAGCCTCTTGGGGGTTTTCCAGAGCATCAATTTAGTAACATCTGCTTCTAATTTCTATAGGTTCTGTTTCCCTGGAAATTTAAAATACTGTAAATTCAACATAAACTGACCCTTTTTGTTGCTCATTTTATTTTTAACAACTCTTTGATTTTGAACAGACTTTCAAAGATTTTTCATTTATCTGAATGACAATGAATTGCAATATAACTTTCCTTATCTTTTTTTCTTTTTTTCCCCTAGTTTTATTTTTTTGTTTGTTTTGTTTTTTGTTTTGGTTTTTTGTATTTTGTTTGTTTGTTTGTTTGTTTATTTTTGTTACAGGGCATATGTGTTGTTCATGGAAGAGAGACAGAGAAAGAAAGAAGAAAAGAGGGAGAGAAAGACAGCATCCCCCAAGGTTGATGGACACATTGTAATCCCTTCTCCTCCATTCTACTCTGGGATTTGGGGCACACACAGAAGTGCCCAGATTATTTTTCAAGCCACGAGGTTGTGACTCAATCATGCAGTCATCCATGTGGGATCCAGCCACCTTAACCATTAAGCCACCTACTGGCACTCAATGCAACTTTTTAAAAACAGTTTTTTAAATTATACCTTATTAATTAAATTTACTTTCATTTCTAATTTGTGCTAATTTGAAAATCATCCATCCATCTAGGCAAATCTTATGTCAAAGGAACCCCTGAAAGGGAAGGATTTAGACATTGGAGACCCCATCTTGAGAGGCATAAAAGCAGAAAGAACTAACCAATAATTCATTGCTTCTCCATGGTAATATCTTTGACTGTCTTGACATCGATGCATGAATACTTTGAAAAACCATATTGCAGGGAACCAGCAGTTAGCGTAATGGCTATGTCGCTGAACTCCCACGTAGTTGACTGCAGTTCGCGTCCTGGACCCGGTGGCTTAAAACTCATGCCGGGCGCGTGTGTGAGTGCCCAAGGTCCCGAGAGGAGAATGGAGGAGAAGGGATTGTGGCGTGACCATCCCCCTTGGGGGTGATTTCTCTCTTTCCGTCTCTATGTCTCTCTCTGTCTGTCTGACGAGCGTACATGTCCTATAGTGAAAAACCTCTCAAACAAACAAACAAAAAAAACATATTGCATTCTATGAAAATGTGTAATGATTAAATATGAATAAATATATTTATATAAAAATAACTCAAATAATAAAATATCAAAAAAGATAAGATAATAAACAATGCTGGGACCAGCAGTTAGTGTAATGGCTATTTCACTGAAATCTCATGTAGCTGATTGCAGTTCAAGTCCCGGACCTGGTGGCTTAAACTTACGCCAGGCACGTGTGCATGCGTGCCCAAGATCCCGAGAGGAGAATGGAAGAAAAGGGATTGTGGCATGGCCATGCCCCCTGGGGGGTGATTTCTCGCTTTCTGTCTCTCTGTCTCTTTCTTTCTGGTGAGCACACGTGCCCTATAGCAAAAACCTCTCAAAATAAATAAATAAATAAATAAATAAATAAACAATGCTATCATTTTTAAGAGATTTTGCTATAGGGTGTGTGCACTATCCTTTTTAAGAGATTTTGCTATAGGGTGTGTGCACTTGTTGAAGAGACAAAGAGAGACAGAAAAACAGAAAGTAAGAAATTTCCCACCCATCCCACCCCCCCCAGGAGGAATGGCCATGCCACAATCCCTTCTCCTCCATTCTCCTCTCGGGATCTTGGGCACGCATGCACACGTGCCTGGCGTGAGTTTCTATGGCATGGGAGTCCAGCGCCATGACCATTATGCCATCTGCTAGTTCCAATAAAAAATACTGTCTAACATAAGCAAAGGAGCACACATAAAATTTAAGTTGTCAAGTTTACTTTGAGTATCAGGCAAAAACTCTATTGCTAACTATACTACCCTTCTCCTCTATTAGCAAGTTCTCTGACAAATGTTGATTTCTCATAATGGTGAGATGACCACTCCTCTCCTGTCCACCTCCACACACTCATAGATCATTTTACTTATGGGCTTTGGTGCCACTGATACCCAGGTTACCTGCTATTTTCAAACGCTGATAATGCCTAGTGAAGAGGCCATGTGTTTTGTGTTACTGCCTTCTCTGCACATAACAATTTCTCAGACTATCTTGGTGCGACCAAAAAGAAAACTTTGGAGTTCTTGTGAGACTCTCCAGTTCTAGCTCTTTCAGTAGACTCTACCTCTTTCCATTGGATAGTAAAATATTTTTCAAAAGTTACTACCTTATTGTCTCCCTTTTCTCAATAGGAGAAAGGCCAGACTTAGCATAGTTCAGCAAGTAAGACATAGGCTTTTCCTTAGTCAGAATTATCTGTGCTCTACAACACCCAGTATGAGTTTTAAGTTGCCAGGTCCAAGATTCAAACCAAGTCAACTATATAAAATTCTGGCTACCTAACCATTATGCCATCTGCTGGTCCATTATTTTCCTTTTTTAAAATTTCTGAATCAAAGAAGCCTGGAAAGAGACTGGGTCAGGCAATTCTCAGACCAAGACTGATAATGCAACTTTATTATCTATGCTTATGGGAAGTAGAAACGATAACAATTCCACGATTATGGAGGTAAAAGTAAACTTATACACAAACCATGCCCAGGTGGATTATGATCTATAGGAATGCCTAGGACAATCCAGGATGTTAATTTGGAGCATCTATTCAAGAAACTAGTGGTACAGGTAAAGATACAGCAAAAGCTCTCTGAACATAGCTAAGATGTTAATGAAAGGACTAAGAAGTAATGAAGCAACACATAAAAGGAAGATATCATTCTTTTCAGAAGTACAGCATGGATGTTTGTAATGTTGCTTCAAGCGTCCTTAATAACACTCACTTGATGAGGATGGGCCAGTAGGACATCTTGTTTATTGACACAATATTTTTTGTTAAATCTGTCTACAATAAATTTAACCTATTGATTTGGTTCATTGTAATGTACAACAATATGAAGTTAGTATTTAATTATGATATCTGTTTTGAGAGTTCTTTTTCCCATTTAACCCACAAAGATGAAAGGTGTCTACTGTACAACAGGCATTGTACTGTGTGATTGACATATTATGCTAATAAGACAGAAGTATAGCTTTTCAGAAGATTGGTCTTATTTTCTATCAGATATTTCTGTATTGTATATGCTTTACAATCATTATTATAGTACAACAACACAGAAATATCTGATAGAAAATAAGTTTACTTTGGATAAGGTAATCAGAAAAGCCTCTGAGGTGATGATACTTGAAATAAGATGTAAAAGGTAAGAATTGAGTAACATACAGATAAATAATCTTTCCTGGCAGAAGAAACAGCAAGAACAATGACCCTGAGATGAGATATAGTTTAGTGAGTTAAAAAAAATTTATGCTCAATGTGGCAGTAGCAAAGTGAGTGAAAAATCCATAAATGGACACTAAAGAGGTAGGCAAGGGCCTACTTATTCAGGGCCTAGATCATAATAAGAAACGAGATGTATTTCAGCCTAGTGCAATGTATGACTACTTTCAGCAAGGGTCTGACAGGATTTGACTAACAATTTTAATAAAGCTTTGTATCTCCTGTATAGAGACAAATTGGGAAGAAAAAATAAAACGAACATATGCTCAGCCCTCCATACCAGTGGACCCGGCACCCAAGGATTCAACCATTATAGACTGGAAACATGTGAGGATAAAGCAATAAAAATAACTACACAATATTAAAAACATAATATAAATTTTAAAAACAACAAAACATGAAAGGACATGGAAAAGTTTATAGAAAAATGCAATTGAAGTACAAGTGTATTTTGGTGCAAAAATTTGAAATACATGTACTTTTTATGATATATGCTTTCCAGGAAATTCTCATGTAAGAAATATTCACGTGGGACCAGCAGTTAGCGTAATGGCTATGTCACTGGACTCCCATGTAGTCGACCGTGGTTCGCGTCCTGGACCCGGTGGCTTAAAACTCACGCCAGGCGCGTGTGCGTGCATGCCCAAGATCCCGAGAGGAGAATGGAGGAGCAGGGATTGTGGCGTGACCATCCCCCCTCGGGGGTGATTTCTCGCTTTCTGTCTCTCTGTCTCTGTCTGGCTGGCGAGCGCATGCACCCTATAGTGAAAAACCTCTCAAAAAAAAAAAAAGAAAAGAAATATTCACATATTATTTGTGGTGCCTTAGATATTATAAGTAGCCTAGCCTAGAGATGATGTAACTTATACATGAGGGTGTGTGTAAGTTATATGCAAATATGCATCATTTTGTATATGAGACTTGAGTGACCACGGGGTATCCACCAATTCCCCCAGATACTAATGGGCAATTGAATATGAGCATGAAGACCAATTGTAAAGATGGGAGACAATAGTGGCTTGGACTAGAATGCTGGCAGTGGAAAGAAGTGGGAAAAAACTATGGATTTGGGATATATTTTGGATGTTGAGATCAAAACCTGCTGATAGACTAATGGATTTGAAGAAAGAAAAGGAGGATCAATTTTCTGACTTGCTCATTTGAATAGATGGTGATAGCATTAATCTATGTGACGACAATAGCATGCAAAACAGATTTTGTAGGTTAGTACATTTGGGACATGATAACTTTGAGTCATCCATCAAATAGATGGTTGTATATACAAATATGAAGCTCAATGATTAATCAGGCCTAACAACATCAACATAAAACAGGAAAATCATCAGTTTTTGGTTGTGCTTAAAATCAAGAGGCTTGACCATATCTCCTAGAGAGTGGGTATAGATGGGGAAAAAAAAAAAAGAAAGAAAAGATCTTGGGAAAGAAAGTTGAGAGGTAACAATGTAAGAGTTGAAGTAGACATAGAAGAAATACGATGAATGGTAAAAGAATGAAAGGAAAAGATTGAGATATTAAAAATAGACAAATGGGCCAGTTGTTTCAAAGGTGACTAGAAAGAGTGCTTTAAGGAATAGTTACTGTGCATAATCACGGAGAAATTAAAAGAGATGAGAGAAATGTGTCCAGTGAAATTGAAAACAAGATATTTAGAGTGATCCTGAAAAGAAGTGTCAGTGTTGTATATAAGTAAAAGTGAGATCAGAATGACTCAGAACCTGAATGGGAAGTGAACATATTTGTTCTTTTTTTTTTTTTTTCTTTGGAGAGGTTTTCTGAATGGGAAGTGAACATATTTGTTCCTTTTTTTTTTTTTTTTTTGGAGAGGTTTTTTGCTATAGGGCGCCTGCGCTTGCCAGACAGACAGAGAAAGACAGAGACAGAAAGCGAGAAATCCCCACCCAGGGGGGATGGTCACGCCGCAATCCCTTCTCCTCCATTCTCCTCTCAGGATCTTGGGCACACATGCACACGTGCCCGGCATGAGTTTCAAGCCACCGGGTCTGGGACGCGAACTGCGGTCAACTACATGGGAGTCCAGCGACATAGCCATTATGCTAACTGCTGGTTTCCAAGGTGAGCATATTTGTAGAGGCAAAATATTTAAGAAGGCAAGGGGGAATGAGATCTTCTGCATCATAAGAGTGGCTTTCACTTGGCAGGTATAGTTCTGTTGACAAGAAGCAGGTGAAGATCAACACATCTGTGAGCGGGTAAATTTGGTGGTGTGAAAATCAAGTAGTTTCCTTCTGACCAAAGTTTCTGAGTTAATTTAAAATATGTACAATTTATAGTTTTTCAATGAAGTACATGAGTATGGGCTTAGTGGGTGATATGAAGTTTAAGGCATTGATCCCACATGGCCAGCTTCACAGTTTGAGTCCCAGACCCAGTGGCTTGACTCACACTAGAAGTGTGAGCATGTGTGCCCAAAATCCCGAGCAGAGACTGGAGAAGAAGGTATTGTGGCATGTTCTCCCACCTCCAGTGTGCGTGGGAGGTGAGTTCTCGTTTTCCTTTTCTTTCTGTCTCCTTTCCTTTCTCTTTCTCTGTCTCTGGTGAATATGTTTGCCCTATAACAACAGCAAAAAAAAATTTTTAAATGAAGATTTTTAGCTAGCATATGTATCTGTATTTGTGTATGGGTGAAGGGAGTTGATAAGAGTTTGAAGAGGAAAGAAGAAGGTACGAAATTTTTTTCTTGGGGTTGGAAAGAAGATTTAGTAGGAACAACCAAGCTATATGTTGTAAAGTATTATTTTACATTTTAATTGATGCTTTAAAGTAAAACCAGTCAACTAATTTATAGCATTATACTCCATAATATTTTGTAGGCATACAGAGGGTGAAAAACTGGATTTAAGGAGGGCCGGAGTATTTTAGGTAAGGCAATAGCGTTCTCAAGTGAGTAGCTGCAATAGTGGATTGTGGAGTAAGAGGAAAATGAAGAAAGGATGAATAATGTGATGGAGAGAATGGGCTGAATGAGAGATTTTAATGAGGTAGAAGAATTGTTGCAGTGGGGTGGAAGTAAAGAAAGCAGTGATAGATTGCTAAATCCTTCAAACCAGGATTTCAGATGTGCCGATGTGACTGGTAACATAACATGTGAGATCTTGAACATGATTTTGGCAATGAGTGCCTAAGGCCACTGAAATGGAAGATTGCTCAGGTGATGCAGGTAAGAATATGCTGGGTCAGTGCCATATGTACAGCTTCCTTGAATGCACGTATCATTAGGAATATGACAGGGATGGCGGCAGGGACAAGTAGGTGAGTTTTCAGGTAGGTGAAGAAGAGTGACCAAGACATCTAGAGAGCAGCAATGCAGGGAAAATTGCAGCAGAAAATGAAAGCTGAAAGACCTGGGTTTTGGAAAGACTTGTAAAAAAAAAGGAAATAAAATGTTTTCAAACTAGCAATGGAAACAAAGTATCCTCTCACACTGCCTGGTCCTGGGACTCGTGAGAAATATAAAGAACAAACAGCCTCTCTGTGTGAGGTCCTTGGGGGAAGTAACTTCATCCAGTTTTAATCAAAGTAAAGAGAAGGAAGATACAAGACCCTGTGTTGGTCACAGATGAAGTGCTTCAGGAAACACAGGAAAAGGATATGAGGGAAAAAGAAGAGTTAGCGGAGGTGTCATATTAGTGGATGGCAATAGATAACGATTGTGCAAAGAAACATTGAGACAATGTATTCCTCGGGAAAACTTGGGAAGAGAAAGAAGATTTAGTAGGGAGAGGTAACAAAACTATAATGTGTTTCTTGTGCTGCAGCAGAGAAAACCATGGTATGAATTATGATGGTGTTAGTTTGGTTTTTTTTTTTTGGAATATATTTTTTATTTCAATTTTTTTATACATTCAATCACATATGCTACTTAGCTTGCAAAGTGAATATTCCAACATGAATACATTGCTCATGTGTCCAGTTGAAAATACTATACAGGTTATCTTCACCAGATAATAACCCATTCCTTTGTCCCATAAATGCACAAATGTCATGCCAGGGATGGAGGCTTGGAACTGAGAATCTCTGCAATTTTATCAGTGGTGCCCTCCCAGCCCTATTGATTCCTCTCAGGAAATTTAAATCTCTGAATAGCAAATGCTGGTGCTGGGAAGAACTGCACTGTCAGTAATCCCCACGTTCATCAAATGTCCTGGCCGTAGCATAGGCTCGTTTTTCACTCTAATGCAGATATCTTTTTACTCATCTGAGGGGAATCAGACATCTTGCCTCAGTGAACTGTGCTTCTTCTCAACTGTGGCACAGGACATAGGTAGAAACCAATTTCATCACGCCTGTATCTTGAAAGGAGCAAAGGACGTTATGAGAAGTAGTTGACTCAGACTCTCAAAAAAGTAATATATTTCTGGTCAGAAATCTCTCTCTTTTGTTTATTTCTATGTAGAGTGAGAATATCTCTTCCTGTGAATCAACAATAAACTGAAACTGACATCAAAACCATGGAGGTGGTGACATTTGAACCAGATCTTAAAATACCGATAGGTGCTCTGAGAATACAAAGAAAGGCTGAAGGTTTATCGTTTCAAGGTATTGTTTACATGCCTGAACAAAAAAAGACATGTTCAAGAATGAGCTATAAAGTTCAGTATGGTCACAGTGACATGTGTGTATGTATGCACCTGCACATGTGTGTGTGTGTGTGTGTGTGTGTGTGTAAGAGGAGAGATTTCTGAAGACAGGAGCTATACAGGAAAAACTTACGCTCATCTGAATCAAGCTTCTGTCAAGTCAACTGGTTTGATTTGCGTTTGTTTTTGCCATATGGTGCACGTGCCTGTCAGAGAGAGGGAAAAATAGAGAAATTGAGACATCACCTCCCACCAGGGATGGCCATGCTGCAATCCTTCTCCTCCATGCTCCTCCTTGGAGTTTTTAGATACGCATGCGCACATGCCAGACATGTTTCAGGCACTGGGTTCTGGACTGAAACCGTGCAGTGGGCCACGTGGGGCTCAGCCATCTTAACCACCAGGCCACAATTTGGCCTGGTTTCATATTTAAAAGAAAAAAAAAAAAAACGAATTCATTATATTGACATGTTTGTCAAATTAGAATGTTGAAACTAGTTGAGAATGAACATAGACATAGCTGTGCTAAATGGTATTAAGTATCGTCTAGATAGTATTAGACTCTGTGGGGGGAAAAAAGGAAAACTTGACACATTCTAACTTTTTAGTTTTCTACAATTTGAAATACTTCTTGGATTTAACCTCTAAATCTTAGATTAGGAATTTTAACTGTTTAGATCTCTATAATCTATGCAAGTGTTTAGAATAAATTGTGCAATTAGTTCAAATACACACACACACACACACATAATTAATCAAGTCAATTATTTAACCCCTTATTTTAGTAAAATTTCTCTAATTTGCATGTGGGTCTGTATTCACTTTCTTTTTGGATGTTCAGTCTTCATACTTAGAGTATTTTCTTGAAATCAGGGAAGTTTTTCTTCTTTTGTAAATTGACCAATAATTTGATCACTGATTCTTTCGCTGTTTTGATAGTTCTTAGGATCATTTCTATATGGGTTCCATACTTAGTATCTTCATTTCCATTGTTTTCACCCTATTCTTCCTTTCCTCAGTATTGAGACCTGATGTAATTCATATTTTCATAGTGCCAATGATAGTCTTTCTATTTTCTAATGTAAATGCTATTTCTAGTATTTTTGTGAGTCAAAAACCAATATTTTCAACTTTAGCTATTTACTCTTTGTATCTTTTGCTTACAAATTTAGTTTCAATCTTTTTGTGTGTGTGTGATGTTCAACTTCCTAGCACTTTTACTATTTAACACAATGCCTAGAACATACTCATCACTCCACTTTTCAATAAGTTGTAATTATTATTTTAACTTATTCTCAGTCATTGACATCAGGAAATATTCTAGACCTGCCTTTGACAAAGTATTACATATTCTTTACAAAATTCAGGCTCCAAGTAACTAGAAAGACAAATTTTCTTGCGAGCACAAATCTAGTGTTAAATATATTTAGTTCAAGTCTAAACGTAGAACTCAAATATACTTGAGGTGTTATGTGATAAGAACTGATTCCATGTTAAGAATGGATATGTGAGATATTTTTTCACTCCTTGAGCTTAATAGAATTTCATATGGACAAGTGAAATAAAATAGTCCAACTTCACCACTGAGCAATTTCACAAAGAATATGTTGGGTTTGGTGTTCAGACTCTCTTCTGAAAGAGCAGGACCTCTTAAATTTGTTAATTTGTTTCTTAATAAAAATGTGGGCAATCTAACAACTCTAAATAGTATCTTTAAACACTACACATTGAACAAATAGAAGTAAGACAACACATTCTTACAATAGAAAGGGTCACATTGTTTCTTTTCCGTTCTTATGAGATACACAAAAAAAGGGTGGAGAATCAGTGAAGCAAAGATTGTGAGTTAAA
The DNA here is from genome assembly GCF_000334495.1 of Tupaia belangeri chinensis. Lineage (NCBI taxonomy): Eukaryota > Metazoa > Chordata > Mammalia > Scandentia > Tupaiidae > Tupaia > Tupaia belangeri. Next base: position 965,165 of record NW_006204238.1, read on the forward strand.
TGCAACAGTTTTTCTTACATTTTCCCCCTTGACTATGAACTTATCCTGGAAAGGCCATATTATATTGGATTGACTAGAGTAAAACTTCAAAACAAATAAATCAAAACAAGTTCTCATGCCTAGTGCTTGCCTCTAATTAATGCCTTGGAACTGATTTTGTTTGTTGTTCTGTGGCTCCTCTATGGGTCAGTTAAAGCATTTGGCCTCATCTTACCCAGAGCCTCAAATCAAGCCATTGGTCCATTGAGAACATGAGACTGCGTGTTGGCATGGAGGACTTCAATTACTTTACATCGCAATTATCAGGAGGGAAAGTAGAATGGTATTTTTCCATGTTTGGAAATTAGAATTCTTTACTGATAACTGAAATGGACTAAATAGTCTGGAAAAAAATGAAATATAAACATTTTCCAGAAATGTAAAGTGGCCTTTTTTTTTTTTTTTTGAGAGGTTTTTGCTAGAGGGAGCATGCGCTCACCAGACAGAGAGAGACAGAGAGACAGAAAGCGAGAAATCACCCCCCAAGGAGAGATGTCCACGCTGTAATCCCTTCTCCGCCATTCTCCTCTCAGGATCTTGGGCACGCACACACACACGCCCGGCATGAGATTTTTAAACCACTGGGTCCGGGATGCAAACTGCGGTCGACTACATGGGAGTCCAGCGACATAGCCCATTATGCTAATTGCTGGTCCCAAGTGGACTTTTTATACTCAAATGTTAATTAACCATGAAAGTCTTGAATACTAAATAAAGGACATTTTCCTTATTGCAAGAAGCTGTTTCTCTTAAAGAAATTTTTGTTTTTCTTGAGATAGAGATGTTTAACAGGATCTTGTGGTGTTGTGATCCTTCTACCCCAGCCTTCCAATTAGCTAAGACCACAGGCATGTGCCACTATGCCTAGGAACTGAACATAGATAGGCCTACTATGTGTCTTCAGTCACCATACAGCAGTGCTCTCCTATCATACCACTATGACTGGGCCAAGAAACTCTTTCTTAGCTAATTATAGTAGTTCACGTTTTTTTTTCTTCTATAGAATTGATACTAACTTGGGCTCTCAAGCAACCCTCCTTCTGGGCTCTCAGGTTTGTCTTGACAGTGGATAGCAAAAGAGGTAAATGATGTGGTGTAAGACAAATGAAACCCGTTACTCAATGTAAACGTCAATGAATAGATCCACAGGGTGAGGAAGAGACTCACAGTCTGTTAATCTGTTGGGAAATTCTGACATGCTGAAATTAGAAATTAAATGTCTCATAGAGTTCACCAAAACTTTTCTATGTCTTCTGTTGCAAGACCTTACTTTGTGCCTAGAGGGAAACTTTTAAGGGAAATACTATATTGAAATACTAGGAAACAAGCAAATTCTTTTGAACTCTGGGGCTTTTATTAAAGTCTGCTTTCAGTTCCATATCAAAATTGACATCTGGTGATTCTACAGGGACTGTGAAGACCAGTGGCAGTATCACCACTCAGGAGTAGAAGTCAAAGGAAAAATAGAATCTTTTTCCAGTGATTTCAATATGCTAGGCATATATGTAGATGTGCATAAAACATCTTTATATTTTGAGAAATGTCATATACCTAGGTGCTGATAAAGCCTGCATGTATAATTCAAAGAATAAACATAAACATGCATGTAATAACCCCTTATATAAGAGGTAGCTCAATTCCAGACCTTCAGCTTCCCATATGTACTTTCTTGACCACAAATCCATCCTTCTCCCAAAAATTACTATTGTTCCTATCTTCCTCCTTTCTTTATATTTTTACCACCTACATCTGCTTTTTAAAATATAGTTAATTTTTGATTGGTTTCAAATTTTTAAATATAAATACACGCTATACATAGTTCTATTCTTCTTTGTAACACTCAGGCTCAACGTTTCACTAGTTTCCACTTTCAGATACGGAGTAACCAAAATTTGACTTCCTCTCCTAGAAAACTACACAAAATGCATGAAGTGGCTATTTCTGGGCATTGTACAACAAGTCATCCAGGACTATGATCCCTGAGAAAAGGAATGCAAACAAAATGAGCTCCATAATTGGCCTTGATTTCTGCCTGGAGGTACTTTTTTGACCATTGGGAAGTAGAGAGAACCCAACCAAGGGAAGCCAGTCTCACTGACTTCAAAACACCAGGAGCAGAATGAAATAAGTCTAAAGCAGTTAGATTTTGAAGTGCACAAGACCAAAAAGGAGTGCTATGAAGAACACATTTTAAAAATCCAGAAATCTATATAGATCCTTTGAGTGTACGTTTGAATGTAAAGCTGTGCTTGTAAAGGGTAAACTACATGAGGCAAGGTGAAAGACAACTACCAGAAAAAGAACAACTACATTAAATTATAGGCCAAACAATGCCAATAACTAATACTGTACTAGACACCATTAGAGTTTTGAGCTGCCAAAGTGAAACAAACTTGTCACAAGCAAATGATAGCAGTCCTACCAAAGTCTAGCTTTAGTAGGAAAGTTAAATTAATTTTTCCCTGCTTTTACACATGCCTAGTCATATTTGACTAGATCCTAACATTATGACTTCTACATTGTTGAGTCTCCAGATTTATTATTTTCCTTTTAAGGGTGTTGAAGTTTGTTTTGACAAGAAATTAAGTCAGTTGCAGAAAAGCTTGAGCGTTTTGAAGCTTGCCTTACAACTTTGTTGGGATTGGAAGGGTGTCCAGAGTAACCTTTACCCTAAAATTACTGATTTTTAAATGTTGATTTGTATTCAGCAACTTTATTGAATTTATTTCTCAGTTCTAACAGGTTTCTGGTAGTGTCTTCAGGTTATGTTTTGTTTTGAATATGTAATATCATACCATCTGTAAACAGAAACAATTTGACCTCTTTTTTTCTAATTTAGATGCTTTTTATTTCTTTCTTTTGTCTAATTGCTCTGGCTAGAATTTCCAGTACTGTGTTAAATAAGAGTGGTGAAAGTGGACACCCTTATCTTATTCAGGTTCTTAGAGGAAAAGCTTTTTTTAATTAATTAATTTATTTTTATATACATTCAATGACATCGTTTAGCTTATGAAAGTGAACATTTCAATATGTGAACAATTCTCCCCAGTCCCATTGATCAAAATATCTTCAACAGATTACACCACACCTCCCCATCCTGTAAATGCTCTGCCTCTGTATCCCTCCTCCTTTTTTTATTATTATTTTTTACATTTTTTTAATACATTCAATCACATTTTTTAGCTTACAAGATTATTTTTTCAATATGTGAACATTTCTCCCTGGTCCAGTTGATCAAAATATAACAATACTACCTCCCTGTCTCAACAATGCTGTCTCCGTATCCCTCCTCCTTTTAAAGTCCCCCATTCTGTCTGATGTTAGCTGTGGGTTTATCATATAAGACCTTTGTTGGATTTAAGTAAATTCCTTCTGTACCTAGTTTGTTGAGAATGTTTATAATGAAGGGAAGTTAAATTTTACCATATGCTTTTTCTGCATTGATTGAAATCTTCTTATGAATTTTTGTCCTTCTTTCTGTTGATGCCAGGTATTACTCTTATTGATTTTCCTGTTGAACTATCCTTACAACTGGAGAATAGATCCCACTTAATCATGATGAATATTCATTTTTATGTGTTGTTGAATTCAGCTTGCTAATATTTTACTGAGGATGTTTGCATCTATATTCATCAGGGATGTAGGTGTGTATTTTTTTTTTTTTTGTCTTGTCCTTGTCTATTGTTGGCATCAGGGTAATGTCTGCCGTATAGAGTAAGTTTGGGAGAATTCCCTCTGCTTGAATTTTTTGAAATAATTTGACAAAGTTTATGTAGAATTTAGTAGTGAAGCTATCTGGTCCTGGACTTCTCTGTGTAGGATGACTTTTTATCACAGATTCAATCTCATTACTCATTTTGAGTCTTTTCAAGTTTTATTTACTTCTGGTTCAATCTTGGTAGTTTATAAGTGTTCAGGGACTTATCCATTTTCTCTAGGTTTTTATAATAGTCCTTAGTAATCCTTTATAATTCATTTTTTATTATTAGCATTATTAATTTGACCAGAGAGAGAAAAAGAGAGGAAAAGTGAGAAAGCAAGTCACCAGGTCTGAGAGTCAAACCACAGTTGACCCTATAGGAGTCCATCACCTGAACCAATATGCCATCTGCCAGCCTTAGACTCTATATTTCTAAGTGATCTGTCGTAATATTTCTTTTTTCTGTTCTGGTTGTATTTTAGAGGGAGTTCTTATCTCACTTTTTCTTAATCTACCTACTGACTAATAAGTTTTATTTATCATTTAAAAAACAAATTTTTCCCATTGTCTTTTAAACATTTTTGTCTCATTTTGTTTATTTCTGCTCTGATTTTCATTACTTATTTTCACTTACTAATTTCAAGTTTAGTGTCTTTGCTTGTCTAATTCCTTGAAATGCATCAGTAAGTTATTTATTTTAAATACTTTTAATTGTTTTAAATTATCAGAGTGCATGAACACTGGCCAAAGAGAGACAAAGAGACAGAGAGAGAGCAGGAGAAGGGAAAAGCATCCCTGAATGGGGTATGGTCATGCTGCAATCACTTCTCCATTTCTCCATTCTGCTGAGATTTGAGGCATGCATGCACACATGTCTAGCGTAATTTTCATGCTACCAGGGCCAGAATTTGAATCCCAGTCCACCAGGTTGGATCTAGTTCCCTTAAACACTAGGTCATGGGACCGATTTAGAAATATTTCTATATTTTAAAAATGTAGGCACTTATTGCTATAAACTTCTCTCTTAGCTACTGTGTTTGTTGTATCTCATAGATTTTGGTATGTTGTATGTTTATTTTTACTTGTTTCCAGAAATTTAAAAATTTTCTCCTTAATTTCTTCATTGACCCAGTGGTTGTTCAGAAGCATGTTGTTTAGTTTTCATGTATCTTGTATCTATTTAATTTCCAGGATTTCTTTTTTTCTTCTTGAAACTACACATTGAATTTATTAATATGGCATTAAGTTTCATGTAAAAAGAAATCTTTGCACATAGTGAAAAAAAGGATGAGAAGATGAATTAAATGGAAAACCTATGATTCTTTTCCTCTTGTGATTCTTATGATTCTGATTTTACAGAGCCACAGATGACTATCTGCAACCAAAGAGTTGTTTCTGATTTTCTGTATCAAGCATCTTATACTCTTACTGTGGTAAGAATCATGTCCCAGCACCCTGACAGAAAGATGTTGGTGATGGTCTTTGGAACTTACACTGGAAAACTGAGCTGCTTTCCCTTGAGTACTGTGTAGATACAAGTAGAAGAAATCACAGAATAGAATGGTCAGGACTATACCAGCTACCACAGTGATAAGGTCAAAGAAGATTTCAAAGTAGAAGAGTCGGATCCAGTTGACAAGCTACAAAGTGATAGAGGCCCAGGAAGAACATGTAGTGGGTGGTGATGGTCTTGTCCTCTGTAGTCTTGCTGATCACAAAAAGCTGTGGAAGGACTGCCACTGATTCCAGGTAGATAGAGAAGGTTCATAAAATCTCAAGAGAGAAATCATGGTTTACTAGAAATGAGAGTCTTCCCACAAGGAACTACAGAAACTCCACTCAGAAGGTATCAAGATTTCCATTGTAGATTGCCTTGAATGTAGATCAGGTGCGCTGTGGCATAAAGGCAGGCAACAGAGATAAGCTTCATAGATATATGATATAAAGAAATATGTGTACTAAAAAGATCCAGGTAGAGTTGTGAAGACCAATTCAAATAGAAGTTGACCTTTCCCAGAAATACAGAGCAGGAATTTTGTTCAAATATTCAGCAGCAGGATGACACTAGCCACCATATGGGACAGGTCCTCGGTTAGCTGGAAGATATTCATAGCAGAGGCAATTGGGTGGGGTGGCGGCCCCACAGCTAGACCACTCAAGCAACCTTCAGGTTTTTTTTCTGGTTAGTGAATTTTAGGTCTATTCCATCATGGTCAGAAAAGCTACTTGATATGATTTCCATTTTTTTCTAAATTTTCTGAGTCCTGTTTGTGGCTTAACACATGGCCTATCCTAGAAAAGTTCTGTGTGTTGAGAGAAATGTGTATTCAGCAGTTGTTGGATAAAATGTTCTATGCCTGTTAGGTCTACTTTATTTGTGATGCAGTTTAAATCTGATGCTTTTTTCTTATTGATTTTTCTGTCCAGATGATCTGTCCAATGATTTTTATAGCCAGGTTTTGAATCCCCCAACTGTTATCATTTTGAATTCTGTTTCTTTAGGCCCATGTAATATTTGCTTTATATATCTGTGGGCTCCAGTGCCAGCTGCATATATATTTACAATTATTATATATTCCTGCAGAATTTATCACTTTTATCATTACGTGTGATCTTCTTTGTCTCCTTTCACAGTCTTTCACTTAAAGTCTATTTAATCTTATATAAGTAACACTATTCTTGCTCACTTTATGTTTCTGTTTTCAAGGAAAATTCTCCAGCCCTTCACTTTCAGTCTATGCATGTCTTTACTGTTGAGATGTTTCTTGTAAACAGTGTATAGTCGGGTCTTGCTTTTTCATCCATTCTCCCAGTCTATATCTTTGATTGGGAAATTTAATCTATTTACATTCAGGGCTATTATTGATAAGTGCAGACTTACACTTGTCATCTTGTTAATTGTATTATGCTTTATATTTCTCAGTTTCTTCTTCAGTTTATCTTTGCAGTTTTTTGGTTTTCTGTAGAGATAAGGTTTGATTCCTTTCTATTTCCCATTTTTGTGTTGTTCCAAAAGTGAGATTTATATTTTTGTATGCTCTCAAGATAGTAGTTACTGTCCTTTTGCTTCCAGGTGTAGGACTACCTTAAGTATTTTCATAAAGTCAGTTTATAGTGATAAAGTTCCTCATTTTTTATTTGTCTGAGAAATATTTTATTTCTCCTTTATTTCTGAAAGATAGCTTTTCCAGGCTTAATACTCCTGGCTGGAGGTTTTATTTTTTTCTTTTCATACTTGGAATACATCATCCCATTTTATCCTGGTCTGTAAAGTTTCTGCTGCAAAATCTGCTATTAATCAAACAGGGATTCTCTTGTATGTGACTTGAAACTTTTCTCTTGCTGTTTTTATGATCCTCTGTTTGTCTTTGTCTTTTGACAGCCTGATAATAATTTGGATCATAGAGGCTCTTTTTGGATGTATCTTAGGGTATCTTTGATGTTCCTGAATTTGATATCCATTTCTCCCCAAGACTTGGGAAGGTTTCAGCTATTGTTTCATTAAATAGGTTTTCTAAGCTCTTTCCTGTCTCTTCTCATTCTGGAATTCCCATAATGCAAATATTTGTTCCCTTTATAGAGTCCCGTAGGGTATTTTTTTTTTTTAATTTCTTCTCTCTACCCTGTTCTTTTTCTTATCCTTCTTCTTCTCCTCCTCCACTTTCTTCTACTCCTTCTCCTCCTTCTTCTTTTTTTCTTTCTGACTTGGTTACTTCGAAAGACCTGTCTTGGGACCAGCAAGTGACATGGTGGTTAAGATGCTGGACACTCCCACATGGCAAATCATGTTTGAGTCCCAGACCTGGTGACTTGCTTTCTAACTTTCCCACACTTTCCCTCTCTCTCTGTCTCTCTTGTCGAATTAAAATAAATGAATGAGTAAATAAAATTAAAAATAGACTTGTCTTTATGTCCAGAAATTTTTTATGCTGCTTGATCTACTCTATTTTTTATATTTTATATTTTATATGTTCAATCATTCTATATCATTACAACATCCAAAGTTACCTACTCTATTATTGAAGCACTCTGAAGTACTTTTAGTTTATTTTTTGAATTCTTCAGTTCTAAGATTATTATTTCTTTCTTTCTTTCTTTCTTTCTTTCTTTCTTTCTTTCATGTTTTAGTGAGAGATTTTGGCTATAGGGCATGTGCGCTTGCCTGAGAGAAAGAGAGAGACAGAGAGACAGAAAGTGAGAAATCCCCCCCCACCTCCCGGGGATAACCTTGCCACAATCCCTTCTCTTCCATTCTCTCTCGGGATTTTGGGCATGCATGCACACATGCCCAATGTGAGTTTTAAGCCGTAGGGTCAGGATTTGAACCACAGCCAATTGCACGGGAGTCCAGCAATGTATCTGCTGGCCCCAGATTGTTATTCATTTCTTAAACAATATCTATCTCTTTGTTGAGATTTTTATTCCTATCACAGATTGGTGTTCCAATTTTATTGGAATGTTTATCTCATGTAGCTCATGTATAATGTTTATATGTATTCTCATGTATCTCTCTGAATTTACTTAAGATCATTATGATTATAAAAGTACCTTGGTAGTTCTAAATTCAAAGGCTAATCTTTTCAATAAATAATACTGGAGCAATTAGATATCTACAGGTAAAAAAAATGGCATCCAGTCCTATATTACAACATATAAACAAATTGACTTGAAACTTATCATAAACTTAACTGTAGGAGCTAAAACCATAGTACTTTTAGAAATAAAGCAGAAAATTGTGATAACCTTAAAATAGGCAGATATTTTAAAATAAGACACTAAAAGCACTAGTGGGTAAATTAAATGTTTCAATTAGAATTTAGAAGTCAGCTCTTTGAAAGCCACCACCATAAATGAAAAGATGAACCATGGATTGAAATAAAATAGTCATAATGCATATATTTTACAATTTGTGAAGAATTTCCCATTAGATAATAAGAACATAAACAATTCAATAGAAAGGGCAAACTGTTTGAACAGATACTTTGCAAAGAACGATAAACAAATTAATCATATGGAAAAGTAAACCTCAAAGACTTATTATACCATATCTACAAAAATAACTAAAATTAAAAAGACTGAAAATACCAAGTGCCAATGAGACTATAGAGCAATTTGAATTCTCCTGCAATGCTGTTGAGAATGTAAAGTAGTAGAACTACTCTGAAAAACAATCTGATGGCTTCTCGTGCAATCAAAAGTTTACTCATCATGTGAGCCAGAAATTCCTCTCCTAAGTATTTAAGAAATGAAAACATGTTCACAAAAAGATGTACACACTCACAGCAACCTTATTTTTAAAAACAAAAAGCTATCGACAACCAATGTACACCAAAAAATGAAGCTGTAAACAAGTTATACAATCTCCATATAATGAAGTTAATATTCAGTGATAAAAATGGAATAAACTTAATTCATATAACAGTGGATGACATTCACAAACATTCTACTGACTGAAAGAAGTCAGACACATAGACACAAAGAAAACATAGTGGATGCTTCATTTAGATGAAATCTAAAGAGGCACCTTAAATCTATAGCAAAACAAAGCAAACAAGTGTTTACCTAGGATCAGGAATAAAGGAGCAAGACTGAGGGCAAAGACATGTAAGAGACCATTTGGGCATCCTGAACATGTACTAGGTATTTACCAGGGTGGCTATATAGGATAAATGTGTTTTCAAAACTCGTCAAGCTATAAAATTAAATTATGTGCACTTTACTTCATGCAATTTATACCTTAATAAAGTTCATGTAAAAGTTTTACTGTGTTCTCATTAATAAATTAAGAAAATAACAACCCAGAAAACTTCTTGCAAATGTTACAAAATTGAAGATGAGTCTGATCAAATAAATTCATGTTAAAAATTAGTCTACATTGCAAAGTAACTCACATTTACCAAGTGAATGAACTCTTTGGCCAGATGGCTTGCTTTTTAGGCATTTAGACTTTACACTTCCTATATTGTTATTTTCTAACTTGCTTCTTTGTGTTAATGAAGCTATTTTAAGATAAGTCACAGGCCAAAGACTCTTTCAGTATAATGACAGGGGAAATAAACATTTCCCATTCTCTCCTGCTAATGCCAGTTCACAGTCAGCAAGCTCTTTGGTTACTGTCATAGGTAGCAGTCTGTCTTTCCCAATGGTAAGAATGCATTAATCCGTCTGATAAAGGGCAGGTTGAGGAAGGTGAGCACAGCTCAGAACTCTTTAAGCTGTCAAGTCCTATTTTCTTTAACCTTTGAAATGTTCCAGAATCCTCTTTCCAATCTGTCATAGACAAGTCTAACATCTCACCCTAGAGTTTACATTAACCTTTAATAATATTATTGGCACATGTAAACTAAGGTGAATATAAAAAAAGGTGATATAAAAAAGGTGATCTATGATTTTTTTCTATTATTAGGGTCTGAATAGTATTAGAAACTTATCTTTTCTGTCTTTGTTAATTAATACCACATTCACACTGTATTTCAGGCCTGTAGATTTTTTTTTTTTTTTTTTTGGGAATGAAATGCTGTTTGAATTATTTCTGATGTGAAAACAACTTGTAGGCTATTAACAACAGGCCTATGATTATGAGGTGGATAATTTGTAAAGAAAGTGGTAAATACTATTATGAAATAATAGATCTTCCCAATACTCTTACAAATCATAATTTTCCATGTGTGTACAATCTTCAAACCATAAATTGTCTGCTTTACTATATGGATTAGAGTTTCCTTCTTTGAAGCCCCAAGCTATAAAACCAATAGAAATTTATGTGCAACTGATGCAATTGTTTCAGTGAATTAAAAGATTCTAAATCTCCTTTAGATATTTCCTGTTAGATAAGTCTCTAGTGACAATTTCATCCCACCATCCCTGGCATCTTCTTAAACTCTATACGCATAGTTAGCCACTCAAACAGATGGAAACTCATTACTGGAAATGCCAATATTTCTATAACTTGTACTTAAAGGATATGTACTATTACAGCCAAAACCATGTTTTAGCTTAATTAATACTTAATTAGTTCTTTTTCTTCTCGACCCACAACTTCATCTTCTCTATTTCAATGTAGTCACTATTAGAGATCTGATTTTCAAGGCAATTCTTAATTACTCATGGTAATGAGCACAAAACCAAGAACATTATATATCAAAAGTATTAGTTGTTAGGCTGTCTTGGCCTGTGTCAACCAATCAATAAGCATGTGGGTACATTTATTATGTACCCAACACTACCCAATAATGTTAATGTGACACAGTAAAACACAAGAAATAGGGTCTCTGTCATTAATGTGTGTGTGTGTGTGTGTGTGTGTGTGTGTGTGTTTGTGGATGTGTGCAAATAAAGAAAACAGAGCTGGCCCCACAGCCTAGTTTTCAATGGGGTATAATCCTACATAGATGATTGCAGTTTGAATCTCAGATCTCATAGCTAAAAAAACATGCTTGGTACATATTTCTGCATACCTAAATCTCAACAAGATGAAGAAATGGAGGAGAAAGGATTGTGATGTGACCACATCCCATTGAGGAGTGATTTCTTTCTCTCTCTCTGCCTCTCTTTGGCCAGTACATATGTCCTCTGACAACTTAAAAAATAAGGAAAGAAAACACACACATAAAGCATGACTAAACTCTAGTATATTATCAAGCACAAAAAAGTAAAAATAGCCATAAGTGTTATGAATCTGTCTGTGGAAAGATGGGAAAATACATTGTGAACATAATCAGAAAAGAAAATCTAGTATTTATTGAGCAATTCCTATGTGCTAGGTATGGTTATTGGGGACTTTTGTCTTGTCTTAACTGATATATCAAAATGAGGTCAGTATTACACTCATTTGGTAAGATGGGAAAGCTTAAGTTTAGGGAGGTTAAGATGGTTGCCCAAGTTTATGCCTATAATTTACAATGTGAGACATAACCTAGTTCTAGAGTTGAACAGTTATTTATTGGTTTTGATGCCATTAAGACATTAAGCCAAATGAAATGCTGGCCCTGCTTCCTTATGAGTTTCCTCACCAATTAGAAACAAAACACTAGATGATATATAATGAGCCAGTGAGGTCTACGAAATTATGTATTAATGGGATCCTTCTTAAAGTCAGACATTTAAGAAAAGATATTGGAGAAGATAAGATAGAAACGTTGGAGTGTGAAGAATAATAAGATCTCATTCCCAGCATAAGATGATTAATAGTCAGCAAGTGGGTTGTAATTCGATCCAGTGACATAAAGATTGTGAATGTCACCCATGAGTGTAAACTGCTCAAGTTCAGAAGTTATTCAAAAGAAAAACTCTCTGACGTCTAAGGACAGACATTGGTTTTCTGACCAAGATGTATACTCTTTTTTCTTCTATACTGTAATTATTGTTTTTCATAAAGCATGCTGAGAAAGTGTACCTGCAAAGTCAGTACATTTTTATCTATATAATTTATATAAACAGCTTTGATATAATTTGATAGAATCATTTCTTGACATTTTGAAGTTTAATTTCTTTCCTAAATGCATTTTTATAAATATCAGTAAATATGTAAAATTTCAGTCCACTCAGGTATACATTTTTCTTCCCTAACAACTATCTCAATGAGATATTAATGTATCAGATTTCATAAATAAGAAAAACACAAATAGATCTGACATTTTGTAAGTTATTAAGCTACTTCAAGTTTTAAACCAGATTATTTTTGTAAGCTAAGCAACTGAAGTTTCTAAACCAGATTATTTGTGTCTGAATATATAATTTCTCAAAAGATGTGTATCTGCCTTTAAAAGTCATATTTTGTGTACTATTTTACCCTCCCTGTTCTGGTTTCTGAGAACTTCAGAAAGAGAAGTAGCACATGCTTAAAATAAAGGAAATAAAGACAAATCTTCAAAAGTACAGATATAAACTGCCTTCAGCAATAAAAAAATTAAAATTGTCATTTTAGCCAGCTACTTAGAGAAAAACGATGGACGTTAAATGAAATTTCTGAAAAGAAGAATGCTCAAAAGTATTTCCAATATTACATTTCAAATTTTAGTCTTTGACTAAATTGCTCTTTGAGGCTAAACTCCAAGAGCAAGATTCTATACTCTAACATTTATTGCTCTAGGTTCTGTACTCTAACATTTATTGCTCAAGGTTCTGTTCTCTAACATTTATTGCTCTTGTTCAGCAAAACCCAGTGGGCTCTTACAGGGAAGAGGCTAGAAGTCTATGTGGAAAGCAAGACATGAAACGTCCTTTCTTTCTTTCTTTCTTTCTTTTTTTTTCTTTTCCTTTGTTAAGGCTATGTTTTATTTGCTGATCAATGGACAAAAGGCAATGTAATTAATTTTCAAGTATTTTCTTGAAAGTCTGTCCTCATAAAAATCATGAAAAGTAGGAATGACTGTTAAATCATTGAAACTTTAAATTTATCTTACACAATCTTGTTTGTATAATAATAAAGTTAAATATAAATATAAAACAATTACGATAATTATATGCAAATATTTCATGTGATCTTCAGTTATATATGAAAGTTTCTCAATTCTGTTATTGGTGAAAAGATAAATGCCAGGTTATATTACTATCTGTAAGCAAAGGGCCCTAAAAAGCTTACTTTAGCATTAAACTTTTACACGGTTAAGTGTATTTTCTTATGTACATATAATAAATCAAGAATTCTTTCTCAGATTCCAAAGAGATCACACAAAAGTTCTGACCTAAAATAAAAACAAACAAACAAAAATTAAGGAAAGAATAAATGAGATGAAATTTCTTTGTACTAATTATTTTGACATATTTAGTAAATTTTAAAAACTATTTCCAGATCCTTTTTGCTCTCGACAGCCATTATCTAAATACCTACCATGAACATCAAAATATAATGTTACAGGGGACCAGCAGTTAGCATAATGGCTATGTTGCTGGACTCCCATGTAGTCGACCACGGTGCACGTCCTGGACCCTGTGGCTTAAAACTAACGCCAGGAGCATGTGCGTGCGTGCCCAAGATCCCGGGAGGAGAATGGAGGAGAAGGGATTGCGGCGTGGCCATCCCCCCTGGGGGGGGATTTCTCACTTTCTGTCTCTCTGTCTGTCTCTGTCTGTCTGGTGAGTGCACACGCCCTATAGCAAAAACCTCTCAAAAAAATAATATATATATAATGTTACAATTTTAACTGTCATTTTTATTCTAGTATAATTATTTTGCTGAGCACTTATGCTTTTATTTTGTTTGGGGGTTATTTATTGACTTTTTTTTCATGACAGAGAATACATATAGAGAAAAGGAGACAGAGGAAAAAAAATAAAATAAAGCTCAATCAGATCTCTACTTGCCATGATGCCTTTCCCCCACCCCTCCAGCTCCTCAGAATCATGGGTGCAATTGTACACACCCAGCATATTTTCAGGCAGCCTGAAGATACAAGCTTGTAATGGACCATCTTGCTTCTGTCATTGCCGTTCAACTTGCTACCAACTATGCTGCCAGACTAGACTAATATATTTTTTTTATTTTGTGTAATGTTGTAACCTTACTTATTTATGTACTGGGATATAAGTTCTGGAATTACTCGTTACTTGCAATCATGTATAACCCACACACATTTTTAAATAACAGATTCATTTGGCTTTAGTTTTTTCTAATGAACAATGAAAACATAGGTCTATCATGAAAGAAAAAAATACAAGTGGAGTTACATAAAAGGCAATTAAATTCATATGTGATGCTCCCATGTCATTGTCTAGGTTTCAAACACAGAATTATCCTAAATTGAGGCTTTCTATAATTGGGAAGGAATTCTAGTACATAATCGGCAATCTTTGCAATCTCTGATAGTTCTACCCTCACAACTCAAAACATGTTGTCACCAATTTTCAGACTGGGTAAAGTCTTTTGAGTGAATTATTTTGCTCAATGAAAGTTGAAGAGAGAAATTATTGGAGGAATTGAGAGACCTTTTCACTAATCTGGAATTTGCCAGATTCAACCAATAGGGCATTATTGGAACTAAAGAGGTCATGATTTGACAAGGCACATGATTTAAGCTGAGAACAATACTTAACCTAATGAATTGAGATGGCTGGGTAACTACGCTATAAGTCAATCAGGAAGCTGAGATGACATTATGAACCACAGACATAACGCTTTTAGAGAGAAGAGATGCTTTTGTGGTTAACAGAAACATACTGAGCTTTTGAGAGATTTCAAGGGTGGAAATTTATTCCTAATCTTCTGGTATTATTTATAAAGGATGGAGTCGTTGTTTTTATTGTTCTTATGGCTAAAAAAGTTTGCCATAAGACAGCAGTTTAAAATGTCACTTAAAATTTTTTAAATTAATTAAGGAAAAAAAAAAAAAACTTAGGAAAAGCTGTATTGCACATGCCATGAGGCTGTTAGATGTTATTAGTAATAAAGCACTTGCCTTCCAAATTGTCAAGATAGTCTTACTATAATGTAATTCCATGATTCTTAAATCTTATTCTCCTGTCATGAAAGGAAAATTTGTTTCTGAAAATGGTATGGAAGACTAAACAGCATACAAATATTCAACCTATGTTTCTCCAAGTGACAGCAAAGCAAAGCAAAAAGAAATTTATCTACTAGCACAGTGATTTCTTTTCTTTCTTTTATACATATTTTTGTCCCTTCAAACTTTTCTGTTAAATTCGAACTCGGTATATTTTGGTTTGTCCTGTAATTATGCTAATCTTTAATTCCTTTATATTTTTGTGCAGCTCAATTAACAGGAAAAGGAAAAAAATACGTATTGACTTTTTTTTTTTACATAGATAAGCTATCTTTTTCCAGAGAGAACATTTAGAAGTATTCATCAATTCATAAAATTATACAAAATATATCAATTAAGTTAGAAATAAGAAATACAATGGAAATGACAAATTTATTTCTGGGCCAAGAACAAGCCTAAAAATGTTCTCTTCCTTGTTATGGACAAATTGAAAACTTAGCTTTAAATCTACTTTCAGTCAATGAGAAGAAATACTGATAATATACTTATCAGAATTCATAAAATAGAAATCAATTGTTTATGGCAAATAATAGTAGTAAATATCTAATATACAATTCAAAAATGTAAAGTTCTGTTCTAAGCATTTTACATATGTCAGCACATTTCATCCTCATGATAACTACTCAGC
>NW_006204238.1:981203-1043412 GCF_000334495.1 Tupaia belangeri chinensis
CAGAACATTTCATCCTCATGATAAATACGCAGCAGGAACTATTGTCTTCGTTTTAGATGAAAAAATTCAGGCAAAAGAGATTAAATAACTTGTTAAGGTCTTATGGCTTGTAAGTAATAATGTTGGGATCTTAATATATGCAGTCTGACTTTAAAGTTCATGTTCTTAATTGCTCTGCTGTTCTGCTTACAGAAAAACACTGGTTTGGTTTGTTTTTTTGAGGAAAAAAACTTTTTCTGAACCTCCTAACACTGGTTGTAGTTATAGTCTGAATAAAATAGTAGACTCCACAGTAATTTGTTAGACATATTCATCAAGTAGACACATTTATCACTAAAATGCAAATTAGTGAAATCAAGTTTGTGGAAGCACAGTTCCTTTCACTCTGGGAAGGGATTAGTGCTAGCTATGATGATCATGGAAGCCCACTGGGAGACGATGTATTTCCATCAGTTTGAAAGGCTAAGTAGGTTTCTACAGCTAGGCACTGTGGGGAAGATGCAAATCATTTTACACTGTATTTTTTAAAGAGAAATTAATAATTGAATGCAATGGAGAAGACAAAACCATTAGGAAACTAGAGCTGCACATTAAATCTATAATGCTTTGATTTATAAACTAGTACAAAATTCATATATGCACCCAACAGGTTTTTTTAGCCAAATTCTCAGACATATCTTCAGCCCTTATAAAAATATGGAATTCCTGGGACCAGCAGTTAGCGTAATGGCTATGTTGCTGAACTCCCATGTAGTTGATCGCGGTTCAAGTCCTGGACCTGGTGGCTTAAACTCATGCCGGGCACATGTGCGTGTGTGCCCAAGAAAGATCCCAAGAGGAGAATGAAGGAGAAGGGATTGTGGTGTGGCCATTCCCCCTGGGGAGTGATTTCTCTCTTGCTCTTTGTCTCTCTCTGCCTTTCTGGCGAGCTCACACACCCTATAGCAAAAACCTCTCAAAAAAAAAAGAATATATGAACTCCCAGGCCTAGACACACTGCACTGCTAAAACACTGTGCCCCTCAAGCTGGGATTACATGGGAGCCCAGGTTCAGTGTCTGGTCTTGCTTTAAAGCCAGGTGTGGTGATTTGTGTAATCCCAGAGACTAAGGCAGACTGAGACAAGAGGATTGGGACAGCTAGATCCAGTCTTAAATGATAGATAATGGGGACCAGCAGTTGGCAGAATGGCTGTGTTGCTGGACTCCCATGTAGTCGACCACAGTTTGAATCCTGGACCCAGTGTCTTGAACTCACACTGGGCGCGTGTGCGTGCATGCTCAAGATCCGGAGAGGAGAATGGAAGGGAAGGGATGCGGTGTGGCCATGCCCCCTGGGGGGTGATTTCTCCCTTCCTGTCTCTCTCTGTCTTTCTGGTGCCCTATAGCAAAAAAAACTCTCAAAAAAAAAAAAAAAAACTAAGATAGGTGATGGAGAGGTAGATGATTATACCCAGCCTTTGTCAGACCCACTGAGTCAGAGTTGATTGGTGAAAACTAGGGATTCAAAAACACGCAAATAATGTTCCCAGTGTCAACACGTCAAGGAGTTGACCCCACAAATAAATATTTTCGGGAGCAATACAATTATTCAGATTCATTCATAGTAAAACTTCAAGGCTCAGTCTATTACTTTCAATATGTTCTAAATCAGAAAATTATCTAATAAAATAATATGTTGCTTAGCTCACCTGATGTACTTTATATTTGGATTGTTGCTGCATTTCTGTTTGACTCTTATTTTAATAAGGAAGCATTCAGCACCTTTCCAAAACACTGACTTAGAGAGATTTATTTACAATGGAACAAAAATTTACTTGGCTATATTTATTCTGGTTTGAAAAAAAATTATTGTGTTAATGTGTTGTGTTTTTCAGACACATTTTATTTGCTAGTCAAAGTGAATATGAATCTTCAGAAAAACATCGTTGACACATAATTACATAAATCTCGGAATAATCTTATAAATCATTAGACTCAAGGAATTATTTAAAATTGAGAGGCCAAACATTTATTTTACTGCTGGGTACTTGAATAGCTAATGGTCTATAAACCAGCTATTTTAATAAAATTGGGTTTTATACAATTGTTCAACAAATTTGTCCACCTGTTGTATTTTCTCCAATAAATGATCTTAACTAAATCCAGCATGGCTGTGACAAGATGTTCCCATACCCTCACCTCTAAAAACAGGCCCACAGAGCTTCTTCCAGCTTCTCTTCCTGCCCTAAGCTATGGCATGAATCTGAATATGGATAATGCTTTCCAGTTTATGTCTCCTAGAGTGCTTGAGAAAGAAAATATGACACGCCAAAGTAAGCAAGGTATTTAAACAGAGAAAGGACTTCCTGGGTTTACGAAACCTGCAGAATAAGATTTTTCATTGGTATTTTGGATACTTTTGCCAGCCTCCCTTTCAAGCAATACTAAGAGCTGGCTCTACCAGGGTGGACATACTAGACATTATGCTTGATGCAGGGCAGTTTTCCTAAATCATCAAGTTCAAGTGAATAAAACTTTAATAGTGATTATATGGGGAATGATGAAGAATCTCAGTTTCACTGAAGAAAACTTCAGAAAGAAATTAAGTGACCAGGTGGATGGATGAGTGATAGATAAATGGATGGACGGGTAGATAGATAGGAAAGAGCTCAGGACTATTGGATCTGAATATGGATAATGCTTTCCAGTTTATGTCTCCTAAAAAAGTCATGACACAGTATTCATAGAAAAATAGAGAAAAAAATATGTTATGACTCTTCTGACAATCCAATAAATAAAATCATCTCTTCTGTAATTTTGAGTCTATACCCCCCCAAAAATCTATTTAATTTCAATATGTGCAAGCAACACGTTTAAGATTGCAAAATGAGGCCAGATAGTGGCACAATGGTAACACAACTGGGCCCCATGGGCAAGCTCCAGGTTTGCATCCTGAGCCCTCCCTGTAGACACAAATTTGTATGCCCATGACCTGGGCTGTATGAAATTTGGTGTGAATTGTGGTGTGACAATCCTGTTGATGGTTCCTTTCTCTCTTTTTCATGGGAAATATAAACATGAAAAAAATTATAAACTGTATTACTCCATTTTCCCAAAACCTATTCATATTTATCTTGTTTATCTTGTTCATTTCTCTTTCTAGCCACTCTGTTCACTAATTATTCCTGAATACTTTTTTTAATCTACAGGAAAACTGAGGACCAGATGACACTGATTTCTTTCAACAATATGTCTTCCTGGATTTAATTCATCACTGCCTGTAAAAATGAACACAATAAGCTAATATGTTGTGTCCATGTTTGTTTTTTCTTCCACTTTAGGAAATCTGACAGCATACAGGAGATGTTTACAATAAACTTGTTAAATTAAACTAACAATTGACCACACTACACATCAATGGCAGTCTTAAGAGAAGTGGTGTGTGAAGCACACTTTGTAATGACCCAGTTCAGCTGGACAGATGAAAGTCTGGGGCACAGAGTTTAGGTGGCTTGATCCATCTGCCACCAGTCACTTGTGGGAAGAGACTTCTGTTTCTTGTCAGCCAGCAATAGGAAGCACGGCAGGATTTAGTAGCTGCTGAAGTACCAAAGGAAAGGGCAGAGCACACACCATTCATGTCAAGTCCGTTATGAGATCCGGGCTTCCTTATCCTCCCCATATGGTAAATAAACACTTTCTGGGCTGTTTTGCCTCAGATAATACCTCACTTACAGACTCAGAGAAAAAGACACCTACTTAGTAAGGAGCTCCATTAACCCATTTCTATAAATTTTTAAAAATACATTATTTAATTTGAATTCACAGAGGTTATCTGTAAGTTGAGAAAATTATTTAGATTGCTAAAATGTCTTTTCAACCACCAGATATGGTCATTTGCTACAGTTAGGCAACGTGGGATTTTAAGCATGATGTCATCAAGATTCTATCAATATGTGGGGCTAGCTGCACAGCCCAGCAATTAAGGTAGACGAATCCCACATGCCTAATCTTGTGGTTTGAGTCCTCAACCCAGGAACTCGAGAAACACTCTTGGCATGTGTGCTTATGTACCCCAAATTCAGAAAGCAGGGAAAGAAGGAGCAGAAAGGGTTGTGGCATCACCATTCCCTATGGAGAATGCTTTCTCATCTCCCCTTTTGTCTCCCTTTCTCTCTCTGGTGAGACCATGTACACTCTAACAAAAACGAACAAACAAAAATGATTGTTTCAATTTTCAATCTTCATTTTCTATACTGATAAAGTCAATGTGAAAAACAAAGCAGACCCCTCAGTTAAACTACAAATGGTTTTATTTCTTTTTTATTAAAAAGAAATTGGAGGGGGCAGCCGGTGGCAGGTGGCAAAGTGGTTAAGAGACTGGACTCCCTCATGGTGGACCGCAGTTCCAGTTCAGAACCTGACATCTTGAGAATCAGACCAGGCATGTGTGTGTGTGTGTGTGTGTGTGTGTGTGTTTGTGTTCCCAAAGTTCTGAGAGGAGAATGCAGAAGAAAGGATTGCAGCATGGCCATCCCCTCTAGGGGGTGATTTCTTACTTTCTCTCTCTCTCTCTCTCTCTCTCTCTCTCTCTCTCTCTCTCCAGTGAGTGCACATGCACAATGGCAAAACTGAATTAAAAGAAGAAGAGGAGGAGGAGAGAAGAAAGGATTGCAGCATGGCCATCCCCTCGAGGGGGTGATTTCTTACTTTCTCT
Organism: Tupaia belangeri chinensis; assembly: GCF_000334495.1. NCBI lineage: Eukaryota > Metazoa > Chordata > Mammalia > Scandentia > Tupaiidae > Tupaia > Tupaia belangeri. Next base: position 985,901 of record NW_006204238.1, read on the forward strand.
CTCTCTCTCTCTCTCTCTCTCTCTCTCTCTCTCCAGTGAGTGCACATGCACAATGGCAAAACTGAATTAAAAGAAGAAGAGGAGGAGGAAGAGGAGAAAGAGATTGGAATACTTTGAACACTCATGATCTGCTGTTTGACTCAGCATTTGGGCCTGCCAAGATGGGGAATCATTGTATACAGTCACTGTAATAGCCAAACATTGCATATCATCAATGGTCTTGTAATCTGAAGGCATGAGGTCATATTAACCATGTTTTTATTTTATTTTGTTAAGAGCAGTCCTTTCTTTAATATCTCATATTCTCTTTTTTATTTATTTAAAGAGGAAAAACAGCAAGGAAATTTTATGTGCTGCCACTAAATACATATATAATATTATTCTGAAATAAAATACCAAGCTGATAATGTTCCACCAAATAGAATTTAAGCAGTAAAATTTCCTTAATGAACAGATGATCAGGATAGTAGCCATGCTGCAGGGATGGTGACAGGGGTTGGAAGGGATGTTATTCATCCATCAGTGTACCTGGAGGGAAGAGGGAGACACTAAGTTAAAGACATCAGTGTGCACTAAAGATCATTCAATAAACTTCAAGTTTGAATTTCTACCGTGCCCCATGTTTTGAATAACAAGATTCAGTACATTGCTTTTCAGGAATTAATTCAGAAAAAGAAAAATGGAGAGGGAAATTGGTTTTGTTTTTGTGTCTGCATAGTAAACTAAAATTTTGCTCATTTGTTCTGAAAAAAAAAAAAAAAAACAAGTTTATAGGACCTGGAATAAGAATGTAACTCAGGCTACATTTCTAAATAATTAAAAGTTACTAAAAGGATAACAAACTATCAAATATAAATGTATTCCATCCTCTATATTGAGAAATAGACTTCCATGAGTGTGTGGATGACCAGGTTTGAACTTAGAACTCTGGATTCTACAGAATCCTGCTCTAGTATTTGATGATCCCAGTCTGCAGTCTAACTAGCTCCTCTTCCCATCCCAGTCTCCTTCAGCACCCTGAGGAGCTTTTCATGCATGTATGTGTTCTCCTTGGTTGCTTGTCAAAGTTTCAGAGACTTCCAGCAGTCACCCCTTGGTATTCCTAATCATACGGTATTCACACTAGTAGCATAGAACCACTCAGGGGATCGGACCAGATAAAGTAACTGTGAAGGTCTTGGAAGTGGGCTCATGGACAGGGAATTCTAGAATGCAGGATTATAGAGCTGTGGGCTCAAATCGGGCTATCCTTTGATTCAATAGACTAATTTGTAGCCACAGCAGCACTCACACAAAGAATGCTCTGGAGCATGGGAGCAGAGGCCTCCTTTGTTCTGGTCGAAGTGCAGCATGATTCATATCACAACTTAGGACAGTATTGATCCATACTGGGTCAAAAACAAACTCTCACATTGCGCTTTATTTACCACCAGTTACAAAATTAGTTGACACCATAACTTACTTTATTTTCCAGTCTGATCATTCTTATCATAGCTATCATTCTCAGTTTTTAATTTTATTTTTAACCAAAAATCCACTTCTAGCTTCAAGGGTAATAATGTTCCTTATCCTATAACTGAATCAATCAATAAGGAGTTGATAGACATCAGACAAAAAAGAAACCACTAAAATGTGCAGTAACATAGTAAAATGTAAGAAAGAACATAACCTATTTAAAGCTATGGCATTATGTTACCTCTGCTCTAGGCATTACACATTCACGTGTTACTGGGTGGCTGATGATCGACCTGCGCCAGGTAGGGAACCTGCTTTGAAGTACAGAATATTGTTCAGAAACAGTATTCTTACTTGAATAGTCTCACAGGGCAGAATGAGTTAAATGCATAAACATCTACGATAAAAACAAGTAATGAGCATACAATTGAAACCAATAGAGAACAATAATCTCCCTAATTAAATGTATTTTTATTAGTATTTCAAATAAATATGCAAAAGCATCCAGGGGAGCTTTTCTCTGAGCTCCACATGAACAATGAAGGAGTTAATCCAGCAGCACTATTCAATACCATGAGGTCTTCAGTATTCAAAATTTATGATTATGTGCATGGTTTTTAATTATGATTTGAAAATGTCAAATTATCTTTTTAAATTGCATTGGGATTAAGTGCTTGAATGAATACGTATCTCCAGTGAACTATTTGGTTACAGTGAAGAGTTTTGAAACCTTGGCTCTCACCCATCCTCTACGTGGGGGTAAGATGACCTGACCATAAATCAGACACCCTGGTGTAAGAACTTGGCTTGAATATGTAGTCCAAACTTCTTAAAGAAAAGTCAACTTTTTAAAGTTTTCCAGAGGGTTTGTGCACTTACTATAGGCATAAGAGCTGAGGGAATGGGAGAGGGCAAAAACACCCCCCCACACACAATGGGGCACGGTCATGCTATCTTCTCCTCCATCAGGAGTTTGGGCATGCAAGCACATGTGCCTGGCATGTTTTCTTTCTTTTTTTTTTTTTTGAGAGAGATATTTTTGCTATAGGGTGCATGTGCTCACAGGAGAGACAGAGATACAGAGTGAGAAATCCCCCCCTCCCGAGGGGTGATGGCCATGCTGCATTCCCTTCTCTTCCATTCTCCTCTCAGGATTTTGGGCACACGTTCACATGTGACCAGCATGGGTTTTAAGCTGCTGGATCCCGGACTCAAACTGCAGTTAATTATGTGAGAGTCCAGTGGCATAGCCTTATGCCCTTTGCTAGTCCCAATGCCTGGTATGTTTTTCAAGCTGCAATGGCTGGTATACAAATGACAGTCTGCCATGTGGGATTTGGCTTTCCTTAACCAATAGATCATGGGACTGACCCCAAAACGGATTTTTAATATGGCCGACCCCATTCTCTAATCCACATTCTACTAGTCTCTGCAACAAACTGTTCTCACCTTACAGATGTCATGTCTACAGTCTTTGCTTAAAACATTCTGTCTTGATTATTCTCAGCATTAGTTGAATGAAAAGGAGTTGGAATTCAAGTCTAAGAGTATCAGAACCTAGGCGTATGATGAAGCATTGTAATGTTCTGGGAAAGGAGACCCAAGTCCACACATTATGGAAACTCTTATTACCCGGAATGACCTCCCCACTCTACCTTCCTGTTCCCATCCCTGCCTCATCCTCTCTATTTGTTTGGTGCACTTCAGACATTACCTTCTCTCAAATTTTTTCCACTTCCTCAATGACCATTCTCCCGGCTTCATTCTGTCTGGAACATGCTACAATAATAAATTAACTACACCTAGGGAGAGCTTTATATATATAGAATTGAGCTAAATGCTGTACAACACAAGCCTACAGCCAGGCAGGCAGGTAAAAATCAGCCAATGAAGAAGACTGAACATGCATGTGAAGAACTGAGAAGCACTTGCCTGCTCGAATGAAACGGCTACCATGCAGCTCCAGCCTGTTCTGATCACCTCCTGCTTGCCCATTTGTGAAGAAGGGAAGACCCCTAACACTGGCAGATGTAATTGACAGTCATCAATTAGTCATATAGCCTTACAGCCTAGGAAGGAGGGCCACACAGGAGCTGCACCTGGATCAGAGCGAACCAAGAGGGAATTCGGAAACAGGCTTAGTAATAACAAGAGGACAGGGTGCCTCTGGTCCCAAAAGTTTACATATCTGGCTTTATTGAATAATTTTATTGGCTATCAGGTAGGCGAAACCTGGTAGATCAGGTACTAGGCGGGGTCCAGCTGGTTTTGCTGATTGGGAAACTAGCCAGTTCGAGGATCCTTTTATGATGGGTTGAGACATATTTAGTGAAAACAGAAGAATTTACAGTTAGGTGTTGGGCCTGTGAGGCTCTAAGATGTCAAGAAAGCACTTGAAATTGTAGGCCTTATAATACACAGAGAACTGTCGACTACAAAAATGTAGATCTACTGTTACCAAATCTTCTGCATTTTCAGGAAAGTTAGGCAACTTTCATTTTTATGTAAAGTTCTCCAAATTTCAATGTGAGTTCAGGTTTTGTTTTTTTTTGAGAGATTTTTGCTATCGGATACATGTGCTCACCAGAGAGACAGAGAGAAATGGAGAAAGAAAGAAAATGAGAACTCGCCTCTCCCCCAAATGGGGGATGTCAGCACTGCAATCCCTTATCCTCCATTCTCCTCTTGGAATTTTAGGCACACACAGAACAATATACATTCCAAACACCACATGTCTGTGGACCAAATGTGCCAGCTTGCAAACTCTGCTTTGCATACATAGCAAGTATTCAATAACTTAAAGCTATTTATTCAAAATACTTATTAGTGACATTGTTGGGACATGAAATCTTTCATGGTAGCACAGGGCCAGTTCCTCAGAGATTCACAGAGAATAACTCAAATTTATTTTAATTTTTGTTTGCCATTGTTTCATTGACAGGACTTAGATTTAACTAATCAATTTGAGTAGTGAAATATTGCTTAACATATGATTTATTTCCCAGAGGAAATCAGCATTATGAAAACCAATTGATATGCTTTTTTATTTATGGAAATTTTCTTTTAATATATAACATGATTTCTTTTTTAAATAATTATTTGTTTAATTTTATTCATTTTTATTATTTTTTAATTTGGCCAAAGACAGAGAGAAAAAGAGAGGGAAAGTGAGAAAGCAAGCCATCAGGTCCAGGACTCAAACTGTGATCAGCTATGTGGGAGTCCAACATCTTAACCACCACACTACCTGCTGTCCCCTTAAATAACATAATTTCTTAACTTTAAGAAATTTTAATGAATAATCATGTGGCGATGTATTGATTTTTTCTTATATACATTGATTAATGTAATCATAAAAGTGGGAAACTATATCATAGTAAACTTAGAAATATTAATTTTATTCTTATTAATATCTTATATTTCTTAACTTTAATGGGCCAGATTGAAGATTAATCAACAAAGCAACTTGCTAGTTAGGATCTTAATCAACAAGGCAACTTGCTAATTAGGCATCTCCTAAGTTGATACAGCAATTTATAACAGGTTATAGCCAATAGACACAATAAAAGGAAAGAACAAAATTAATAGCATCTTAAGCTTTCTACATGACACAGCAAGGACATGGCTTGGTTATTGAAACACTGAATAGTCCCAGCTGCTGTAGCAGAGCAGTGGCACCGTGGCCTGCTATGTTGGGAGCCATCTGGAAAAGCATGGTTTGGTTCCAGCATTGAATTGTGCATGCTGAGTACATGTGTGCCCAGGATCCTGGCTTGCTGAGAAGGTGGGAAGGTGGTCAGGGCATGAAATCCTGTTGAATGTGCTTGTCTTTATCTCTCTCATGAAATAAATAAGTAAATAAATAATCTTTTTTAAAAAGTTAAATAATATATTTATTATAGTGTACCTTAGCAGTCTTGCCTTCTTCTATGAAATTTAAACAATTTACATTCTACCCAGAAATCGAGTTTTGTTGGGATATAGATAAAGAAACAAACTCAGGTTAAGGAAATGTTAATTATAAAATACAAAGAATAGGCCCTCACTAAAAGTGAAGTCCTTTTATGATAACTGGCAAATTTGTTACTAATGGTTGACAGTAGACTGTTAAAATAAATTAACTTGCCAAATACATAAACCTATTATATTTATTTATTTGTTTTTAGGTTTTGCCATTGTGTGCACATGTGCTTGCTACAGAGAGATAGACAGAGGGAAGGTAAGAAATCACCCCGCACCCCCAGGGAGGATGACCATGCCAACAATCCTTTCTCCTCTATTCTCCTCTCGGAGTTTTAGGCATGCACACATACACCGGCATGATTTTGAAGCTGCTGGGTCCAGGACTCAAACCGTGGTTGGTCATGTGGAAGTCCAGCTCCTTAATCACCATGCTACCTGCTGGCCCCTAAGCCTTAATTTACTATCTTAGAATGAAAATACTGCATGCACATTAAGTCTTGAGACTATTTGCCCCTAAAAATCAAAACATGAAAAAAATCAAGTGTGCATGCAACACACACATGCATAATAAGAAAGAAAAACTCAAGTTTTTTAACTTTTCAAATTCTGCCCAAACAAAAAGAAAAATGAGAATCACAAATATTAGTAAAAGTTCCAGCACTGCCCAATTATTTTTAAAGTTCCAGAGGTGGTGTATGCTTGTCAGAGAAAGAAGAAAGCACTCCCCAGTGGGACATGGGTACACCACAGTCCCTTTCCTTTATTTCTATGTTCCATCAGTTATGGGGGTGCATACACATACGTATATTCAACCTGTTTATCAGTCTCTTGGGACCAGGAATTGCTTTTAGGTTTTGCCATTGGGTGCACATGTGTCAACCATGGAGGATTTAGCTCCTAATCAATGGCACTTAACCACTGAGCTATAGGAGCAACCCCAGCACTATTCAATTTTTAAATAATGACTAGAAAAGTAGGATTCTTCTTGATTTGAAAAAAAGCCTTTGTTATACATAAGAGTAAGCTTTTATATACTGGAGGATGGTCCACCTCAAGTTACCTCAACAAATATTCTTTAGTGTATTTTTGGCCTTACAGAGCAGTAAGTTACACATAGTTACAAATTAAGAAGATGATGCATTACTGAATATCCTCATTGCTGTTGTGAAGTCAACAGCAGTACATGTTTGTCGATATATGTTTATTCTAGCCAGCAAGGGACATAGTCAGTTGGTCACTCCCAAAAGGACAATTTTTCTGTCTGCAACTGCTGCTAGTTTGTGTCCTGCCCAAGGATATGGATTCTACCGATTCTACCATACACACCTAGGTTTGTATCCACAGAAAAATGGATAAATAAAATGCAATATATACATATATGTATACATATACACACACGTACGTGTGTGTGTATAAATAGATAAATACATAAATGATGGAATACTATTCAGCCATTAAAAGGAATTCCTTTCTTTATTAGAAAAATAAGAGTGAGTAGGGATAAAAGACAATCGATAGACTGAGGATAGAGAAAATGTAAAATTTTAAAAATGTAGTATAATTAGTGGCAATGATTAAGGACCAGTAGCTATTTATAGTCATGAATAGAGGTGAATCAAGACAGCCGGATGGTATGTTTTTCTCCAGACACGAGGATAAACCAAATAACTATTGTGGTAGGGGAGACAAGTAAAAGAGTTAAGAGTTTATGCAATGGAATGACTTAGCACTAGATCATCTGACTTAAAATAATAAACCCAAAGTGAGGGCATAATGGAGTAAAAGATGATGAAAAAAGTAGTCAGGTCACTAAACTAAATCTAAAACAGTTCAGTACATTATTAAAATAAGAGCACTAGAGGAAGCAAAATGGAATGGCATGGCAAAGTACATGAGAGTAAAATACTTGAACTTGAGAATATAAAGTAATTCTCTTACTATTTATGACAAGATTTATAGCATGACTCTATTATTGGTGACAGGGTAAACATCATTGAATGTAAGAGTCAAGGAATTGAAATGTTGGGGTAGGATATGGATCATACACATTGCTATGGAAGTTACCACAAATGATGACTAAAAATACAGGAATGGGCCAGCAGTTGGCATGGAGGTTGAGGTGCTGCATCTCACGTGTCAGGCTGCATGATTTGAGTCCTGGACTTTACAGCTTGAAAATTGTGCCAGGTATGTGTGGATGCATGCCCAAAATCTCAAGAGGAGACTAGAGAAGAAAGGATTCCTACATGGTCATGCCCCAGAGGAATGACTTCTCACTTTCTCTCTTTCTCTGTCACTCTCCATTGAGCATATGCACCCTATAGCAAAAGTGAAAATATAAAATAAAAAATAATATAAAATAAAATAAAAGAAATAAAATGAAGCTACCAGAAAAACATGATTTAAAAAAATGGTGAAAAGACGGTGAGTAGAGAGCAAATATCTTCAATGAATGAAATGGCATAATTAAGGAGTTGGTAGCTGACAGCAGTAAGGGAAGCAGAGTAGTTTGGGCTGACAGCATATACTTTAAGGGAGATGGGGCTTTTCGAGAGGGGAGAGAAATGTGGTCTGGAAGTAACAAATATGAGCAAGAAAAGACATCTGCTTTATTTCTGATTGCTGCAGATTACCAGATAGTAACAGATTACCATAAATTTTGTCTCTTAGAACGACACATAGTTATTATTTTACAGGTCTTAAGGTCAAAAGTCTGAAATTTGTCACTAAAACCAAGATGTCAGCAGCATTTTTAGCACTTCCCCTAGAGGCTCCAGGGAACATTTACTCCCTTGCATTGTCCATCTTCCAGAGGCTGCCCACATTCCTTGGCTCGTGGCCTCTTTTTCTGTCTTTAAGATCAACAGCCAATATCTGCACATTTCTCTCTGACTCTGCCACACTTATTTCCCCTTTATAAGAATTCGTACAATTACAATAGGTTCGCCTAGATTGCCCCAAATAATCTTCCCATTTCAAGATCCTTAATTCAATCACATCTACAAAGTCCTATTGTTTTTTGTTGTTGTTGTTTGTTTTGGTTTTTTTTGTTGTTTGTTTTTGTTTTTGTTTTTTTTTTTTTTTTTTTTTTTTGTTGGGGAAAAATCACCCCCCCCTCGGGGGGACCAGTAGCTATTTATAGTCATGAATAGAGGTGAATCAAGACAGCCGGATGGTATGTTTTTCTCCAGACACGAGGATAAACCAAATAACTATTGTGGTAGGGGAGACAAGTAAAAGAGTTAAGAGTTTATGCAATGGAATGACTTAGCACTAGATCATCTGACTTAAAATAATAAACCCAAAGTGAGGGCATAATGGAGTAAAAGATGATGAAAAAAGTAGTCAGGTCACTAAACTAAATCTAAAACAGTTCAGTACATTATTAAAATAAGAGCACTAGAGGAAGCAAAATGGAATGGCATGGCAAAGTACATGAGAGTAAAATACTTGAACTTGAGAATATAAAGTAATTCTCTTACTATTTATGACAAGATTTATAGCATGACTCTATTATTGGTGACAGGGTAAACATCATTGAATGTAAGAGTCAAGGAATTGAAATGTTGGGGTAGGATATGGATCATACACATTGCTATGGAAGTTACCACAAATGATGACTAAAAATACAGGAATGGGCCAGCAGTTGGCATGGAGGTTGAGGTGCTGCATCTCACGTGTCAGGCTGCATGATTTGAGTCCTGGACTTTACAGCTTGAAAATTGTGCCAGGTATGTGTGGATGCATGCCCAAAATCTCAAGAGGAGACTAGAGAAGAAAGGATTCCTACATGGTCATGCCCCAGAGGAATGACTTCTCACTTTCTCTCTTTCTCTGTCACTCTCCATTGAGCATATGCACCCTATAGCAAAAGTGAAAATATAAAATAAAAAATAATATAAAATAAAATAAAAGAAATAAAATGAAGCTACCAGAAAAACATGATTTAAAAAAATGGTGAAAAGACGGTGAGTAGAGAGCAAATATCTTCAATGAATGAAATGGCATAATTAAGGAGTTGGTAGCTGACAGCAGTAAGGGAAGCAGAGTAGTTTGGGCTGACAGCATATACTTTAAGGGAGATGGGGCTTTTCGAGAGGGGAGAGAAATGTGGTCTGGAAGTAACAAATATGAGCAAGAAAAGACATCTGCTTTATTTCTGATTGCTGCAGATTACCAGATAGTAACAGATTACCATAAATTTTGTCTCTTAGAACGACACATAGTTATTATTTTACAGGTCTTAAGGTCAAAAGTCTGAAATTTGTCACTAAAACCAAGATGTCAGCAGCATTTTTAGCACTTCCCCTAGAGGCTCCAGGGAACATTTACTCCCTTGCATTGTCCATCTTCCAGAGGCTGCCCACATTCCTTGGCTCGTGGCCTCTTTTTCTGTCTTTAAGATCAGCAGCCAATATCTGCACATTTCTCTCTGACTCTGCCACACTTATTTCCCCTTTATAAGAATTCGTACAATTACAATAGGTTCTCCTAGATTGCCCCAAATAATCTTCCCATTTCAAGATCCTTAATTCAATCACATCTACAAAGTCCTATTGTTTTTTGTTGTTGTTGTTTGTTTTGGTTTTTTTTGTTGTTTGTTTTTGTTTTTGTTTTTTTTTTTTTTTTTTCATGTACGGGAATATACTCACCCATCCTGGGATTTAGACATGTACTGTTTTGGGCAGTGGACAGAAGCAATTATCCTGCCTACCAGAATCCCTCCAGGCCCAGTGATGCTTGGTATAAAGGAGAGGGAAAGCCACACATACATGGACCAGAAAGGATTCAGTTAGCGCAAGAAAAAGAGAAAAATATTTGTAAAAAGTTTTGATAACATAGGAAATTTTGCTGATGGGAACTATAAAACACAGTGGATACTGTAGAAGCATTTGGGGAGAAGGGAGGTGTAAGGACTGGGTCAGATAAAGAGACACAGGGAGCCAGGTGTGCAAAGAAGCATGAATGTTTCGTGTGAGTCAACTACATTTTTGTTTTGTGAAGAAAACAAAAGTTCAGAGTCTAAATCTGGAATGATATAGTGGATATGAAGCAAGGAAACACAGAAAAAGGGGCTTAAGGAAGAAGAACCATTCTCAAGCTACCTACATTTTACTAACATCTTACAAAGAGTTTTGCCTTTCCATGAGGTGGGTATCAAGATTCAAGTCAATCTTATCTCGATCTCGAGGGGGACAAAGTGGCCCCAGCTGACATCTGGGTTATATATTTAATGCCCAAACATCCAGGGAGGGGGCGGATCAGTCAAACTAACTCCTCTGATTTTATGTAAACAAAATAACCAATTGATGGACTGATTGTTTCACTTGTTTTGGATTTCTGTATACACAGCCACATGCCAGTGATCCTGAAAAAAGCATCTTCTTCATATTCACGGCAATGTTGAGGGCTATGCTCTATTGTTCAGAACAATCTATGTTATAAAGAGTGATATGTCTCACCCCAGTTTTCGCACAGTGCAAAGAAATGAACAGTAATTAAGGGAAAATAATTGTGATACATAGAATACAATTAAATCTCATTCATAATTTTGGCTTTTATGCTTTTCTGTCTTCTGCCAGTAATATAACATTCTATTATTCATGATTATTTCCACAATACCCTTGGCTGAGAAAAAAGAAAAGAAACCCATATTCATAGTTTTCATATTCTTGAACTACTAAATGTTGAATCAATGGGATCGATACAAATATTTTTATTAAAGAAATTGGGAGTCTCTAGATGTTTTCTATTCATTTATGTTTTCATTTTTTCTTGAAAATTAAAACTGAGCTATTTAAACTGAGCCATTGTTATTCATTCCCTTAAATAAACAGTTTTGAACTACAGTAACAGAATGTACTGTTTCTGCTAAGAATCCATACCCATATATGTAAAAAATAAATTAAAACTGGCTGGTTTCATCTGCTTACTTGCAGTTTACATATTTTTATACTATGTTGGAAAATGAAATCTTAATAAATTACAATGGATGTTAAACTAAAATCTGAATTATCAAAGTAAACGATAAGATATACTCCTGTAGATAGTCTCTAATTATGATTAGATTACAGTCTAGGATTACAGAACTATATTAGTATCCCAAATGGAAAAATGATTAATCAGTTTTTTTCTAATTTAGGATTATTATAACAATGATTATTAATTTAGGATTATTACTATTAGAAATTAATATAAAGAGCTATTGCTATCTTCGATGCTAATTTTTAATTTTTCAGTTTATCAATCAGTTTCCTAAAGACCCACTGTCTAGTGATTATGTTGCCTGCTTCTTGGCAATCTCCTCTTGTGCTCAACACTTAATACTGATCCTCAGGGTACAATGGGCCCTTCCTGATCTTATTCTTTAGACTCTTATAGTTTTAGTTACTATCTATTCAAAATGTAGATCTAATCCAGTTTCTTTTCCTGATTCACAGATTTACATATCTTGCAACTAGAAATTACAATTTAGAGTTTCCATAAACTCTTTTTTTTTTTTTGGAGAGATTTTCACTGTAGGGCGTGTGCGCTCGCCAGACAGACAGAGAGAGACATAGAGACAGAAAGCGAGAAATCACCCCCCAGGGGGGTTGGTCACACCACAATCCCTTCTCCTCCATTCTCCTCTCAGGATCTTGGGCACGCACCCACACGCGCCCGGCGTGAGTTTTTAAGCCACCGGGTCCGGGACACGAACTGCGGTCGACTACGTGGGAGTCCAGCAACATAGCCATTATGCTAACTGGTGGTTCCCGAGTTTCCATAAACTCTTCAAAGTTAGCAAATTCACCCTTCCTCAAGAGAGCTCCCTTACCTGAAACTGACTCTTCCTTCTATGTTTCTTTTACTTTTTTTTTTTTTTTTTTACGTTTAATCACTGTATATCATTACAGCATACAAAATGAGTTTTCCCATAGTGAATATATTGTATACAAGTACAAAGTTATTACCATACACTTTATCATCAGCAAATAATTCTCCATTTTTGTGTCCCTTAAATATATGGCTTCTTTCTTTTCCTCCCTTTATTACTTCCCCCTCACCTTTCTCCATTTCCCGCCCTTTTCCCACACTGCCTTCAGCATCCACAGATGCTCTTTCTGTTTTCATACCTCCCAGTCTTTCAGTTTCTGTCATAGAGGGGGACACTGGCTATATATCAAGCAGGCACATACCATGCTTCTCTGTTTCTTATCTTGCTTACTGACAGCACCAGCCAGCCATTCAGTTCTTCAAGCAAAGTATCTTCTTCTCTTTCATTTTTCATATCCAATCTCTAACTCTGTTTTAATATAACTCCTACATATTTATTGGTTCAATGTAATTCTTTTTCCCTCAGTTTCTGATCTAAGATCACTACTTCTCTCACTTGGGCGACATAGTTGACGTAAAATTGTAAAATCCTTGGAGTTGTAAAAAGAATAATATTTGATGTTCTTCCAGCCTATTTCTCATCATGCTCCTTTCAAACTCTACTCTCCAGCATACTATAAATCTTTTAACGCTAATATTTTATATTCTCTTATTTTTGAGCCTTCAGACAAGTTGTACCCTTTGCCTAGCCTAGAAAGTCTCTCTCTCTCTCTCTCTCTCTCTCTCTCTCTCTCTCTCTATATATATATATACACACACACACACACACACGCATACATACATACACATGCATATATATTGTATGTAAGACACACACACACACACACACACACACACACAACTTGCTCTATGATAAAACTTGTTATTACCCCTGATCACCAAAAGGCTGAGTTTAGTGTCCCTCCAATATAATAGCAATATATCTGTTACTTTCTAATCAGAGAAATCAAATAACTTATTTCTATTACCTATTATCTTAATCTGTTTGTATCACTATAACAAAATACCATAATTTGGTTAAATTAAACAACTGTTTACTTCACTGGAGAAGTCTAAGATCAAGGTATCAGCAGATTTCATGTTCAGAGAGTACTCTGCTTTCTAATTCATAAATAACTCTTTCTCTCTGTTTTGTCACATGGTGAAAGGGACCAGGGGTTTCTCTCAGATTTCTTTTATCAGGGCACTAATTCCATTTATGGAAGGGCTGCCCTCATAACTTAATCACCCCAAGGTCCCACCTTCTAATACAACCACCATGTGGGTTAGAATTTCAACACATAAATTGGTGGGGGAGACAAATCCAGACCTCAGTTCTTGTTTAGAAGGTTATGGCCTCCAGTGATGTCAAGAATACATATCTTTTCACCACTGTATTTTTTAACATTTAACAAAACCAGCAGAGTGGATCCTTAGGAAACCAAACTTATATGAAAGAATTGATAAATTAATGAATATGTGTTAATATTTCAGGCTAAATATAATAAAGCTAAGGTTATAGCCTTAGTAAACAAATAGTGAATGGAGAAGCAGAAGATCATGGAAGATAGAGTTAATGTCATTATTACTAATTACAATTCCATTTGTAAGGTGAATTATAATGCTTGTTTTTCAGCTCTAAAAGAATGAAATGATCAAAACTGCCTTTGCAGGCAAGCTGGTGGCATGGTGATTAAGGCACTAGATTCCACCTGGTCAACATCTTGGACTCCAGTCCTGGACTTGGTGGCCTGAAAAACACGTGTGTGTGAGTGCCCAAAACCCCGAGGAGAATGGAAAAGAAGGGGTTGTGGCATGGCCATCAAAAGAAGAAAAAGGGGGACCAGCAGGTAGTGTAATGGCTATGTCACTGGACTCCCATGTACTCGACCATGGTTCGAGTCCCAGACCTGGTGGCTTAAACTCACACCGGGCACGTGTGCATGTGTGCCCAAGATCCCAAGAGGAGAATGGAGGAGAAGGGGTTGCAGCGTGGCCATCCCCCCTGGGGGGTGCTTTCTTGCTTTCTGTCTCTCTGTCTCTCTCTGTCTTTCTGGCCAGTGCACATGCCCTATAGCAAAAACTTCTCCAAAGAAAGAAAAAAGAAGAAGAAGAAGGAAATTGAAAAGGAAAGAAAAGTAAAACACCTCTGCACCTCTGCAAATAAAAGCATTCAAGGAAAGAATAGGACTAGACAACAATGCCATTTCCTAATTTTGCCTCATTTGGAGATGAGAGTTCAGCTTAGCCAGACAACTCCCAAGGACATAACTAAAAACACTCAGGTTGCCAGAAAACTGTTTTCCAAAAGAATGATTATTAGGACAACAAAATCATGTAAATAAGGAATAGAAAAGGCATGACAGGTCATCTAATCTTTCCTATGAGAATGTTCTTTTAAATGTTGGCCTCAGTGCTCATCAGGGTGAATGTTAAGTACAACCAGTGATGTAAATCCCACCTTTACCCTTGGGAAGCTGTTGTGCAAAACCAAACATTTCCATTGCTTCTTGGATGAAATAGTTTTAAAAGTGCTTTTTCGTTAATGTGTGCATTTTATCTGGACACGTTGTATCTGAAGTCTCTATCTTTTTGGATTTTATCAAGAAAAATAAACGATAATAAAATTTTTGAACAATAGTTTCCATCCATGTCATTTCATTTTCGGATGCTGTTATGAGTACCGAATGTATGCTTTCCATTTAAAGGTATACCTAATATTAACAATAATTCCTTCTATATCAAGCTTATGGTGCTATTATTTTATTCTAATAATGTTTAAAAATTAGAAGGGGGGGACCAGCACTTAGTGTAATGGCTATGTCACTGAACTTGCATGTAGCCGATTGTAGTTCGAGTCCCGGACCTGGTGGCTTAAACTCATGCCGGGTACATGTCCATGTGTGCCCAAGATCCCAAGAGGAGAATGGAGGAGAAGGGATTGCAGTGTGACCATCCCCCCTTGGGGGTGATTTCTCGCTTTCTGTCTCTCTGTCTCTCTCTGTCTGGTGAGCACACGCACCCTATAGCAAAAACCTCTCAAAAAGAAACAAAAACAAAATAAAATACATTTTGGGACCAGCAGTTAGTGTAATGGCTATGTTGTTAGACTCCCATGTAGTCAACCGCAGTTCATGTCCCAGACCCGGTGGCTTAAAACTCATACTGGGCGTGTGTGCGTGTGTGCCCAAGATCCCAAGAGAATGGAGAAGGGATTGGAGGAGAAGGGATTGCAGTGTGACCATCCCCCCTTGGGGGTGATTTCTCGCTTTCTGTCTCTCTGTCTCTCTCCATCTGTCTGGCGAGCACACACACTCTATAGGAAAAACCTCTCCATAAAAAGAAAATTAGAAGGGGAAGGTAGTTGGGATATGTCACTTCAGTATATTAAATCCTAGTAAATAAACTTTAAGAGACTTTTCACATTCTTTTGTAATGTAAAAATATTTAATGCAATGCAACTTAAATAAATGAGTTGTCTACTGGAGTTGGGGAATTTTTAGATTACTTAGAATATTTAGAAGTTATTTTTGTTTATTATTTAAATTTGATTATTCATTGAAACTTTCTTCCATTTTAACATATTACTGCATTATGTCATTGAACATAGTTCTGGTTCAATGAATAAGGCATTATCGTCTTTTACCTGCAACTTTCCCGAACATTGATCTTATGCTTATCATTACTATAAGTTTGGTCATATTTTATACACCATATCATTTTTAACTTAATATTTTCTTGAGATGGCTTATTCATTTTAACTTTAATATATTTTTTAAAATATTTATGTTATGAACTTAATGACTTATTTTCTCCTAATATAATAAAGCATACAATTTAAAACATTATTGTATAATTTCTAAATTACCTCACTGTCCACAGTTTGAAAAATTATTCTACGATATTCCACTATAAATGTATGAATTCTTTCTTCTTTCATAAAGATGATGACTTTTACAATTATTTTCTGGTAGTTTCCTACCTTAGAAATCTGCACTGTAGCTGTTATATCTTCAATCTTTTATACTTAATGTTCTATTACTACAACGTCTATTTAATTAGAACAAATAAAAATATTATAAGCATAAACTTGTAAATACTAGAAAATGGAGTCTCATTTCTTTTTTTTTTTTTTTTGGAGAGGTTTTTTTGCTATAGGGCGTGTGCGCTCACCAGACAGACAGAGAGAGACAGAGAGACAGAAAACAAGAAATCACTCCCCAGGGGGGATGGTCACACCGCAATCCCTTCTCCTCCATTCTCCTCTCGGGATCTTGGGCACGCATGCACACGCGCCCGGCATGAGTTTTAAGCCACCGGGTTTGGGACGTGATCCGTGGTCAACTACGTGGGAGTCCAGTGACATAGCCATCACTCTAACTGCTGGTCCCAAGTTTCATTTCTTTAATGTGTTTCTAATAGAGGAGCTATTTTTTTTCTTTTTTAAATTTTTGCCAGAGTGCACAGGCTTCCCAAAGAATGGCAGTGAGAGACAGAGAAAGAAAGAGAGAAAATGAGAACACAACCTGCTATGGAAGATGACTATACCACAATACTGCCTCCTCCCATTTTTATGTCCTTTTGAGATTTAGAGGATGTGCCTGGAGTGTTTCTCAAGCCACCAAGTCTGAGACTAGACACACACAGTTGACCCTGTGGGATCCAACTGCCTTAACCACCATGCCATGGACTGGCCTGGAACTTACTTTAGTAAGCAGGTAAGATGTATGATTGATAATAGTACCTTGGTAGCAAGTGGTACTATCTAAAATATTCTGTTCTTTTAAGGCACCAGGTGAATATTATGTATGAGTACTTCTTGCATGACAAACATTTTCAAAGGTTGACAAGTCAAGCCCAGAAATTTTAAATTAGAAATGCATACACGTGAAATCTTAAATCTAGATATAATTGCTTTCTTAGGATTTTATGTTGTGTACCACTTAAAACATTTCTACCTCAAAATTATAAAGGAAAAATATCTTTTAGCAATCAATAGAGATTTGTAGAACTGTGGCCACTGTGAAGACTTGCTACAGCTGTCATCTGACCTGATTTATTGCCATCTATTACTGTTGTTTATGATCTTTCAGCCAGCTCCCAGTCCCTGTGACTCCATTCTCATCCAAGGCAATTGTAATTAATTTGTAAGTAAAAGTTCATGATCCACTGTTTCAAATGCTTCACTGGAGCCCAACTACATGACGTTGGTTGTATCCTCTTCATCCAATTAGTTTTGTAACTGTATCAAACAAGCTTATTATCAAGGTCTGGCATGATTTGTTCATTATAAACCAAGCTGCTGAAGGCTCAAGATTTCATTGTCTTCTAACTGCTTACAGATTGTCTTTCCATAGTTCCTCTCTTACTTCATTCCATATTGATATATTTTTGCAAATATTTTACTTGTGTGAGTATGTCAGAGAAGAAGAAAACCTGAAATAAAGTATCATGTTATATCCCTTTCATTGTTTTTGCAAATCCCATCACAATTCAACTGGATGCTTGGAGCTCTTCGGTGCTTTATTTATATTTCTTGTATTTAACCTCAAATCCTTTCTGTGAGAATGAATAAGAATTTTGGAATTATTAATTTGTGGCCACATGCCTTTTCAAAGGACAATAAAGCTAAATTAATTACAGGAAAATGTGTTGCCTCAGAGTTCACACAATAAGGCCACAAGTTCCATCGTGACTCAGATAAAAAATGAGCTAATTATAGGGCATAGTGCAGTACACTGAGAGGATGTAAATTTAGGGATGTCTAAAAGAGGCATGATGGTAAGATTAATTTATAACACTTATTTTATATAATTTAATACACATATTGGATTGTTATAAACATTCAATGGATGTAATGTAAGACTTGGTTGTAAAAGTAAAAATTTATAGCCTTCATGATTTCCTGGTATTCCAGCACCCCTTTCATAGCAATTATTGGTAAGATCGGCAATAAACAATAATTTATTGATATCAACTTTGAAACGTATTGGGTCCCATTCCTATGGCAGTTAAATTGTTTTATTGCACATGGGTAATCCTAAAGTATAGGAAAGATTGTCCTTTAGTATACCTCCTGGAAATCTTTTGACATTTTCCAGTTGGATAGTAAATGTCTTTTTCTAACAAAGAAAGAAAAGAATTTATAACACAATAATTGTTGTCAATCTTGAAAATTATTAAAGTTTAAGAAATTTAAGATTTTTCTATAATATGTCCTTTATATTCAGGGTAAATGAAAAACATGTTTCTAAAGAGTTGATCAAAAAACATGTATGGGGCCAGCAGGTGGTATAGTGGTTAAGGAGCTGGACCCCCACATGATCAGCCACAGTTTGAGTCCCAGACCCGGCAACTTGGATATAATGCCAGGAGTGTGTGGTGTCTGTGCCTAAAATCCCAAGAGGAGAATGGAGGAGAAAGGATTGTCTGTTGCCATCCCCCCAAGGAGGTGATTTCTCACTTTCCCTCTCTCTGTGTCTCTCTGTCTCTTTCTCTGCAATGAGCACACCCACTCTATGGCAAAAAGATAAAAATAAATAAACAATAATTTTTTTTAATTTGCAAATTGGGCATCCATGTTCAAAATGCTTTCATAAACATCTTTCTTGCTCAGTAACCCAAAATATTATTTTAAAAATGCAAACATGTATATAGTTTGCCTTATCCGGATCCAATTTAGGAAAAAAGAATTTTTATTCATAATTGTAAAAAAATTCTTATTTTTCAATTCTGATTCACATCTGATTAAATGCCAGGCTAGAACTTGGCTAAAGGACTTGGCAATTTGAAATTTGAGGAGATGTGTAAAATGGCCCTGTTAATTGCTCATGGGGGCAGAATGTGATTGTGGGAGGACAATTAAAGAATAGGGAAAATTTATTTGTTTTTTCCCCAGATAGCTAATTTTTAAAGAATTCTATGAAATTATAAATGAGAAACAGTAATAAACTTTTGTGAACTAAAATACATGTGATTTAAAGGCTAAAGCATGATGGGATATTGGAACAGCGTAGAAGAAACTGAAAATACTGTTTTTAATAGGAAAATTAGTTGTAAGGCTTTCTATTTGAAGGGTTACGTTCTTTCAAATTTACTTACTGATGATGTGTTTGTTTATTTCCTTCAAGATTTAAATGAAAAGCATATGCAAAAGGATGCACCCAAATCTCAAATACTTATTTTCAACCTTTAATGGCGAGAACTAGTTTACAAGTTGCTTTTTGGCACTTCGATAAACACAGTTAATGATAAAATATTTCCCACTAAAAGTATTAGTAGGTTCTTGTGATAGTCACATGAAGGAGCCTGGCACATTAGTTACAAGATAATACAATTAAAAAAAGAAAAAGACACAACAGTAATAGATACTAAGACAGGTTAGAGACCAGCAGTTAGTGTAATGGCTATGTTGCTGGACTCCCATGTAGTCAACTGTGGTTTGAGTCCCGGACCTGGTGGCTTAAACTCACAACGGGCGCATGTGCGTGTGTGCCCAAGATCCCAAGAGGAGAATAGAGGAGAAGGGATTGAGGCGTGGCTATCCCCCCCTGGGGGGGGGGTGATTTCTCGCTTTCTGTCTCTCTGTCTCTCTCTGTCTCTCTGGCGAGCGCATGCACCCTATAGCAAGAACCTCTCTCGAAAAAAAAAAAAAAAGACGGGTTAAATAGCCTTTCTCTGCCTCTTTCATCTGTTTCCTCTAACTGGACAGTTTCAATTAATATTGTTCAACAAGAATATTAAAATTGGAAAGTATAAAATTTTGTATATTTTTCCACTGGGAAAAAAATCTATATTGCAAAGATGTACAGGGAGAAAACATTTAATAGACAAACAAATGTAAAGCCCTCTGTCAAAAAAAAAATATATATATATAGTATCTGTCATGATGGGGACTTTATGTAAAATATGAAATTAATCTGAAAATAAAATGAACACAGAAAATAAAAGAAGGCAAAAAATCTGCATTGCATTTTTTTCCTTTTAAAAATTAACTTATCTAATTATTTCATGAAAGACAGAGAAAAATAAAGAGTAACCTCTGACAGGGTCTCACCACACTGCAATCTCTTCTAACTGCCTCTCAGTTGGGATCACAGGCATACACATGGGCATGCCTGGTGGGCTGGGGCAACTCAGGAACCAAACCCAAGCTTACCCATAGGATTCCAGCATCATGCAGCCACACCCTACCACCTGCACCACTGTAGTCAGGCCTACATTTGCATTTTTCATAATAGAAAACCTAGATTCATAGAAACAACAAAAATCTAAGTCACTGCATGAGAGTATAGGTTTAGTTTAAATTTACTAAAGTAAAATTTAATTTTTTCCATATGAAAACTAAAAAATCCTAATATAAAGTTACATTTACTCATATTTCTACTGTAAAATACTATTTTTATTACAACTTATATATTTATTTATATAAAATTTTTTGTATTACTTCAATGATGGTGGGGCACTTTCTGCTTTGTTCTCTACAAAGTCCTTGGTACCTAGAACAAAACTTGATATAGAGAAAACTCTTGGTAAGTATTTTCTAATGAATTCATACATGGGTTTTTTTTTTTATTAGTCAAGGTTTAAGCAGAGAAGCAGAACCAGAAGAAGATATATATTAAAAATTTTATGGCAAGCAGTTGGTTTACGTACGCAATTGTGAGAACTACTCCCTAGCTCTCGCTCTTAAGGCTTTTCAACTGATTGAATTAAGCTCACCTATGTTATCTAGGATAATTTTTCTTATCTAGGGTACTCTTCTTATCTAAATGGACCTTAGTCACATCTGTGAAACACCTAATAGAAACACCTGAATTTGTATTTTTTTGCCTAACTGTAGCCCAGCCAAGCTGCCCTAGGAAAGAAGACTTGACCAAATAGAATGTGCACTGCCTTTTCTGGCGATCAGTAATTCATCACTCACGATTTAAACAGAAATAGATTATAAATTTTACAGGTAGTATTTACTTGGCATTTATTTTTCTCTGAAGTCTTTTTGATTTTATGCTTTTCAAGTATATTATCAATTTCAATCATTGTAAGAATTCTATATATTGTGCTTGTTTTACTGAAGATAAACTTGAGGTTAAAGAAAGGTTAAATAAGCATGTTTCAATGTTAACTACCTAGGGAAAGTTAAAAATGAAAATATGTTCACTTCTAAAGCCTTAACTCTTAAAAACGATAATTTAAGTGTGGAATTATCAAATATCAATTGGTGTATAAAAAAATGGAAAAAATGCAAATATACAAAATGTGTTATTTTATTAAGAATTTCAATCTCCTTGCAATATTGCTCTCCCTTCACCCTCTCCATTCGTGTTTCTATCTAAGTCGCTTCACAACATTCTTGAGAAAGTGCTGAAAGAGAATATAGGATGGTTTAGATAATTATAAAGATATTTATTATCATTTGTGTCTTATTACAACAGAATATTTTGAAAGCTACTAAAAATGCTTTTTAAGCCAACAACAGTAGGAAAAACAAACTTTTCTCATGTGCAACTGTCAAAGCTTATGCTAAAATTATTATTGACTTTTATTTAACTTTATTCAATGTCTGGTTCTTAGAAACTTTTGCAACTGAAAAGTAAGAACAAGATTTCAGCTTTTTAGCATGTGGCAAATGATTGCTCCATGACAGTTACTCATTCTACTTTCTCATAGTTTGCTTTTTTACTTGGTTTTCTTATTTACACAACTAAGCTAAGTAATATATGTAACTAATCTATATTAAATTTAGACTAGTCTTCTGAATCCCATAAAGTATTATAAAAGAGGTAAAAATTAATTTACTTACTTGTAGTTAATATGTTCATTGCACATTTTAAGAAGTATTCTTCAAACTGAAATTTACAGAAGTTGAGACTTTAATATCGAATTTGTAAATTGGGTAGTGTATTTAGTAGCAAATCTCAATCTAACCATTATTTCATTTCAAATCAAAAAGTTATAATAATATGATACTATCTTAAGAAAAAAAGTTACTAATTGATTGTAGCTTCTTCATGACAAAAATGAATTATTCTTTATGATATCAAGCATCATTTTCTTCAATTTAGTTTTAGTGCTACAATACTAGCTATAAGTTCTGTAACAACCCAAAAGATAAAAACGGGAAAGAACTTCAGAAAAGTCCAAATACTGTCCAAAAAGAAGAAAGTCCTCCCAAAAGAAAGAAAAATGAAAACAGATGCAGTGTCATCCTCCATTAGGTTAGCTCATGCATGGCTCTTGCTAAAGAACAGACACTCAATCTGCTTTGAATTATTTGTCACTTGGCTTCTTTATGTTTCCATGCCTTATTTTGCATTTGTTCACTACTCATTGTGTTACACAATCTACATTCTGCAATAATAATATTAATATACATTCTTAGCAAGGATTGGACTATGTGTAACCAAGTTTGGAACCTTTGGAAACCTTGATGTTTTAGACTTTGCAACCAAACTTGATCACTCAGGGGTTCAAGTTCACTTCCTCTTGGCCCAGCTGAATGTAAAGGCCCAACTCATAGGATTTTGAAAGGCTTATAAAATATTCAAAAAGCTTCTTGCACATCAAATAACTCTTAACACAGAACATTTTGATGAGTTTAGGGTAAATGAATCAGAAGCATATGGATTAAATTTACCTTAAAATACTCCTGGGTTTAAGAATTAAGAGAAAATGTGCTTGGCAAAACACATTTTGGGTTTTGCCTAACCCAGAACATTGGAAAAGCAGTTCAAGATGTTTAACGAACCCAAAACATGGCTGGGTTCACCCATCCCTAATCCCCTGTGGTAATAGCAAAGGACAGGCAGAGGCAGATTTTAGGTGTACAAATCTAGTTCAGGTTTTATAATGGTCATCCCAAACTATTGAATAACTTGAGAATACCTTACCTTATCTAAATGAAATGTGTGCAATATACTTTTTCTAATTTCTGCTTAAGGAATGTAGAATGGGTGTTTTATGGGAAGGGTGTGGCTCTACAGTTTCTATGTACCTAAAGGTTTTTGCCTACCTAGAGCCCAGAGCATAGAAATACACAAACATAATTCACTTGAATTGAATGAGAAGTTGATCAGTTGTTTCTACTTCTAAAATTAATAAAAATATGCTGGGGATGACTTGAATTTCAAGATAAATCATGTTCAATAATCAGTATTATGAAATTTTCTTTCCTTTTTCCAACATGATTTTTGTACCTACATGAGAAATACATAAAACTATTATCTAAGTACTATTATTTATAATTTAAGAAACTGCCATTCATATCTTAATTTCACTTGAATTTCTAATTATTTATTAGTAGATAAATGTAGGAAAAAATTATGTATGTGTCATCTTTCTTCTATTCCAATAAACAACCAGGGAGAGACGCAGATCATTGACACATATTAAGGTATACAGATTCCTATGATTTGGTGGCTCAAAGAATGTCAAATTATAGCTTAAAATACACATATTATAAAATTTAGCTAATAGGGACTGGCAGATGGCATGGTAGTTAAGGTGCTGGTCTCCCACATGACCGACCATAGTTCGAGTCCTGGACATGGCCACTTGCTTTCTCACTTTCTTTCTCTCTCTCTCTCTCTCATCAAATTAAAAAATCTCTAATAAATGAAATCAAATAAGATAATTTTTTTAAAAAATCTAGTTAATGCCTTCAGTTAATATAGCATACCAAGACAGTATTTAAAGTACCAACTAAACATGTTTTGCAACAAATAATATATAAACATAGTATATATTCTTGAAACTTAGTAAAATTGAAAGTTACTTTACCATGTCAAACTTGAGAATTACAGTGTTGTAGCCTGCCTCTTTCCTTAAGCTCTGGGAAAATGTAACAGCGTATCATCTGGAAGCACTAGGTTTAAATTTAGGCAAAGAAGAGTCATGTAAGGTGGTCCAACTTGCATTTTTAAATATATTGTACTGTTTGTCACCGTATGCTATCACTGAATGAATAGATACGGTGATGAAATGGAAGAGGTGATTGACAGAGACCACGTAAACTTCAATCCGATCCTCCTCCACCCTTCATGTCTGACCTTGTAGAAACTGTCTAAGCTCTCAGACTTAATTTTTGTTTTGCTTTGTTTTTTTCTAAAGTGAGGATAGAAGTAGCATTCACCGTATATTTTAGGATTAACTCCAACATCTGCTAACCCCATGTCATCAAGATTGGTATATGATATATGTTTAAAAAATAATGCTGGTAAAAGTAACAACAGTAACTATAGTATTGATCATTATTATTGTTCTCATTATTACTATTATTATTACTATTTGCTTCAACAAGTTATTAAGACCATATTTTAATATTAAAATTATAACAATAAAATAGCTAACAATTATTAAATTATTGATCAATTAAATGCCAGGTACTGCTCTAAGCACTTTTAAGTGCATTATCTTATTCAATAATCTGGGAGGTCAAGCATAATACACTATAATTAATCTCTTCATTTTCCAATGAGAAAATGGAAAAATAGAGACCTCTACCGTACTGCCTAGGACCCCAGAGTTGTGAAGGACAGAGTAAGGATTTGAACATAGGTAGTCTCTTTCTGGAGCCTACACTCCTAAAGAACGCCGAAAGAAACAGGATAATGAAGATTATAAGAACTATGTCAAGTACCTTACATGAAAAAATATCTGTATGACACCATGTAATATTATGTGTGTGTTCAGTAATAATTGTGCATGCAAAGAAGAGGGGCAAAATAGCTATTCTACAGGGAACAGGGATGGAGTAGTTTTATGGAGGCGGAGACCTCCAAGCTTGCCTTGGCAGAATGAAGAATTATTTAGGACAAGGCGAAGAAATAAAGTCCAAGCAAAGTGAATAGCAATGAAAAAGATGCAGAGGTGAGTGTATATAACATTTTCAGGAACATCAAAATCCCCAGAACATAAACTCAGAGAGTAAAGCTGAGGTTATAGGCAGAAACCAGATCAACAATGCTGAAGAGGCAGTGCTTTTCTAAAAGCAACTGCCATTGAAGGATTTTGAGAAAGGACATGACATGAAACAATTTGCCTTTCACATCACCATAAGATGGCAATACCAGCAACGGCAAAGAATTGGTTCAAGATATTTGGAAGGCAGAATAAATTGATTTGTTCTCAAGGTGGGGCAAGGTAAAATAAAGTCAAAAGGACTCAGAATTTTCTACTTGATCAAGAACAAAAGTAAAGAATTATGGGTAGAAACTAAGGAGGTTTCATAATGGGGAGGGAAAACAAGGCAGTCTCTGAAATTCTGAAAGGGAGCCTTGGAACAAGTAAGCCTAAATTTCTATGAGACTATTTGGATCAACATAAAAGGGATACTAACTATCTCTAATTCTTTTCTTCTTCTTTGTCTTTTTCTTCTTTTCTTTTTCTTAATTTGCTAAGAGGTACATTCTCCAAAGACAGAGTGACGGGAAAGTGAGACAGCACCTGGCGTAGGGGACAGTCGTACAGCAATCTCTTCTCCGTCTCTCCCATCATTAGGATTTGGGGCATGCAAGCACACATGGCTGGTGTGTTTCTCAAACCGGCAGATCCAGAGCTTGAGCTGCATAGTCAGGCCTGTGGGATCCAGCCACCTTTAACCACTATACCACTGACTGGCCCCTATTTCTTTCTTTCTTTCTTTCTTTCTTTTTCTTTTTTTTTTTTTTGAGAGAGAAGCACATGCACTCGTCAGAGAGACTGAGAGAGACAGAGACAGAAACAAGTAAATCATCCCCAAGAGGGAATGGTCATGCCACAATCCTTTCTCCTCCAGTCTCTTCTTGGGATTTGGGGCATGCACACACATGCACCAGTGTGATTTTAAGCCTCCTGGTCTGAGACTTGAACCTCAGTCAGCTATGTGGGAGTCTAGCGATGTAACCATTATGCCATCTGTTGGTCTTGTCCCCCTATTTCTTAATATTACTCTTTAAGATCCTCCTTCCTTAATCCCCTCATCGCAGTTTTATTTATATTCAACAAATATTATCATAATTTAAAATATTTATTATAAACTATTACTATAATATATATTATAAAATATTAGTACTATATTTTATACACATGTATTGTGGACATGCTGGTTATAAAATAATGAAAATCAGAAAAGATTGTGGCCTCACATATTTCATTGTAGCTTAGGAGCTAGATCCTAAGCAACAAACACACAGCTGCACTGAAGTCATAGAAATGGGCACATTGTGACTATCTTTTTTATTTTTTTAATGAGTTTCTTCTTTTAATCTTTTTCTATAATGCACATGTGCTCGACAAGAGAGAGACAAAGAGAAAGAGACAAAGTGAGAAAACACTCTCAGCAGGGATGACCACACCGCTATTCCCTTCTTTATTCACTTTTGGCATGGATGCACAAGCTCTCTATATGGTTTTTTAAGCCTCTAGATTGGGAATCCAAACTTTATAGTCGATCAAGTGATATCCATCTGTATCCAACTACCATGCTACAGTTGGCCCCATTATGACTATCCAACTGGGAAGAAGTAGTTTTTGCTGGGGCATTTTGAAACAGCCTCCCTGAAGAAGCAACATTCAAACCGAAGCTTGAACTTTTTTTTTTGTTTCTTTTATGATTTCTTATTCCCATATAATTGTTGTGCATCTCTATAGCACAAGAAACTGGAACTTGTTATTGTTTTAACTATTTAGCAAGATGAAAATTACATTGGCCAAAGGTATTTCAAACAGAAGGATTGGGAGTGCAAAGGCCTGAAGCAAGAAGATTAGCTCTTCCAGGGCCTGAAATACAGCCAGGATATTGGTTCTATCCCTTCCCCTAGACTGTAGGTTCCTTTTGCAGGACTATTTCTTCCTGAGCTTTGGGTCTCACTCTCCCAACTATCCCATTCAAGGCATGTATTTGTTTTTCTGTTTTTTGTTTATTTTAGCTATAAGCTATGTGTGCTCCTCTAGAAAACAGAGAGACAGAAAGTGAGAATCACCCCCCCGGAGTGATGGCCACGTTGCAATGTCTTCTCCTCCATTCTCTTTTTGGGATTTTGGGCATGCACACATACACATCCTGTGCTAATTTTTCAGCCACTGGGTCAGAGACTCGAACTGCAGTTGACTACATGGGAATTCAGCCACATAACTATTATGACATCTGCTGGTCCATCGTGTATTTGTTTTTTAAATTTAATTGAGGTTTAGAGGAGGAGAAGGGGAATTACATTTTGAATGAAGTAAGGTGGTAGACATAAAATAGACCAGTTCCACATTTTTTGGTTAGGTCCAACACTTATTTTTTCTATAGAGAGAAGATACCTATACTCTGATCTCATATAAGATCAGTCTTTCAAACTAGTGTATTTATGGTCAAATAGTAGGTTATTACCAGTTTTTTGGTTTGTTTTTTTTTTTTTTTGGAGAGGTTTTCGCTATAGAGCGCGTGCGCTCACCAGAAAGACAGAGAGAGAGAGACAGAAAGCGAGAAATCACCCCCCAGAGGGGATGGCCCCGCCGCAATCCCTTCTCCTCCATTCTCCTCTCGGAATCTTGGGCATGCATGCACACACGCCTGGCATGAGTTTTAAGCCACCGGGTCTGGGGCGTGAACCACGGTCGACTACGTGGGAGTCCAGAAACATAGCCATTATGCTAACTGCTGGTTCCCTATTACCAGTATTTTTAATAATATGCAATAATAGGATAGAGATTAAAAAGTTGCATTGTAAAACTAGCAAATGGCGTAATGGTTACATAGCAGACTCCCATGTAGTCAACCGCAGTTTGAGTCCTGGACCTAGTAGTTTAAAATTCATACCAGGCGCAGGTGTGTGCATGCCCAAAATCCTGATAGGAGAATGGAGAAGGGTGGCATGGCCATCCCTCCTGGGGAGGTGAGTTCTCACTTTCTTTCCAGCAAGTGCATGTGTGCTATAGTAAAAATATCTCTTAAAAAAAAAAAAAAGATTGTCTTATACATAGTAAGAATAGTATTTCTTTTAAGTGTTTGTGAATACACACACACACTTTTATATATAAGTTGTTGAGAAAGTTATGACGTATTTTTGCATAGAAAAATACATCATGACTTTCCCGATGACCTAATGTATGTAACAATTCATAAATTCAGGTATGCATGTATTAGCTTGTAATACAAACTGTTTATTATGTGGATCATGATCAAAAGTTAAAAAGTCAATGACCTGTTGTAAACCATTCTCTTAGTACATGGAGGAATAGAATAACTTCAATGAGGTGTGTGCACCTAAATGCATCACATTTCATTAAAACCAAACAAAAAAGTCCAGTCAAAAATAAGTAAAGTATAATAGATAACAAAAAGAGCATTTAGGGTCAAAATGTCATAATTCTTTACTCTTCTCCATGGGAAACATTTAAAATTCCTACAGTTAAGTTTACTCATGAGGCATTACCTAGGATTTCTCCATTAGATGTTCTTGGGCTGCTTTTGGGGCCTGTTCAATGCAAAGAGTTTCTTCCAGAATTGTTCTAGAAGAACTCATTCCCTTCCCCAAGGTAATTGTTGTATTGACTGAACTAAAGTGAAGACTAAGCTATTTGGAAATTGGCCAGGCAATAATCTGTGATAGATTATGTGACCTAGAACAAGCTGCCAAATATATCTTTGTTTTTCCACCATAAAAGTAGAAACAACACAAATATATATGATCTTTAATAATACTGTAGATATTACATTTTATTCAGGAGTGGAAATCTAATATAAAACAAATAAAATTATACTATTAATAAATCCAAATATTTTATGAGTCTCTGATCAGAGTTATATGAAGCTCAATGTGAAATTGAATCACTTCATAGTTTAGTGACAAGTTTTGATTTATTATGTTGGACACAATTGAAAACATGCTCCCATAAAATACTGTAGAATAATTTCACTTAAAGGTGAGATAAACCATCATTTCTGTGCCTATGAATAAATGACTGGTCTGAACTTCCATCTGGAGAAAAATAAAAGCATAGGTGGGAATTTTGGCACTGACGGGAATAAGAATAGGACATCTCATCTATAAGATGAATGACAGGAGGTTAGGCATGGATACAGATAAGTTGGAAAACTGGTAGTCAGATTATGAAGGAGTTCCTATCTGTATCCATTTTCCCAAAAGATAGGAGGTACGGATTGTGGGTAAAAAAAAAAGAGAGGCCATACAAGGGTGAGAAGTACAAATCATCAAAGTCTAAAACTTATCATTTTGGTGCAAAGAAAGGAAACAACTAAGGGAAATAATAGGATTGCTTGCCATAATGTATTCCTACTTTGATGACGTGGATCATGACTTTAAAGTAAGATAAATTAGCAGGGTGTGTGTGTTTGTGCATGTGTATGCATGTGTGCATTTGTGCACATGCTTGTATGTGTATGTATGGGTAGAGCAACATTTAGTGTTTATGTGTAGGCATATGGCAGACAGATTTAAAATAGAATTCAGGGTTTGTCATATGAATATAACAAAGTTAAAATGAGTAAAAGACTTAACAGGGTCTACAAAGAATAATAGTAATAAAGGGCCATGGACTCTAAGTTGGTCCAAAGGGGGAAATAGATGTGAAAAGAATTTGGTAATATGAAAGTGACACTAATCAGTCTCAGTGACGAAAAATAACACTCATGATGCTGATGCCACATGGGAAGGTTCCAGGATCTTGTCCTGAGCTCTTCTTGCACAAGGAAGGAACACATGCCTGCCATCCTTGATGGCTGACTGAGCTGGGGTTGAGAGATCTCATATTGTGAGGACCTTCTTGGGGGACCTCTTCTTTCTCTCTTTCATGGAAGAAATAAATAAATAACTTTAAAAAGAAGAAGTGTCAGGTCTTTGGTGTTGATGAGGTCATGAGTGGGAACACAGATGGTGGCTGAGCTAGGGTAGAGGAAAGTGTTATTTTAGGAAATGCTATTTCAAGGTTAGTAATTCTTGAGATGAACAAAGACTGGTGTGACGTTGATCTTTTTTATTTCTAGTTCTTTCTAATATGGGTTTCCTAAAAGTACCTTTCTGCATTTTTCCTTTTGTGAGTGTGTTTCTGTTCAATGTCTGTATTTCCAGCTTCCAAGCTCAGATGGGTGTCCTCAATCAGGACATCACCTGGCAATCCTACCATGACCTTATGATGTAGCCCTTTTTCTTGGACATACATCTCTAACTCTGTAGATTTTCCCAAATCCTCATCAAATTCTTCCCTTCTGAATTTCCACCATTTACCATGATTTGATTTTTTTAAAAAGTGAAAGAGGTAGCAAAGAACCTTGGAAAACCCCATAACCATGGGCAGTAAAACAAGAAATGCAGACAGTATCCAGAATAACACAGAGTTGTGAAATCAAGACAATAACATTTCAAGAGAGCACCAAATATTACTAGAGGTAAAGGTGTATAGGTGTGTAAGAGCAGTAGAGAAAAAATATGTATGTGTTTTGAGTGTGTGCGTGTGTGTGTGTGTGTAAAGTCTTTGAATTTAGTATAAGTGAAATTAAGAACCAGAGAAATCTTATTTTATAGAAAAGAAAAAACAATGCACAAATAAGCAATGTGTTCAACAGAACTGAATCCTAGAAATCTCATGGTCCTTGCCCTCACCAATTTGGAAAATTCCATCACCAATTTGGAAAACAAATTTATAGTCTTTAAAATAGCAACTGGGGAGCCACTCTGTGGCATGGTGGTTAAAGCAAATGGATCCCACATGGTTGACTGTGCAGTTCAAGTCCTGGACCCCACAGCTTGAAAAACACATTAGGCACATGCGGATGCTTGCTCAAAATCCTGAAAGGAGGGAGAGATGAAGAAGACGATGTTGCGACTCGACCATCTCCCATGAGAGTTGCTTTCTGACCTTCCCTCTTTCTTTTTCTGTCTCTCTGGCACATGCTCATCCTCTGTGTAATAAATAAAGGAAGAAAGAGAGAAAGAAAGAGAAAGAAAGCGATGGGAGTTGAGTTGGGCAAGCAGAAGGAAAATGACATTGAGTAAGAAAAAAGATACAAGCAGAAATAAGGAGGGTTGCTTAACAATAAGTCCTTATGGACTCAAATATTTTTGAAATAATTTTAGTTTCTTCTCTAATAATGTATGCAGAACATACACATCATTATCACTTTAAGGTACAATTTTCTTAATTGAGATGCAGTTTTCTGAATTAGATAATCTGTAAAGGAATTTTCTGACCCCACAACTTACTATTTGGACCATGAGTATAAATTACATGTATCATTTTAAAAACTAATGTGCACAGTATCTTATTGGGGAAAAATTATATAAATGGGCAAGTGAGACAACTGAAGTTTAGAGATATGTGATTTGCTCTAGGTTACTAAATGTAGAAAAGAGACTAAGGAGAATGGTTTTCTATATCGTTTTCAGATA
Source organism: Tupaia belangeri chinensis (assembly GCF_000334495.1). Classification (NCBI taxonomy): domain Eukaryota; kingdom Metazoa; phylum Chordata; class Mammalia; order Scandentia; family Tupaiidae; genus Tupaia; species Tupaia belangeri. Next base: position 1,017,547 of record NW_006204238.1, read on the forward strand.
TAACCGAATGCATTTAAGAACAAAATCCTGTAGAATTCCAAGGACTTGCCCTACAAACCTTTAAACGATAGTCATCTCTAAACAAATAAACATTTGGGAATATAAAAAGATGCCAAAGTATCTACATTCGCTAGCAAAAATATCCTTTGGCTTCTTTTCTGTTTCATATTATAATGTCATATAATATATGAACATTTTAACAATACTTAACAAAAGGCTCTATTGGGTAATAAATAAGCAAGTCTGCAAGAGGATTTGGTACAATCTCATTTCAAGCAACATAAAACATGTTGGGCCTGAAGGGAAACATTGACTAGGACCCTTGAACTAACATAGGTAAAATAAACAACATGCACACATATTAACATACAGCGCTTTTAACCAGAAATGTAACTGTTGTAGGCTGCTTTCAGTGGCCCAGTGAACCCTCCAGTATTCACATTCTGACTGCTATTGAGCTTGTTTTTTTCTGGTTTTTGATCACTCTTGATAAATAAGACTGTTACAGATGTTTCTTTGTCCAAAGAACACTCTTACCAGATTGCACTGACAGTCATAAAAATACGAATTTGAAAAGATACCTTGGAAAATGTGTTTTTTTTTAATTTCTGGAAAAAGATTAAAAATGGTAGATTTTCTGTCAAATTTAAAAGCAAACTAGGGAATAGTTTAAAATGTGGAATAGTTTAAAATGCAGAATTTGTCAGGGAGAAGTGTTACTTTGAGTAAAGGCAACGAAGTCAGAGGTGGAAATATGTTTGGAAGACAGGAAGGAGATACTCTCCTTCTTAAGGCTCCATGGTAGTGAGTCTTTTGAGAGGACATCTATAATATAAATATAATGATGCATAAATGATTAGTTTTTAAGAGGTTTTTGCTTTAGGGAGTATGTGCTCACCCAAGAGAGAAAGAGACAGAGACTGTGAGAGGGAAAGTGAGACATCAATCCACAGGAGGGGTGGCCACACCGCAATCTTGTCTCCTCCATTCTCTTCTTGGGATTTTGGGTACACACACATTCACGCACACACACACACACACACACACACACATCCTCAGCATAAGTTTTAAGCCACCAGGCCTGGAACTCAAACCACATTAGTCAATGTGGGAGTCCAGCAATGTAACCGCTATGCCATCTACTGGCCCCAATGCAGACATTATTCTAAAGCACAAAAGAAGAGATTAACTAGTCACAAAATAGCTGAAAGGAGCTAGACATGTCTTATATTTTTAATGAAAAAAAAAGAATCTATCACATTATCAACTTCTAAGTGATAATGTAAGCTATTTTGGGACTTTGTCATTTCAATTATATTCTCTATAACAGTATCTCAGGCAAATCAGTCACCTGTAAAGTGGAATTAGTGTAATTGACATATATTATGCATAAAGCGTTTATTGTAAACTTTTAAATATTGAGTGTGTAACATCAATACAAGTAATTTTGTTAAAAAAAAAACAATGTTGATTAAAGGATTTTTATCATTATTGACTATTGTTTTAGACATGGTAGCTACTCATTTTTGTTCCTTTATTTGCCAAGTAGAAGCAAAGAGATGTGTGCTGAACACAATTTAAAAAATAACTTTAAAGAGGCTGGACAGTGGCACAGCAGTGGTATAGCACTCTGTGAGGCTGTCTCCCATGGGAAAGTGCTGAGTTCGTGTCTGGAGACTTTCCAAGATACAGAGGAAATACAGGTGCCAATAATCTGAGGTTGACTTAGGCTTGAGGTGGACCATGCCATGGAGACTTTAATGGGGCTGCCTGTCTCTCTTTACTTGTCTCTCTTGCTTATTGAAGAGAGAAATAAGCTTTGAAAAATATAATAATTTACTAAGGACTCTTCAAAAGCCTATTTTCAAACAAAATTAATCTTTCCGTACTTGATTCATTTTTTTTTTACTTTTTTTTTTTTTTGGAGAGGTTTTCGCTATAGGGCGCGTGCGCTCTCCAGACAGAGAGAGACATAGAGACAGAAAGCGAGAAATCACCCCCCAGAGGGAATGGTCATGCTGCAATCCCTTCTCCCCCATTCTCCTCTTGGGATCTTGGGCACGCATGCACACACACCCAGCGTGAGTTTTAAGCCACCGGGTCTGGGACGCGAACCACGGGCGACTACGTGGGAGTCCAGCAACACAGCCATTACGCTAACTGCTGGTTCCCCGTACTTGATTCATTTTAATGTTTCTTTCTCTTAATAAAAACAGACTTTTTTTGTGGCTACATTGGTCTATGGTATGTCATTTTAACTGAGATCCCTGTCTTATCCACATTTTTTTTTAATTGCCAGAGAACGTGAGTGCTCTCCAGAGAGGAATACTGAAAGAGGGAGAGGTAAAATGCATCCTTCAATGGGGCATAGACAAGTTGCAATCCCTTCTTCTCCATTTCTCCATCCTGTCAAGACAGGGGGCCTGTACACATGCACACACACATGTGCCCAGAGTGTTTTCCCAAGCTGTCTGGGCTGAGACTCAAACCATAGTTGGCCGTGTGGAATCCAGTTCCCCTACCTACTAAGCTACAGTATTGGCCCTACAGTTACATTGTGGTCTTGTTGTTGAGTATCATGATTACACTGATTAGCAAAAATTATATTATCTGCTGTAAATGATGATTTTTTGGTCTGTGCTATTTCCCACCCTGTATCCATTGGCACTTTTCTTTTTTCATGCTACTGAATTGAGGTCCACATACTTCCTTTGGTTCAGGAGATCAATTAATTGTATGAATTTGTGCAAAAATGTTAGATATAAGTTACACTTAATAGGATTATTTTGTTGCAAATGAAGGAAAGCTAGCTCTAGTCATGACAATAAAGGCCAGCTAAGGAAGGAATTGATAAGAAAATTATACACAGTTCATGGCACATTATCATATTATACCCATACAATGTTTCTCATGATTTTAGTTAAATATTATACTTTTTTCCCATGTTCTATTCCCATTCCTTCCCTTCCACCCCAAAATCAAATGTCCTTACTTATCTAATCTGTATTGTCACTTTGAAGACTGAAATTTAGCTCATGCAAACAGTGTTATATTATACGTATTAATAAATCGGTGTCTTGACTTTTCTCTTCACGTGGTGGTTTTAAAAGTCTACCCTTAGAGAAACTTTGGAGAAATGAACTTACTTTCATAGAACATTAAAATATGTTGCAGTATTAGTCCCGTCATTAATTTACTGTGTGCCCTCAAATGAGTCATTGACACTCTGTGTGTGTTTACTCGTTGGATAAAAACGAGATTGAATTAGAATATATCAATATTTGGGCCAACCCATGGCCTGGTAGTTAAGGTGGCTAGATCCCAACTGGTGATTGCTTGGTTCAAGTCTCTGACCCTACAGGTTGAGAAACAAGCCAAGCACACATGCATGTGTGCCCAAAATCACAAAAGGAGGGAGAGATGAAGAAGGCATTGTGGCATGACCATTAAGAAAATTTGCCAAGTAAGCATTTGGGAGTTGCTGAATATATAAACTCTATTGGTACGTGGTGGGGGGATATTATGAGAAGAGAATGCAAACAACCTTCTGGTTGATAATCATTGCATAGGCATCAAAGATAAGAGGAAATCAGAGGGCACTAGGAAGCGACTGGCATTAGATCTCTCATGCTGTGTAACAACAACGGAAGAGGTTGCCATCGTGACACTAGCTTCAGTCACCTTTGGCTGAGACTAAGGTGTGCGATATGACATGGAGATGCCAGGATGTGGAAAGGGCAAAGGTGTGTCTCCCTACTGGAAGTAGAACCTTCAACAGCAGAAATAATAGATCTGCAAGAGTGGGTAAGGGAAGTTTTCCTGGGTATACAGTACACATGTAAATAGCCTCATGGAAGCTTTTTAGTCCAGCGAAGGCCATCCAGTATCAATTGGATAACTGAAAAAAATCAGCATGTTTTATGACTAAATTTTACATAATAGCTCAGAAAATAAAGAATGCCTCAATGATCGTGAGAGAGGATAATTTATATGCCAATAGTGATGTGAATTTTTTTGAGTTTTCACACAAGGTATGCATATATGGCTTCATAGTCTCTGGCTCTAATCTAAGATATGTTAAATGTCCCTATTAGAGAAAAATTCTGTAAATAATAAAAAATAAAGTTAATATTGCACTAATTTTTCAGAGAAATAAATATTCTATTTATTAAAATTGGTGGGTAATTTTCTGCTCTAAAATATTATTCATTGACTTTTGCCTTTTATATTTACTTTGGATAGCAGATACTTCATGTTCTTGTCAGAAGACATTGGCTAAAAATTACAATCACTCTTGTGGGAGGATATATTTTTAACAAGATTTATTTAAAAATAAGGAATTGACTTTAATAAAAATTGCAATTATCTTTGATTATGCAAAATTTATATTATTTATTTGTTACATTTTGTAAAACATTTGAGTGTTTGGTGAAAAATATTCCTGCCAAAAAAGACTCAGTTATTTCCTAGAAGTGATTACTTATGTTTAAAGTGAATGAATTTAGAGTAGTTTCCAGAAGAGTCATCCTCTAAACATGGAACTCTTGAGTTTCGGGGGGTTTATTTGGAACTTTTGCATTCTAAACTGAAAACCACAGCCAGTGAATGTCTACACAGCACAGAGTAAAGTGTTGATACTTACGTCTTGAAAAACCACAAGCCACATATTAAAATAACTCAATTCTATGTTTCACTAGGCCTATATTAATATGCCTAAAAGAAATAAAATGATTGGGTTGAATATGTCAATATTTATTTAAATAATTATCTCTATTGAGTCAGACTTCCTCTAGTAAAACAGTGATTTTGATGAATCAATACACATATTTAAATACAATTAAATATATTAATATAATTGAATAATACAATTATTTGGTTCATTATAAAGCAAGACATTGTGGGGACCAGCAGGCGGTGTGGTGATAAAGGAGCTGGACACTCCCACATGGCTGACCATGGTTCAAGTCCCGAACCTGGTGGCTTCCTTTCTCACTTTCCCTCTCTCTCTCTTTCTCTATGTGTCTCACTCTGGTCAAATTAAAAATTAATGAATGTGGGAACCAGCAGTTAGCGTAATGGCTATGTCGCTGGACTCCCACATAGTTGACTGCGGTCCGTGTCCTGGACCCAGTGGTTTAAAATTCACACCAGGCACATGTGCGTGCGTGCCCAAGATCCCGAGAGGAGAATGGAGGAGAAGGGATTGCGGCGTGACCATCCCCCCTGGGGGGTGATTTCTCGCTTTCTATCTCTATGTTTCTCTCTAAAAAAATCTCGGGTCGTTGGTGAGCGGCCCGCGCCTAAAAAAAAAAAAAAAAAAAAAAAACACCTCTCCAAAGGGAGAAAAAAAGAAAAAAAAATTAATGAATGAATAAATAAAATTTTTAAAAAAGACATTGTGCTAGATTCTGGGTGTTCAAAGGTAAATGAAATATAAAACTTCAAGAAATCCTCTCCATTTGCCTTCTCAGTGTAGCTTGATTTATTACCTTGTGCTCACCCCTCAATTCCCTAGTGTTTCTCACTTCTTCTGTCTCAAACTCTAAAAAATAAAAAAAAAAAAGAAATCAGGCAAGTGAAGAAAAGTGAGGGGTAATAAGCTTCAAGTAACACTTGACCAGACAAAATCAATAAGTCTGTTTCAATTCCTTGGCTCCACTTTCTGCTATCTTGGGCTTCATTTTAATTTTCTCAAATTTTCAGATTGTCTCTCAGAGTTTAAGAAAAAAAAAAAAAAGACTGTATCGGGACCAGCAGGTGGTGTAGCAGTTACATGTCTGGACTCCCACATAGCTGACCCCCGTTTGAGTCTTGGACCAGGTGGCTTCAAACTCATGCCAGCCACGTGTGTGGATGTGGCCTGAGTTCCTGGGAGAATGAAGGAAAAGTGATTGTGGTGTGGCCATGCCTCCATGGGAGTGATTTATCGCTTTCTTTCTCTGACTCTCTTTGAAGTTCCTGCATGCCCTATAGCAGAAATCTCTCTTTAAAAAAAAGAAAGAAAGAAAAGGAAAAACAAAAACAAACAAACAAACAAAAACAAAAAACAAAAAAAAAAGATAAAGAAAAAAAGACTATGTCTGGAACTGGCAGATGGCATAATGGTTACGTCACTGGAGTCCCACATAGATGAATGCAGTTAGAGTCCCAGACCCAGTTGCTTAAAATTCATGCTGCGTGCGTGTGTGTGCATGCATGCCCAAAATCCCTAAAGGAGAATGGAGAAGAAGGGATTGTGGCATGGCCATCCCCTCTAGGGGGTGATTTCTCGCTTTTTTTCTCTCTGTATCTCTCTGTCACTGGCAAGTGCATGCACTCTATAGCAAAGATTCCTTTTTGAAATAAATACATAAATAAATAAGACTATCTGTTTTAGGTCAATATGCTTTCAGATTCATGCCTTGCAGGAAAGAAAGTATCTCTTTCCATTTTGTCAAAATAGAAGCCCACAAATTGAGATGTAATGACTCTTAATGTAAAAGAATTCGATTACAGGACCAGTGAGTCCCATAATGCTACTGGGTGTAGGGAGCCAAAACCCACATGGGCTAGACCAGTTTGAGTCCCAGCCCTAGGAAACTGAATAACATGACAATCACATGTGTGTATGTGCCCCCAAATCCTGACAGGTTGGATAAATGGAGGAAAAGGGATTATGGCAGTGCAAACACAACCCATTAGGGCATGCTTTCTCTTTCTTTCTCTCTGGTGAATGCCTGTGTTTTCTGGCAATGAAGAAAGGAGAAAGAGATAAGAAGAGAGAGAGAAAAAAAGAAATAGATTATATGTATATGCAAGACCTGAGCTTCATTCAGGTAAGTTTGATTACTAAATATTGATGGGATAGACACATCTATGCAAATTGAGCATCTATTCCATGTTAAAACTCTGGTAACCAGGTTTTGTATCCACTGGTCCTTTTTTTTTTTTAGAGAGAGAGATTTTTGCTACATGGTGCATATGCTCACTGGAGAGACAGAGAGAGACAGATAGAAAACAAGAAATCATCTTCCAGAAGGGTTGGCCATGCCACAACCCCTTCTTCTCCATTCTCCTCTTGGGATCATGGGCACATATGCATACATACCTGGCATGAGTTTAAGCCACTGGGACTCTAACCATGGTTGACTATGTGGGAGTACAGTTACCTAATCATTACACTATCTGCTGGTCCTCCAGCAGATCTTTTTAAATAATGAATTCACTGCAAAGGATCAGTGGTCATGTTGAACAAAGCTCTAAGTTACACTGTATAGAGATGAAAAGATGACTTAAGAACCTTCTAAACTCATACCTTAGGGAAAGTATTATAGTTGAAAAGGAGCAATTATATAACTTCTGGAGAACTGTGTGTTTATAGCTACTCCATAACCTGTCCGGAAACTCCAAAGCAGGGGAAGACAAAGAAATTTGTGCAAATATGTAATTTTGTATCTAAATAAGTGTGGTAAGTGAATGAAAGCAAAGGAACATTATCAATCTGGAGGGATACAACAGGGCTTGAAGGTAAACTCTTCCTTTCTATATCACTTAGCTATGTTCTTACATCATTTATAATATGGGAAACAAGGAAAGAAGAATGAATGTGTGATATCACCTTATCAAGTATCAGAATATGTACAAGTGAAATTAAAACTCCTTCATAAATTATTAACTCTTGTTAATAATTAGTAGTTGGAAGATGTATGGATTATTCTGGATCCTGGTTTATTCTAGACCTTGGCTTATGCCAGTGGCACTATTTGAACCAGGTAACCAGGTGCTTGAACTCTCTGAGGATCGTATCATCTTCCTAAATTGTATTATTATTCAAAGATTAGACTAGCTTTTCTGAAATTTTGTCCTATAACATGTTTGTGCAGGTGCGATAAGAAGTTTTCCATGGTCTAATAGGTCTAAGAAACACTTCATGATAAGAAGATAAATACAGTTTTAAAACTGTACTCATTATGGCCCTTAATATACAAATGAACATTACAGGTCTCCACGTATACCATATCTACTGATTTCTAAACTAATTTAACCAAAAAAAAATTAATGTATGAGTCATATTGCAAGCTATCATAAGAAGCTCCTACAAATAATTTAAATGCTAGAACTAGTTTCATTATTATAAAGCAAGAAATTTGCTAAGATCATCTCAGCATGTTATTCTTAGAGAATCTTCTACTGATTAAACTATAATATCGTTCCTCTAAAATACTAAGATATGGTAAAATATCGTGATCTCATAAAATGAATAACTGGAAGTAACTACAGCTCACTGGAGTAATTCCAATGTCAACTTAAACAGGTGCAAAAAATCCTACAGATTCATTTCTTTCAGAGATATTTCATGAAACAATCATATCTAAATAAAACCGATTTGTTTTTTCATTCTAAAAAATTTACTGATTGACAGATGTAATACTTGTTGTTTAAACAGTGCCAGACATTGAAAAGTAAGATTTTTGCTTTGGGGAACTGCCTTGATAATATAAGTAATTCCAGTAAATAGAAAAAGATTAAAAATGTATTTAATTTACTTCTTGGAGACATTGCATATAGAAAATGAACAGTATCTGAAAGGGCAAAAAGCAAGGACCAAGAAAATCACTAACCTGCCAGAGTCATTGGATAAATGTTTCGTTGTTATGCTACAACTGATATTAATACTGCTATCAAACAAAAATAACTGCCTCTTTTGGAATACTAATATTAGCTACAAAGTGGTTAAAGCCAAAATAGCCAAGTGGTTGATAGTCCCAGAGAGAAGGTAAAACAGGTTCACTCTTACTTTGGCAAGAAGACATTGGATTCTATACAGTTCATAAATGATTTTCTGACTTGGCAGCATGATGGCCAGTTTCCCAGCTTTAAAATTTACCTAATAAATCACTGAAAGTTGCAGCGTGAATTTGAATTTCCTCTCTCTGAACTCTCCTTTCTCCATTTTCATTTCCGTTTTGCCTCGGTTGCCAAATACATATCCAGCCTCTCACTCCACTAACGCCTGCTCTCTTCCAGGGAAGATTTTAATGGTTAACGTCTCCCATTTGTTTTGAATTGTGTGCTTTAGCTGGTTGTAGTATGCTTTCTTAAATCATTGCTTTTAAATTACCTCATGATGCTCTGTACATTTCACGTAACTTGAGAGATTTTGCTTTTTTTCTCTCGTCTATTTTGATATATAGGGATTGTCATCTTCAAGTGTGTCTAGAATCATGCTAATTTTTTTAGCTAGAGAACTCTCCTTCCATTTAATTCTCGGTCCTCCTATCATCTACAGCCTTTAAATGGCAAATTTAGAAAGATTTTTTTTCCCCCTTGAGGAAAAGACTCTCTAGTTATGAACACCAGTTTCATCTCAGAGATTTCAATTTGTTTGTTTGTTTGTTTAATTATACCTAGTATGTTTATTCTGAGGCCTGCCCACACATCTTCGATTAGCCAAATACTAAGGATCTTGAGCTCACTTGAGATTCATAGGTAAAAATCCCTACAAGTAAAATTAGAAAAAGATCATTGCCTTAAAAGGTGGTTTCATCTTGCGTTTTCTGCTCACTGGTTTGAAAGGAATAAAACTGGTCAAGTAATCCTGAGCATCTGAGTCAACTCCTCCTGGCATCACCCACTGACCCCACTTAAGAAAAACTCTTAATCTGTAAGCACTCTACAACAGCTCCCTGACGAGCCTCTCTTCTTTGCCCCTGTGCCATAGCCCATCACTGCCTGAGTTTTCTATCTGCAATGTAAATTTCATTTTGTTGCTTCATATTTTAAAATGTTTTGTAGTTTCTCACTCCCCACTTTCATGCTGCTTCTTGCCCTATGCCACCTTATTTTACCTGAGTTTTGAAAACATTAAGTATTTCAAGTTCTCTGAGATTCCCTGGCTTGTGTGTGTGTGTGTGTGCGCACGCGCGCGCACACGTGTGTGTGGCTTCTTTATATTTTGTTCCTTTATCCTAGATTGTCTTTATGCTTTTCCCAGTCTGAAGAATTCCTAGTCACCATTCTAGTGTCAAATTTTACTTCTTCTGTTTTTTTGTTTTTGTTTTTGTTTTTGTTTTTGTTTTTGTTTTATCTTACTTTCCCTTGATGGGTTAGTTACCTCCACCTCCATTTATACCTCCTTAGTCCTTTGACAGACTTTGGTTTCACATTGTTCTCTCTTTCTCTCTTTGGACATAGATCTTTCTTCTGCACATTGCACTTCAGAGCCCATGTTATAGGTTAGGGGACTGATCAATAAAACCCATGTTGATAATTCTTTCCTCTGCCAGTCAAAACCAACTGACTAACAGAGATCTCTAGCAGACAGAGCTCAAAATATACATCAGCAGTTTAGTGGTTGAGGCAGCTAGATCCCACATGGCCAAGCACAGTTTGAATCCCAACCTCTACAGCTTGAAAAACACATTGGGCATGTGTATGCGTGTATGCCTAAAATCCTAACAGAATGGAGAAATGGAAGAGAAGGGATTGCAGTATGACCACACCATATTGGGGTGTATCTTCTCTCTCTCTCTGTCTCTCTCTCTTTCTCTTTCTCTCTCCCTTTCTCTCTCTCTCTCTCTCTCTCTCTCTCTCCCCCTCTCTCTCTCTCTCTCTCTCCCTCTCTCTCTCTCTCTCTCTCTCTCTCTCTCTCTCTCCCCCCCTCTCTCTCTCCTCTCTCTCATATCTCTTTGTCTCTCTGGTGAATGCATGGACTCTTGGCAATAAAAAAAAATTGAAAATCCCCCCTTTAGATAATAAAAGTAATTTAAGACTATATGGCTTTGACTGGTAGACCAGGGGGCTTTTTAATATTTTACTATCAGTTCAATGCACTCGCCTAATCATAGGTAGCAGGGACTCCCTTGGATCCAGAGCTGCTCTAAGAAGCTTACCCCAGGGCAGCAGCAGGTGGGAGCTATGTTCTCTGTAACCAGACAACTATCAGAAGAGAAAGGAGACAAGACACCTTACTAGTACCTCCTCCCAAACACATCAGTCAAGTAAGTTACCGCTTAACTGGGAAGGATGAGGGATGGGAGAAGTGAATGAAGACAATGGAAATAGACCAGGACTATCCCCACAGTGAGACTCTGAAACAAAAGAAAGGAGGCTCCCTTATGTGCAAGTCTGCTGGCCTTAAAATCTGTGCATGCATGTTCTGATGTTCCTCCCTTCCAGAGGCAGAACTTAGTCCTTCTTGATTCACTTCTAACAAACAGTTAAAGGGGAGATGATAGTGTGTGACTTCAAAAATCAAGTTGTTAAAGGCGCTGTGACTTCCTTATTACTCTCCCTCCGTTATGTCACTTACTGCAGGCTGTGAGGATATTTAGAGGTCCTGTGGTGACAAACTGAGGCTCTGGCCCCTTGAGAGCCATGTGAGTGAGGCATCCTGCAAGTGGATCCTCAGGTCACGTGAAGCCTTCACGGAACCCCAGCTTTTGCTTTCATCCTGACCGCAATCACATGCAAGATCCTGTGCCAGAACTACCCATAGCCCATCACTGTCTGAATTTTCTATGTGCATTATAATTTTAATTTTGTTGTTATCTTAAAATGCTTCATAGTTCTGAATTTATGATGCACAAAAGCTATGAAAAAGAGTCTGTTGCTTACATCACTAAGTTTGGAGTGATTTATTAAACCATAATAAAAAGAAAAATAAAAACTAGGGTCAATCTACAGCCTAGTGGTTTAGAAAACAGGTTTCCATGTGGCTGACCATGTTTTTTCAGAGCTTGAAAACAAATTGTGCATGCCCCAAATTTTGGCAGGATAGAGAAATGGAGGATAAAGGACTACAGTAGGACCATACCCCATGAGGGCTGCTCTCTCTCTCTCTCTCTCTCTCTCGCTCTCTCTCTCTGTATGTATCTCTATTGCTCTCTGTTTCTATCTGGCAAGTACATTTGCCTTCTGACAATTATTTCTTTTTAAAAAGTGGGGTCAGCAGGTAGCATGGTGGTTAAGGTGCTAGAACTCCCACATGGCCAACCATGTTTCAAGTCACAGACTTGTGCATGTGTGCCCAAAACTCCCAAGAAGAGAATGGAGGAAAAGGGATTTTGGCATGGCCATTCCCTCCTGGGAGGAGGTAGGAGAGTCTCACTTTTCCTCTTTCTGTCTCCAGCAAGCATAGGCACCCTATGGCAAAAATCTAAAACAACCACCACCACAACAACAATAACAATGAATACATCTCTGAGCATATATCAATTCCAGACACATAATAGACACTCAACAAAATTTTTTAACACAGATGAATGAATAATTGCATTGTCAAGACATGGTAAGTCATCACTCATAAGCTTTTAGCTCCCACATCTAACTGGAACAAAAATGATTACATATGATTCACATTATGAGGTACTAGGGATTAAGATGGCATATAAAACTTACATGGTAAATTACACTGTGCATATTTTAGAAAAGACAAAACATTTATGAGGTCTTGTTAATTTTGTGATGCAGCACATATATAGAAGGATGTCAATACTATTTGTATTTTTCTATGGAGAAGAAATTTGACTCAACTTGAAGATAGATTTAGTTCTTCAACAAAAAATTTTTGGTCACCTACTATGTCCTAGGTACAGCTCTGGCATTTGGGACATATTTGCACAAATCAAAGGTTCCATTTACAACCTTCTTTTTTTATTTAATTTTATTTATTATTATCATAATTTTTTTTACATTACATTGGGTCACATATATATTTCCAGTGTACTACATTTCAGCAGGAATACCATGCACATTTACAACTTTATTTCTATAGTCAAATATTGTCACTTTTCCTCCACTGTGTTAATCAATAGATCCAGTCCCTTTCAAGGAAGGTGAATTAGGTCCTGGCCCTGGAAGGAAGGACCATCAAAACATGTGTGAACATATTTTAATCTTGCGGCTTATATTTGTGGGGAAGGTAAACAGATAATAAATGTATATTGGACATTGGAATCAAACCAATTATGTAGTCTTACAGATGGTGATAAAAGCGATGGGAAGACAAAGTAGAGCAAGGTAAGGGGAATCAAGAGTTCAGGAGTTAAGGGGGAAGCAGGCTGCAAATTTTAAAACAGTAAGCAAGGTTGGCCTCATTGAGAAGTCACTTTAGGCAAAGACAAGAATATAGCCAAGGACTTAGCCATGAAATGAGGATTTCTGAACACTTCAGGTGGAGAGACCTCAGTGGAACTACATGTGCTGAGTTGAAAGAAGGAAGCTAGTATGCCTCAAGAGTGAGAGGTGATGGAGAGGGAGAGGAGATAGCTAAGAGATAATGACAGGTCATACATAACTTCCTAGGCCATAATATACAAATTAAATGACTGGATGGGTAAAGGACGGTTATTCTAGTACAAGTAAAATCTTATTAGGGTAGATATTGAGGCAGATGTGAGCATGAGCATGAACTAGATTAGAAAGTCCATAAGGACCTTTGGTGGGAAATAGATTGATCCGACTAGACAGGATTCTATTTTTTAAATAACCATTTTTAAAATTTCTTATTATTATTGGGTTTTATTTTTCCATTGGACACATGCACTCACCAGAGAGAGACAGAGAGAGAGAGGAAGAGATAAAGAAAGAGAAAGTGAGAAAGCAAGCCACCAGGTCCGGACTTGAACTATGGTCGGTCATGTGGGCATCCAACACTAACCACCATTCCACCTACTGACCCTTTAGAATTTTATTTTAAAATATAAATCTAGAAAGAGTTGCAACTTGATATAGATGGACATCAAGCAAATAGAGACATCATGACATGTTGAAATATTACTTGGCAGTGGTATACAGAGTAAACCAGAGAAAGTGAATGGGAGGTCAAGGACATGAATAATAAGTCCAGGACTAGAGAGAATGAGTATGTCTCAAAGCCATTATAAAAAGAGAATCCATAGCATATCAGGTCAAATGAAATTCACAGTCGCCCAGGGTAAGTTGTGACTTTATTGTTGAGAGACATTTTTCAAGGCATTTAGGTGAGTTTCTCATAGAACAACACCAAACATTTTTTGTTTATTGTCATCACTTGTTTCATATTTTGTTTAGCTTCCATATTCACTTCTTCATAATGTGTCCTTCTGTGACAACATGAAGTGTGGAGGTAGTTAAGATGGTACCCTGCTCAACAGGACTGAAAATAAAGTAATATATATGGACTCTTCCATTAAGATATGTTATTTTAAAATATACATACAAAAAACTGAAACACAAGTTATGAAACAGATAGATCCCTTGTATGATACTTAGTAGCAATTCGTGCTATTAATTCTCCACAAAATCCAGAAGGGGCACCAGATCAGTAATGATAACTCAAGGATATGGAACTCTGGAATTTGACTATGACTTTATTGAAAGAAGCAAATTTATGAGCAGCTCAAGTTCTTTATCTGCAAGAAGGATGATGACGTTTCTTGGACCTTTGAAGATGGTGTCTTGAAAATTATATATTTTGTTAAAATGATTTAATATTCAAATGAGATCTACTGAAGTAAAGGATGTATTTAATTTGCCAGGGCTACTATAACAAATTATCACAAACTGGATAGCTAGCAATAACAGAAATTAATTTTCCTGCAATCTAAAGAATAAAAGTCTAAAATAGAGATGTAGATAGGGCCATATTCCCTCTGAAGGTATAAAGAAAGAATCCCTTCCAGGCTTCCTTTTAGCTTCTAATAGTTCTTTGGCTTGTGGCACCTTAACTTTAATCTTCACATGGTGTTCTTCCTGGGTGCATGTGTACAAATTTCCTCTATTTATCAGCACACTAGTCTTGAATTAAGGGCATACCTACCCTAATCTGATCTCATCTTAATAATCACATTTACAAAAAAAAAATCTATTTCCAAATAAGGTCACATTAGGAGGTACTGGGGATTAAGACTTCAACATATGAATTTTGAGACAGGTAGGAAAAACAATTTATTCATAGGAAGATCACTTCTATATATATTATCAATGATCAAAAATAATCATTCAAAAGAACACTGTCTATTAAACTATTGTGCAATGTCATATCACTAAGAATTTTATTTAATACTTATGTGGTAGGACACATTTAGACATATTTAGCTATATATTTCATCAGTATGTCACTTTAGTATACACATTTAAAATATAAGTGAAATGAACCAGTGAAACTCTTTCCCATAATTATCACTCAAGTTCAATTTTCAGAATCTATTCAGGGGGACCAAAAATTGTATTTACTTTATTTCACGCAATAGTGCCTTCTGTTCCTTCAAAAACAATGATCATGAAACATTTATTTTAAAAGTAGTCCTATGTCATCTTCAGGGCTTTTTTCCAAAATACTGACATTCCTTCTGTAAATCTTGATATTAAGGCAATGATATTTTCAATTTTTCTGAATGTTTCCTGAATCACAGTAACTATAAGACAGTAAAGGATTTCATAGCTATTAAATGAAGAATAGGTACCCATCTTGGAGTCAATGGAATATAGTAAACACAAATTGTGTTACATATCCTGTTATTTTGCTACCCCTGCCATGAATATTATTACAAATTTAGGGGCTTAAAACAACACACATTTATGATCTTGCAGTTATCTAAATCTAAAGTCCAACAATGGTCACAGTGGGCAAGAACCAAGATGTCAGCAGGTGACTTTCTTGTCAGAAGACTCTTGGAGAGAAACCATTTCCTTTCCTTTCAAGTCCTAGAGGCTGTCTACATCTCCTAGTTACCTAGCTTCTTTCTTTCATCTACAAAGCTGAAAACATAGTGTCTCTTTGATCAAGTTCCTGTCAGAATATCTTTTTCTGACTACTTCCAGGAAATATTCTTCCCTTTTAAGGGCCTGTTAGGGTTTGAATAATGTTTTGTCCCCCAAATATTTCTGCCTTAGGATTTAGTCTTAGTAAGAGATGACTGCCTATCTCCCCAAAGTTGATGAATTGAGACTTGGTTGTATTACAAAGATGTTAAATGAAAACCTCATCCCTTCAGTGTCCAGGATGGGACCCTTGGATGTGATAAAATCATTAGGGAGGGACCCCATGATTGAATTCTGGTATGTTTATGAGAAGTAATAATGAGTAAGAAGCCACATGATACGGAACATGCTCTGTTCTGCTCAAGACCCTACCCTCTACCATGCTGTAGACTCACTAGAAGATGCACCTTGGACCCTGGACCTCTAAGCTATGAGCTGAATAAACTTCTGTTTCTTATAAATTAACCAGTATCAGGTATTTCTGTTAGCAGCAAAAATAACATACTAATACAAGACCCACATTATTAGATGGGGCCCACCTGAATAATCAAGGATAATCTCCCCATCTCCAAACCCTTAATTTAACTACTTCTGCAAAGTTCCTTTAGCCATAAAATGGGAAATATTTACAAGGTTCCAGAGCATGGATACTTTAGGGAGGCTGTTATTCTGCCTATTACAGAACCTATTTACATTCAATCGTCTGTTCACTTGTCCTTTGGGTTTTTTAACAACAAATATGTCTTTGATGTACATGCTCAGTGTCCAGCACTAAGTAGATAGATACAATAAGTTTATTGAATATGCAGTAATTAAAGAAAAGATACACTTCCTTATTCATGTCTACTTAAAATACAAACATCATTTGCAAAGGCATGCTGTTATGAATAAATATGACATATTTTATGACTGACAAGAGGACTGGTACTAATAAAGACTAGGTTGTATATTAGAGAATATTGGGAGATGAGTTTGGATATTATAAAACATATATTATGAAAAGTCTATATATGCTGCTTAGGGGTTTGGCATTTAATCGATATCCACAGTTTATCACTGAAGAATGATAAGCAGAGAAAAGGGAGGTCTGCATTGGGTTTCAGAAGATGTAGGCTGGTGATGGTGCAAATCAATTATGATTTGAGAAAAAGAGACTAGAGTTAGAAAGTTTAAAGTTTATGGCTATGAGTCTCAGGGGACTTCAAAAGTAGAGGATATTTAGAATGTAGGTTTTCAAATTCAAGAAGCTATACCTTGGTCCCATTGTCTCCATTCTAAAAATTTCAAGAATAATTAATTAAGAATAATATTTTTTATCTTTTTTTTTAAGAGAGATTTTTGTTATAGAGTGCATGCACTCACTAGAGGGACAGAAAGAGAGAAATCAATACTACCACCATCGCAATGGGGATGGCCAAATTGCAGTCTTTTATCCTCTATTCTCCTTTTGGGATCTTGGGCACGCACGCACATGCACCTGGTGTGAGTTTTAAGCTGCCAGGTCCAGGATTTGAATGGTGGTGGATATGTGGGGAGTCTAGCAATGTAACCATTACACTATCTGCTGGTCCCCAAGAATATTGTCTTTCAAGAACATTTAACAGTACTTCTAGAATTTTATTCTGCTCATTAATTAAGCTTTAATTATATACAACTCTCAAGGATGCATTCTGATAATGAAGTCTCTAAGAACTGGGAAGAAATTACCATAGAACTACTGAACAGTCAGAGAAATCAGGAATAATAGTGATTATAGAATTCGTAAGTCTCCTTGCTTACAGTTTTAGCTTCCTGCTGCTTAAGAGGGAGGACCTTCTTCCCAGACTCTCGACTTGACCCTCAAATGTCCCTTACAGTATAATCATAGCCTAAAGATTTGTCCTTCTATGGAGGGGATGATAGTGGGAGGAATCAGTCCTTCCACAATTAAGAGAACTTTATGCCAAGGATTCCAAAAGCGAAAACCTTAACCAATAAGCCTCAGTGCACAGCTCTTGTTTTTCTCCTGAACGTATACTGTAGTTGTCTTTGGATTCAGATGTACATCTGAATATCCTCTTAGCTGTATACATTACCTTGTTTACCTTGACTCCTCTTGATTTCCAAAGTATATCTAATCTCCTTCCAAATGTATATTGTACCTCTGGTTATTATTACTCTTTCGTAAACTTGAATTGTTTTTCAAATGTATATTATAAGAGTGTTTACATCTGAGTACAGGGACTCCTTTTCCTGTGGGTATCAAAATAATTGCTGGACTGGAGGAGTTTGGAGGACTTGGAGCTGTGCTCATGATGTGTAAATAATTAAGGGGAAATAGGCACCAGTTTTTCTCCAGAGAGAGACAGAGATAGACAGTGAAAGGGGAGGTAAAAAAATCCCCACCCCATCCCCCACCCAGGGAAGATGGTCTTGCAGTAGACGGTAGTCATTCTGAGCAAATACGTGACTTTTAGACACATGCAGAAATGGGGTTCCATGGGCAGTTCAATTTGCAAAGCTATGAATGCTATTAACAAGTAAATGCACTAATTGTCTGTGTCCAAAGCTGCAGAGTGGTTTGAAAGAAGTCACATGTGTTAATCAAAATGTGCCCAAGTAGATTAGAAAAAACTTACATAAAACTATGTGGCTATAGTGCCAGGTGTCTCAGCATTTTAGCTGATTGACCTCTGAAAACAACCGGCTTTGCATTCCATTTCCCTTTCTCCTCTTTTCTGTTCTTGAGAAGAATAAACCTGGGACCAGTTCAGGGTTGTGTCTGCCTCCATCATAGAAGCTGAAACCACTCGATCTCTGCTTTTCTATATTTGTATGTCTTTGTGTGTTTATTTTTATGTGTATTCTCTAATCCACAGCCCCCAACAGACACACTTAAAAAACATGCTCAGCCATGCAGGTCACACTCCTGTTCCACAGTCCCCTTGCTTTCATTCTCCTGCTGGGATTTTTGGCATGCATGCACACACACCTGGAGTGATTTTCTAGTTGCTAGGTCCAGGACTTGAACCACAGTTGGCTACGTAGGAGTCTGGGGCCTTAACCATTATGCCACCTATTGGCCCTTATTATCTTTCTTAATCAAACATGAGAATGCATGAGAAACACTGAACTTAAGTAGGAAACAGATCCTTTTGGAGTATGTGTGTGTGTTTTCCTGTTATTAAGAGCTGGCACAGAAATTTATAATATTCTCTGCTTCTAATATAAACTGCTTTGCTCTCCAAAATTTTAATCTCTTTTAAGTTTTCTTACTTAATTTATTTTTGGAATTTGTGAAACAAGGAGCATTTTGCACATTGGAAGAGTGCCTTGTTTATGAATATTGCTACGTCAAATATTCATCAAGATTGGTAGCAGGCATTCACTGATAGTGCATAAACAGGGAGTCAGGCCTCTTGGTGCCAAATTCTACCTTCTGTTATGTGAAGACAAACGCAATTTTTACTGAAATAAACCAAAACTTTACCCCAACCCTGACTTCTATCAAAAAGCATCTAAAGGCAGAGAGAGACTTAATTTCTTTTTTATTTGTTTGGAAAAGGACAGAATAGTGGAACAAAATGAGAAGTACCACTTGCAGTTACACCTCAGTTAACCATTACAATGGTTACTTATGGATGACACACAATTTAGCTGTGCAATGCCCCATTGAAGGAATATACCTCTGCTCTCCTGAGAGCTAAATGTTTTGACTGCCATCTCTGAGTTCAAAGACTGAACATTTTATTTTGTTTATTTTAAAATCTGGGTCAGAATATCAGGAAAGATATGAAAGAGTCCCCCAGAAAACATCAACACTGGGGCTAGCAGGTGGCATGGTAGTTAAGGCACTGACCTCATATGGCTCACTATGGTTCAATTCCCAGTCTTGGTGGCTTGTTTTCTCATTCTCCCTCTCGCTCTCTGTCTCTGGTGAGTGTATGTGCCTATATCAAATTAAAAATAATGATAATAATAAATAAAAGTAAATAAATAGTTCTAAAAAAAAGTCATCGTCACTGAAGAACTTGAACTCTTGCTAATGCAGATCATCTACATTTCTTTCCTCTTCTAAAAAGACAAAATGGCACTGTTCATACAATGGTTACTAATATTGTCAATAAAATTCCAGATAATAGGGGGACCAGCAGATTATGTAATGGTTATGTTGCTGGACTCCCACATAGTCAACTGGTTTGAATCCCAAACACAGTGGCTTAAAATTCATGCTGGGCACTTGTATATGCATGCCCAAAATCCCAAGAGAAGGGATTGTAGTGTTGCCATCCCTCCTTGGGGGTGATTTCTCACTTTCTGTCTCTCTGCCTCTTTAGCAAGTGCACACACCCTGCAGCAAAAATCTCTAAAAACAGAAATTACAGAAAATAATTAATAAACCTTAGTAAGTTAGTCTACATTTAGCAGTAAACAAAGCAGCCAAGTGTCCCCTGGCATTAATCACAACCAAGCAGCAAAAATGTTAAGCCATAATATAATGACAAGTGACTCTCACAAAAGACCTTAGAAGAAATGTTCTATATCTTTTGAGATACATTATTTCCCATGTCTAGAATATAGTTTGAAAAGGAAATTTGTTCTGAGGCTGGGTGGTGTTGTAATGGTAAAATCCGGTATACTCTGTGAGGCTGACCCCATGGTAAGGTCCAGGCATGCCCTGGAATATACTACATTATGAGAGCTATGATACTATGATAGCATTTTCCACAGGAATATATTCTTCACAGACGCTTTAGCCCAAAAGGTCACATACAATCTTTTCTGTAACTTCCCACAGAATGACATAAATAAATCTCAGTACAAAGAAGCCTTTAAGTTTTCAAAGTTTTCTAGGTATGAATGGGTATTCCAGTACTAGTAGCTCATTTTAGAGGCTAAACATTCTATGAATGGAAATATTCCATTACCGCAGTGAGTGAATGAGCTCTTGCCAAGTCTCAGAATTCCCTCCCAGGTTAATAGAGAGATCAAGTAGAATCTGTGCCCAAGTGTGGGAAGTCTTGTCATCGGTAGGAGCTAGAGAATTTCTTTCACAAATACTAAATGCCAAGATTGACAAAACAAGGTACGTGTGCGAATCAGTCTCAAATTCACATAAATAAGGGGAAAAACACATGCGGTGAAAGAAAGAGGGCGAATTGTGGATTGAAATGTGCCCCTCCAATTCATTCATTGAAGCACTAATCCCTAATGTGACTGTGTGTAGAGAAAGGCTCTATGAGGAGGTAATTAAGCTTAATGAGATCATAAGAATGAGGCCATAGTCCCATATGACCAATGCCCTTATTAGAGGAGAGATGAGGGATGCAAGTACGAAAAGGATAAACCATATGAACACACATGGAGAAGGAAGCCTTGCGAGGCAAGGAGAGAGGCCTCAGGAGAAACCAAACCTGCTTATGCCTTGATCTTGGACATCTATGCTCTAGAACTGTTAGAAAATAAATTTCTGTTGTTTACACCATTTTGTATTATTTTGTTACTGCAGTCATGCAAAATTAATACAATACAGAGAACTCAGCTCATCCTTTCACTTTCTGTTTTTTAATCAAACTAGTATGTCACTTGTCATTTAATGATTCAGGGTATAGAGTGTGCCTACAAATACATAACTTATTTCTAAATAATTACATTGAGATATAAGTAATGTGAATTTATGCAAGTCACCTGCAATTTTTTTTTTTTGAGATATTTTTGCTATAGAGTGCATGTGTTTCCCAAAGAGACAGACAGAAAGTAAGAAATCACCCCCCAGATAGTATGGCCACACCACAATCCTTTCTCCTTCATTCTCCTCTTTAGATTTTGGGCATGCATGCACATGTACCCTGTGAGTTTCAAGATGCCAGGTCTGGGGACTCGTACCATGGTTGACCACATAGGAGTGCAGTATCTTAACCACTTTGCCACCTACTGGCCACCACCTGCAAATTTGATGGTACTGTTATATTTTCCTTTTCTCTCTTATTATACTACCACTCTTCAAATCTATAATTCCAGCTTCTTTATTACTTAATTTAAGGTAAAAAAAAAAGTGGTTCCACAGACTTTTATTAATAATTGAACCTAATGTTAATTTCCACAGGGTTAGAGGTCCATCGCCTTTGGCTAGTCTGGTCTGAGGTTCAACTTTTTCTCTTCCTCCTATAGAATCTGAACCTCTTAGACTCACCTTCTCTCATCTCCTGCTGCCCTACTTCAGCAGTTGCCTTTACACATAGCAGACAATACATACACTGGAGGCTGAGCCAAAGTTGACTAAACTACGGAAATTGTAATGATGTTGAGGGGTAGAAGGTCCAGAAGAAGCAAAGCTTCTTGCCTAACAGGGGTGGTAATTTGTTGCACGTGGAAGAGTAAAAAGAAGCCTACTACTCCAAGGTAGTTCAGGAGCAAGACCTAGAGAGTTTCTAATTAATCTGTGCCAAGTAAGTCTCCCCATCAGCTGAACTAAGTTATTACAATACAATAAAAAAGAAGGTATGTGCTTAACCAGTTAACAGTATGCCCCCTTTTATTATAATCTGTAGCAGCCGCTAACTTCATTGGTAACTTGCATAGTGCTTTAATGTTTCACAGAAAATTTCCATAGTCTAAGATACTTGCCACTCTGACCGAATGCATCATCAGTTTGCATTCTGGCTGACCCTCTTCATAAGCACAAGCAATCCAGTTTTGGTCTCAGAAACTGATATGTCTACTTCTCCAGATAACTGTTGTGTTAGCCCTAGTTTATTATAGATCACAGAAATCTTTGGGATTAGCAGAAAGCTTCCATTTTTCCAAAGGAAAAATGAAAAAAAAAAATAGGAGAAATAAGACATATAAAATGTTGAAAAATGAAACAAATAGAAAAGAAAGAGGTCTTCCTATGCTTGTCTGTCCAGCCACAGAATTTCTGGTATACGTAACAATGGAGGACCTTAATAAAAATCAGAACCAAGACTCATCACTGATCAAGGAAACAGGCTAAAAAGGACAGAATAGCAACTCCATCCTTTCCCATTTTAGGCAAAATGATAATAATAAGTGCAGAAATACCTAGATCACAAGCTAGGGAGACCTTGATACCAGTTTAAACTGAAAATAAACAAATAAACAGAGAGTTGTAAAGACTGATGGCTCAAATAGAAATCCATTGACCTGACTGAGAAAACCAGACTCAAAGCTACAATTGGACAAAGCATTTGACTCCTTTGAGTATACCAAAATATCTAATATGTATCTTATACAATAAAAACTTCTAAGTATCTACATTTATCTGGCTTTAAAATGGGATAAATGATTATCTTCCTCTACAACTCTTATAAAAAAAAAAAACATTAAGAGGTATTTGCCTGAGGACATGTATGCTTGCTGGAGAGAGACAGAGAGATTGAGAGGGAAAGTGAGAAATCCTACCCCGCCCCCCCACAAGGGGGATGGCTATGTATCAATCCCATCTCCTCCATTCTCTTCCTGGGATCTTGGGCACACATGCACATGCCCCTGGCGAGTTTCAAGCTAGTGAGTCCAGGACTGGAACTGTGGTCAACCGTGTAGGAGTCCAGCGACTTAACTACTACACCATCTGCTGGTCCTAACAACTCTTACAGAAATATTTTAATAAGATACTTCTTATAAAATCTGTTAAGTTCCTTTGGGAAAAAGAAAGAGAAATATAAAGTATTATGAACACTAAAAAACTAATTATTGTTAATCTGCTTTGTAATACAGTTTCTGACAAACTCTATTCCCATTCTTCTAGGGAGAGAACTTTAGCAAATTTTGCTAAGTAACATTTGAGTATACAAAGCAAACCAAAGTTATAAGTTTTAATTTAATCAGTGATTAATTCATAGTTTAGTCCCAATTTCAGAAAAATATAATATTTTACCAAAAAGAAAATATGTCAGGATAGCTTGAGTATGTACTAGGAAAATAGAATTTACATTTATTTCTTCTAATAATCCAAATAAATGCCAAGCATTTATTTTTCAATGGGACCATCTCTGTTTAAGCTTTTAACTCAGACCATTTGAATGTGAACAAAACAAAATGGAATGCTTTCAATCTCAGAAGAATGGGACTTTTCTTACTGCCTAATTAGCTTTCCTTTTTTTTAAGTCAGATCTACTAGTCAGGCCACCTCTTCAAAGTAGGCCTGGTAAACTTACATTGCAGGAGGTCATAGCAGACAGAATTTCCAAGGCCGTCAAGTCATATTTCCTTTGGAGGTACAGGAAATGGAGGAAAGTCAGAACATACAGGTTACTCCACAGGCCAACCAACAACTATGCCAATTACTCCCTGGGGTGGTCTAGCACAATTGAAAGAGTCCACACACATAATTATTAATGACAGAAGCATTTGCTTAAGCCAAGTTGATTTAACTACCTAACTGGAATAGTCACAAAACTAGATGGCAAATAACCCTCCTTTATTTGCATTTGTACCAAAGGCGATTTAGGAGAGGTTTTTAATATATAATCAAGCATCAAAATGAGTTCATACTTTTTTAAAATGTAGGCAAAGCAAATCATTTCCTTTAAATAAAAATAAAAGCATAGATACTTGAATTTTACTTCAGCCAGTAATTCCAGATACAGAGCTACAATGTTGAGCAATCACTAAAATTAGTGGATGTGCTCTCTTCTTCCTTCTTAATTTATTTCCTGGAAGTGAGGCTAATAAACAACTAATTTTTTAAAAGCAGTTAATTGGAAAAATAATGAAATGTTGACTCTAGATGCTCTACAGCTGGTTATGATTATATTCAATAGATGTGTTTCAAAAAACTATAAGTAAATTTAAATTCGAATAAGGGAATCATATTAAATACTAGAGGTCTTCAAAAAGCTCCTGAAAAATGCATATTTCTCAAAAATTATGCATAACTTTCCAAATTTTTTGCACCAAAATAAACTCATACTCTAATTCCATTTTCACAAACTGTTTAAAGTCCCCTTGTACATTCATTGGTACAAGTATTCCAAGTTGACCCTTAGAAAAAAACTAAAAGAAAAAAAAAACTTCTCTACACAACACTGCAACACTGAAGTATACGTAAGTACTTAGTATAATAATAGATATTAAGTTAACTATATATTCACTTCTAGTTCTTTTTTTTCTCCTTTTCTAGAGAGGTTTTTGCTATAGGATGCCTACACTCACCAGAGAGACAGAGAGACAGAAAGTGAGAAATCACCCCACAGGGGGGATGGCCACATTGCAATCCCTTCTCCTCCAGTCTCCTCTTGGAATTTTGGGCATGCATGCACACATGTTCTGAGTGAGTTTTAAGCCACTGGGCCTGGGACCCAAACCCATCGACTATAAGAGTCCAGCGACATAGCCATTAGGCCATCTGTTAGTCCTCACTTTTAATTTGATTCAGAAGAAAACAAATGTTCATTCTAATTTCTCCTGAAATGACATCAGATTGATCTCACACTCTACATTGAAGTGATATCATGTAGGAAAAGAGTGGAACACAAAATATCAGAGAAAAGAATAGCAATAATAAATTTTTTGAAAGTAATGACTATGGTAGATATAAATCCAACTATATCAATAATCACTTTAATAAACAATGCTCTGCATGCAGCAATTAAAAAACAGAGATTGACAGGGTCAATCAAAACACAGACTGGGGACCAACAGATAGCGTAATAGTTACATTATTGAACTCCCATGTAATCAACCATGGTTGAACTTCCCCGGACACAGTGGCCTAAACTCTCACCCGTGCATGTGCATACATGCACCAAAAGGAGTATGGAGGAGTATGGAGGAGAAGGGATTGTGGCGTGGCCTTACCCCCCCCCCCCGGGGGGTAATTTCTCACTTTCTGTCTCTGTATCTCCAGTGAGTGCATGAATTCTATAGCAAAAAATATCCCTAAAAAAAAAAAAAAAAAAAAAAAAGACTCAACTGTATGTTGTCTAAAGAAACCTACTTTAAATATAAAAACACATAGGTCTGGTCCTGTTGCCTAGTAATTAAGGGAACTGAACCCCACATGGTCAAGTGTGGCCAAATCCCAGCTTTGGTGGCTTGAAAAGCATACTGGATGTGTTTTTGTCTATACCCCACATTCCAGCAAGATGGAAAATGTAAGAGAAGGGATTGCAATGTGGCCACACCCCCTTAAAGATTTGCTTT
>NW_006204238.1:1043422-1056875 GCF_000334495.1 Tupaia belangeri chinensis
TTCCTCCCTCTCTCTCTTTGGCAAATGCACACAACTTCACCAATTAAAAAGGGAAAAAAAAAATAAAGATATTATATATCTAAATGAAAAACAAATTGTAGAGGAAAAATATCACATGCTGAGAGTAATCAAAAGGAAGAAAAAGTAGCTATATTAATTTTATATAGAACAGATATCAAAGAAAAGAGGGTTATAGAAATGAAGAAGGGCTTTACAGAATAAAGGTGTCAGTTCTCTAAGAACACGTAATACTACTTAGAGTGTATGCACCTGACAACAGATTATCAAAATACTTGAATCAAAAATTGGTAAAATTACAAGGAGAAACAGATAAATACACTATCATCGCTGGAAACCAACATGCCTTTGTCAATAATGGGCAGTACAGCTGGCAGAAAATCAGTAAGGCCATAGTTGAACCCAATAAAGCATCAATCAGCTAGGTATCATCAACATCTGAGACTACTTTATTCAACAAGAGCAAAATACACATTCTTCACAAGCTCACTGAACAACATGAAACACTTTTTAAACCATTATAACATTAACAGTTTTAAATGAATAGAAATTATAAAATAACTACTCTCAGATTACTATAAAATTAAACAAGAAATTAATAACAGAAGAATAGTTGGAAAACCCCAAAATACTTAGAGATCAAATGCCACCATTCTTTTGGTATGTAGTAAGAGAAAGGCTTAAAAAAAAAAAAAAAAAAAAAAGTATACCACTGAAGGGGTATATTAGAAACAAAGGTAGATTGAAAATCTTTACCTAAGCCTCAATCATAGGAAACTACAAAATAGGCAGGAAAAAATAGTAATTAGAGTAGAAATCAATACAATTGAAAATAGGAAGTCAATAGAGAAAATCAGTGAGACTAAAATCTGGTTCTTTTAAAAAAATCAATAAATGGATAAACCTCTGTCCAGGCTAACTAAAACAAACAAACAAGCAAACAAAAAAGAAACAAATTGCTAATATCAGAAATGAAAGAGAGAGGTTATATCATTACAAATCCCAAGGGCATTAAAAAAATAATAAGGGGAACTAGCAGATGGTGTAAGGATTACATCACTGGACTCCCACACAGTCGATTGCAATTTGAGTCTTGGATCTGGTGGCTTAAAATTCATATGTCTTGGGACTAGCAATTGGCGTAATGGCTATGTCACTGGATTCCCATGTAGTCGACTGCAGTTCGCGTCTTGGATCGGGTAGCTTAAACTCATGCTAGGCGAGTGTGTGTGCATGCCCAAGATCCCAAGAGGAGAATGGAGAAGAGATTGCGGCTTGGCCATCCCCCATGAGGGGTGATTTTTCAATTTCTGTCTCTCTGTCTCTCTCTGTCTTTCTGGCAAGCACACGCATCTTACATCAAAAACCTCTCCAAAAAAACAACAAAACAAAACAAAACGAAAAAAGAACTCTCATATCTACATGCATGCCCAAGACCCTGAGAGAATGGAGAAGGGATTGTGGTGTGGCCAACCCTACTAGGGAGGTGATTTCTTATTTTCTGTCTCTCTGTCTCTGTCTCTCTGTTGAGTGCACCTACCCTATAGCAAAAATCTCACTCTCTAAGAAAACAGAAAAAGATAATAAGAAATACCATGAACAAAAGTTTGATAATCTTGATGAAGTGGAACAGTTCTTTGAAAGACACATTTGCCAAAACTCACACAAGAAGAAATTATCTTAACAAACCTCTAGATATTAAAGAAATGTAACAGTAACTAAAAATCTTCTGAAAAATAAAGCATTAGACCCAAGTGGGGAATTTGGCCTAACATTTAAAGAAGAAATTACACCAATTTTCTATAATCTCTTGCAGAGGATAGGAGCAGATGAAATACTTCTCTGCTTTTCCTATGAGACCCACATTACCCTAATGCCAAAACCAGATAAAAACATTACAACAAATGAAACTACCAATATCTCTCATGAACGTAAGTTTTAAAAATTCTCAATGTATAGTGGTAAATGAAATTCAACAACATATGACATACACATACACCATAAACAAGTGGAATTTATTCCAAGAACAAAATGCTGGTTCCACATGTGAAAGTCAATGAATGTAATCCATTATACAAACAAATAGAAGTAAAAATATATTCATATGGGTAGATACATAAAGGCATTTGACAAAAATCAACATTCATTTATAATTAAAAATAAAAGCTCAGTAAACTAGAATCCAAGACAACTTCAACTTGATAAATAATATTCACACACATAACCAAAAATATCCACAAAATTTGAAGTTTCCTAGTAAGATTACAAACAAGGTAAGAAAGTTCCTTTTTACCAATCCTTTTCAAAATCGCACTAAAAGTACTAGGTAATGCAATGAGTAAATAAAAAGAATTAAATATTATAGAGATTGAGAATAAATAAATAAAATTGCCTTTGTTTGCAGATGACAAAATTGTCCATGTAGAAAATCTGAATAAATCAACAAAAAAAAATTTTGGAACTATTGAGTGATTACCAGTAAGGTTGTAGGATACAAGTTTAAAATACAAAAGTCAAAATGTCTTCTGAATACTGGAAACGAACAAGAGAAATTTGAATTTAAAAATATAATACTATATTGGGACCAGCAGTTAGCGTGATGGCTATGTTGCTGGACTCGCACGTAGTCGACCGTGGTTCATGTCTTGGACCTGGTGGCTTAAAACTCACGCCGGGTGCATGTGTATGCGTGCCCAAGATCCCGAGAAGAGAATGGAGGAGAAGGGATTGAGACATGGCCATCCCCCCTAGGGGTGATTTCTCGCTTTCTGTCTCTCTGTCTCTCTCTGTCTGGCGAGTACATGCGCCCTATAGCAAAAAAAAAAAAAAACTCAAAGAGTAAAATATAATACTATATATATTATGATCCTCCAAAATGAAATACTGAGGTATAAATCTAACAAAATATGTAAAAGATCTATATGAGGAAAACTACAAAACTGTACTGAAAGATAACAAAGAAGAACTAAATAAATGGAGAAAGATTCTATGTTTATGAGTAGAAAGACCCAAATTATAAAGATATTAGTCCATATCAACTTAGTCTATAGATTCAATTCAATCCAAATCAAAATCCAAGAAAATTATTTTTTTGATATTGACAACTCAATTTCTAAGGTTTATATCCAAAGGAAAAAGAGTCAGGATTGCCAAAACATATTGAAGGAGAACAAAATTGGAGGACTAATACTACCCTATCTCAAGACTGACGATAAAGCTAATAATTAAAATAGTGTGGTATTGGTGAAAGAATAGACTAATAGATGAATGGAACAAAATAGAGAGCCCCAAAATAGATCTTCATAAATACAGCCAACTAATCTTTGACAAAGGAGTGAAGACAATACAATGGAGCAAAGAAATCATGCTGGACCAACTGGACATTCACATGTAAAGTAATGATAATAATAATGACTTTAGATATAGACCTTACACCTTTCACAAAAATTAACACAAAACATATTGTAAACCTAAATTTAAAACACAGAGTAAAAAATCTTTTAGGAGGTAATGTAGGAGAGAATCTAGATGACCTTGGGTATGGCAATGACTGTTATAAGACCAAAGGTAAAATCCATGAAAGAAGGCTGGGCTTTATTTATTTATTTTTATTAATTAATTTAAAAAAATTTTTATATACATCCAATCACATTGTTTAGCTTACAAAGTGAACATTTCAATAAGTGAATATTTCTCCCCAGTCCAGTTGATCAAAATATCTTCAGCAGATAACACCACACTTCCCCATCCCATCAATGCTCTGCCTCCATATCCCTCCTCCAAATGTTCTTCCCTAGGCCTCACTCCTCCACAAACACCACATCTGGCATTCGCACCCATCTCTTGTGTTTGTATATTCTTTAGTCAATCAGTTTCAGTCACAGAGTGCAGATACTCAGTATGTATTAAGTGGGAACATACAATGTCTGTCCTTCATAGCCTGGCTTGCCTCACTCAGCAATAAATCTTCCATATTCTTCCATTTTCTGTCAAAAGCCAGAGTTTTAATGGTTTTTATGGCTGAATAGTATTCCATACAGTGGCATTTGGGTTGATTCCATGACTTAGCAATTGTGAATGGTGCTACAATAAACATCGACGTGCAAGCACTTTTCCATTGAAGAATTCTTCTGTCCTTTGGGTAGATACCAAGGAGTGGGATTGCTGGATCATATGGTAGTTCTATTTGTAGATTTTTGAGGAATGTCCAAATTGTTCTCCACAGTGGCTGGACCAATTGACATTCCTACCAGCAGTGTAAAACCTTCTGCTCTGAAAGACACAATGTTAAGAGAATGAGAAGACGATCCTAAGACTTGGGAAAGATATTTGTAAAGCACATTTTAGATAAAGGATTATTATCAAAATAAACAGATTGCATAAAACTCAGCAATAAAAAAACAAGACAATCAAAAATAAGTCAAAGACCTTAACAGATGCCTCACAAAAGAAGCAAATAAGCTTATGAAAAGATGTTTCACATCATATATCATCAGAGGAATTTTTAAAAAATTATATACTATAAATACCTTTGAAAAGATAAAAATCTGGGGGACCAGCAGTTAGTGTAATGGCTATTTCACTGGACTCCCATGTAGTCGACTGCTGTTTGAGTCCCAGACCAGATGGCTTAAACTCACGCTGGATGCATGTGCGTGTGTGCCCAAGATCCCGAGAGGAGAATAGAGGAGAAGGGATTGCAGCATGACCATCCACTCTGGGGGATGATTTCTCGCTTTCTGTATCTCTGTCTCTCTCTGTATCTCTGTCTCTCTGTCTCTCTCTGTCTTTCTGGCGATTGCACACACCCTATAGCAAAAACCTCTCCAAAAAAAGAAAAAAAAGTAAAAGAAAAGATCAAATTCTGGACTAATGACATCACCAAATACTAGGGAGGATATGGAGCAATAGAAACTCTCATTGCTAATGGGAAGGCAAAATAGTAGAGCCAATTTTTGAAGGCAGTTTGGTAGTTTCTGACAGAACTAAACATATTCTTACCATATAATCCAGACATCATGCTCCTTGATACTTACCCAAAGGAGTAAGAAATTGTGTGTACTTACATCCATATAGAAACCTGTACACAGTGGGAACCAGATGGTTGCACAATGGCAAAGCATTAAATGTGAAGCAATACTACAAGAGAAGGTTCATCTCTGGAGTTTATGTCTGCAATCTCCCTGCATATGCAGGCATATGTGTACCCATGATCCAGGACAGGCTGAAGGTTGGAAATGGACTGTGATATCAAGACTTTGTTAGGAGTGCTGGCCTTCTCTTTCTCTTGTTCATTGAAGAAATAAGTAAACTTAAAAAAAAAAAGGAAACCTGTACATAGATGTTTATTAATAATCAAATATTGAATAATTAAACAAAAATTGAAAATTGAACAATAAAACTTAGGAACAACCAAGATGTCCTTTTCTAAGTGAATGATAAATTATAGTACATCTAGACAATAAAATATTATTCAGTACTAAGAAAGAAATGAGCTGGTAACAGCCATGTTGTACACTTAAATGTGTATAGTGATGAAATGTAAAATAATAAACAAAGATGGCATAATGGTTTTGTTGCTGGACTCCCACATGGTCAACTGTGGTTTGAGTCCTGAACTCGGTGGCTTCAGACTCATGATGGGTACATGTGTGTGTATGCCCAAATCCCAAGAGGAGCATGGAAGATGGAAGAAAAGGAATCGAAACATGGTCATCCCCTGTAGGGGTTGATTTCTCATTTTCTGTCTCTCCATCTCTCTTTGTCTCTCTCTAGAGAGCACATGCACCCTATAGCAAAAATTTATCTTAAAAAATGAAAATAATATAAAGTTTCATAAAAATGATGAAAGAAGCTATGAAACAAATGATCGATTGATTATATATTTTAAAAAGATGTGGAGGAATCTTAAATGCATATTACTAACTAAAAGAAGCCAATCTGAAGAGACCACAAATTATTATTTTAATATAGAATTTTGTAAAAGCCAAAACTATGGAGATAATAGAATGACCACTGATTGTCAGAGGTTGGGGAAGATGGAGATGAATAATGGGAGACACAGAGGAATTTCAGTGCAGTGAAAACACTCTCTATGATATTGTAATGAAAGGATACTTGTCATTATACATTTGTTCAAAATCAAAGAGTGTATAACACTGAGCGAATCCTGATGTAAACTAAGGACTTTGGGTAATTATGGTATGTCAATGTAGGCTCATCAGTTTTAAAAACTGTACCAAGCATGTAGAGGATGCCGATAATGGGGAAAATCATGCATGTTTGAGAGTAGATGGGAAATCTCTGTACCTTCTTCTTAATTTTGCTGTGAACCTGAAACTGTTCTAAAAAATAGACTTTAAAAATGCCCATGTTTTATCTCATGGTTCTGTAGGTCAGGAATTTTGGCTAGCTCCACTGGTTGTTTTTGTTTGTTTACCTTTTGGTCCCACCAGGGCATAATTACTGAAAGACTGGGTCATTGGAAAAGTCATGGCATAGTTTTCTATGTTTATCTGTGGATAAATGTGTCATGATTTTTCCAACAACCCAATAAATCATTTTACTGGCTTCTTATTGAGACGCTCTGAGTCTGCTTTCAGACTCATTCAGGATTCAGGTTGCTGGCAGAATTCAGTTCCTTGGAACTGTAGGATTTAGGTCTTGTTAATGTTTTGTTTTATTTTCTGTTTTTGCTGGCTGTCAGCTGGGGGCAATCATGATCAACACAGGCCTCTCTCAGTTCTTGCAAATGGGCCCTTCCACCTCAAAGCTTCCAACAGTGTATTGAATCTCTCTCAAGCTTAAAATCTCTCAGACTTCCCCTTCTGCCACATCTAATTAACTGAGTTTCAATTCCTCTTTAAAGAGCTCAGCGAAACACCAGACCCTCCCAGATAATCCAGGATAATCTCCCTAAAAGTCAGTTGATTAGTCACTTTAAAGACACATGGTCAACTGTGGTTTGAGTCCTGAACTCGGTGGCTTCAGACTCATGATGGGTACATGTGTGTGTATGCCCAAATCCCAAGAGGAGCATGGAAGATGGAAGAAAAGGAATCGAAACATGGTCATCCCCTGTAGGGGTTGATTTCTCATTTTCTGTCTCTCCATCTCTCTTTGTCTCTCTCTAGAGAGCACATGCACCCTATAGCAAAAATTTATCTTAAAAAATGAAAATAATATAAAGTTTCATAAAAATGATGAAAGAAGCTATGAAACAAATGATCGATTGATTATATATTTTAAAAAGATGTGGAGGAATCTTAAATGCATATTACTAACTAAAAGAAGCCAATCTGAAGAGACCACAAATTATTATTTTAATATAGAATTTTGTAAAAGCCAAAACTATGGAGATAATAGAATGACCACTGATTGTCAGAGGTTGGGGAAGATGGAGATGAATAATGGGAGACACAGAGGAATTTCAGTGCAGTGAAAACACTCTCTATGATATTGTAATGAAAGGATACTTGTCATTATACATTTGTTCAAAATCAAAGAGTGTATAACACTGAGCGAATCCTGATGTAAACTAAGGACTTTGGGTAATTATGGTATGTCAATGTAGGCTCATCAGTTTTAAAAACTGTACCAAGCATGTAGAGGATGCCGATAATGGGGAAAATCATGCATGTTTGAGAGTAGATGGGAAATCTCTGTACCTTCTTCTTAATTTTGCTGTGAACCTGAAACTGTTCTAAAAAATAGACTTTAAAAATGCCCATGTTTTATCTCATGGTTCTGTAGGTCAGGAATTTTGGCTAGCTCCACTGGTTGTTTTTGTTTGTTTACCTTTTGGTCCCACCAGGGCATAATTACTGAAAGACTGGGTCATTGGAAAAGTCATGGCATAGTTTTCTATGTTTATCTGTGGATAAATGTGTCATGATTTTTCCAACAACCCAATAAATCATTTTACTGGCTTCTTATTGAGACGCTCTGAGTCTGCTTTCAGACTCATTCAGGATTCAGGTTGCTGGCAGAATTCAGTTCCTTGGAACTGTAGGATTTAGGTCTTGTTAATGTTTTGTTTTATTTTCTGTTTTTGCTGGCTGTCAGCTGGGGGCAATCATGATCAACACAGGCCTCTCTCAGTTCTTGCAAATGGGCCCTTCCACCTCAAAGCTTCCAACAGTGTATTGAATCTCTCTCAAGCTTAAAATCTCTCAGACTTCCCCTTCTGCCACATCTAATTAACTGAGTTTCAATTCCTCTTTAAAGAGCTCAGCGAAACACCAGACCCTCCCAGATAATCCAGGATAATCTCCCTAAAAGTCAGTTGATTAGTCACTTTAAAGATACCTGCAAAGTCCCTTCACAGCAGTACCTGACCTAATAACCAGGAGCAGGAATTTTGGGGATAGTATCCTTAGCTTTCTGCCCACACATTGACAAGTGGATCTCATCACAAGTAGTCCAAATATAGCCATACTAAGCATCTTTTATAACTAGTAATTATCTTTTCTACAGTGGATTAAAAAAAATACTTGGATTCTGCCTTGACTAAAGAATCCTTTTCGTTGAGAAATTTCAATAACTATACAACCAACATCTTGAAAAACTGCAGGATATGATAAAAAAGGTAGGCTAAAATTAAAAGTAGCAGTAGAAAAAACAAAATTTACCAACACCA
This sequence comes from Tupaia belangeri chinensis, assembly GCF_000334495.1. NCBI lineage: Eukaryota > Metazoa > Chordata > Mammalia > Scandentia > Tupaiidae > Tupaia > Tupaia belangeri. The sequence goes on from NW_006204238.1 coordinate 1,052,079, forward strand.
AATACAAATATTTTGACCTATCAAATGCTAATATTCAATATAAACTTTTGGTTGAAGCTTATGAACTTGTGTTTGTCATTTCAGGTCTACATCAAATAACTAATCTCACGACATATTTTTGCATTCAAATTTAAGTGTTTTCACTGGAAAGGCTCTTAATGGAAGCATCCAGTTTAGCTATCAACCTCTTACATTTTTAAAGTCTCTAGCCCTATTTATGTGGAAATACTGAAATGGATCATACAGGGTTTACCAGATAGAACTTAAACTATATCCCTTGCTGGGATTTAGGTATGTGTGAACATTAATTGCTGGAACCTATAAAAGTCCAATGATTTTTTTAAAAGATTTATTGCTAAAAGGTACATGTGCTCACCAGAGAGAGATAACTATGGAGAGGGTGAAAGCACTCCCAGTAGGGGTTGGTCTTGCCACAATTGCTTGTCCTTCATTTTTCCATCCTGACAGAATTTGGGGCATGAACACACATATACTCCATGTGTTTTTCAAGCCTCTGGGGCTGGAACTCAAACTGCACCAATGGCCTTGTAGGATTGTCTCCTTTAACCAGTAGACTATACGACTGGCCCTCAAAAATTTTGTGTGTGTGTTAAAGAATCATTCAAAAAATAATCATTCCTAGAGGGATGGGCCAGATATGTAAGACTTTCATCTTCAAGGTAGGATAGGCATAATGAGTACAGAGTGGCAGTTCTAATTACAAAATGAAACAAGTCAATGGGAAGGCCACATCACATATGGCTGACTGCAGGGAGCCATATCACATATGGCTGACCGCAGCTCAAACTTCAGCCTCTCAGCTTGAAGAACAGGCCAGGAACATGAATGTGTGTGCCCAAAGTCCTGATGTGATACCAGGACTGGAGGAAAAAGGATTACAGTGTGATCATACTCTACTAGTGGGTGCTTTCTCTTTCTCTCTCTCTTTCTCTCTCATAAGTACACATACCCTTTGGCAATAAAAAAATAAATAAAATAAAATGTCCCACTTTGGGGAAGCATATCTGGGGAAATAGCACCTGAAAGATTTAATCACATGCTTTAAGGAAGTTGGGGGAATATAGTTCTCTGAATTATTCACAAAGGAAAAGAAAGACAGTGAGCACTAACAGACATAAAGAAGTGCTATTACTTCTTTTTTAATGTTATTTTATTTTAAGTTCTTTTATACATTCAATCATATCTTTCAGTTTGCAAAGTGAATATTTCAACACACTTATATTTCTCCCAAGTCCAGTTGATAATAGTATCAAGTTATCTTCAACAGATAATACCCCATTTCTTCATCCCCTTAATGCTTTGCCTCTCCATTTTTCTCCTTAATGTCCTTCCTCTGACTCTATTCCTTCACCCATGCTCTTCCCACACTGTATCTGGTATTCACAACCATTTCTATACCTTTAGTCATTCAGTTTTGGTCATAGAGTGTAGAAACTTGGTATGTATTAAGTGGAAACTTACAATGTCTCTCCTTTATAGCCTGGCTTGCTTCACTCAGCAGTAAATCTTCCATATTCATCCACTTTCTGTTAAAAGCCAGGGTCTTGTTATTTTTTAATTTTGTGTTGATTTTGTACCTGGTCACTTTTCTGAATTCTCTTCTGATTTTAAAGTTTTCATTTTCAGTAGTCTTTGATTTCTATGCAGGTAATACTATAAACATATTAATTATATTTCTTTCATATTCTTTACCTCTCTCCTCTTATATAATTGAGATATTCTAGTAAAGATAAAATCTTACCTTGTTCCTGAGTTTAATAGAAATGCCTCTAACATTCCACCAGGAAATTGTGGGTTTTTTTTTCTTTTTTATATTGCACATTATTACTTGCTATTTTTTTGTTTAAAATTTTAGTTAAATAAAATAATTAATAGTTTTGTGTCTAGTTTGGGCATCAAGGTTATACTGTCCTGCAAAATTGACTTTTGTGGCTCTCCTTTCAACATGCATAGAATAGTGAAATTCCATTCCTCAAATTTTATTAACACCTACCCAACAACATTTGGGCTTCACAGCACTTTTGTGAACCTAATTATAGTTACTGATTCTATTCTTTATATATGTCTTTTGTTCATTCAGGATTTAAGTAAAAAAATTATCTATTTTGATAATTTATATATTTCTAAAAATTATTGCTTTTACTTGGTTTTCATATATATAGACATAAAATTATTCATAACACTCCCATTTGAAAAAGTTTCCATACCACTTTGCTTATCCAATCTTTTTTATTACTAATATTTCTCTTTTTCTTTTTTTATCAGATTTTTTTTTTTTTTTTTTTTTCTTTAGGGAGCATGCACTCACTGAAGAGATAGAGACAGAGAGACAGAAAGCAAGAAATTATCCACCCCCCAGGAGAGGTGGCCATACTATAATCCCTTCTTCTCCATTCTCCTCTCGGCATACATACACATGCACCTAGCCTGAGTTTCAAGCTTTCAGATCTGGGGCTCAAACCGCTGTTGGACATGTGAGAGTCCAGCACCTTAGCCACTACACCACTTGCTGGCCCTTATCTTTTCTCTTTCTTTCATTTTGCAATCTTGCTGGAGTTACAGACCTTGTTACTTAAAAAAAAAAAAAAAAAAAGTTTTTAATTTTGTCTACTTTTGCTTTTCATTTGGAAATTTGTTTTCAGATTCATTAACTTATAATTTTTATCTTTTGATTCATAATCTATAAATGTTTGTAATTGATTGGATTACATTTATTTTCTTTTTTAAAATTTTTTTAGACAGTGTGTGTGTGTGTCCTCCAGAGAGACAGAAAAAGAGAAAGAGAAAGTAGCCCTCAATGGGTCTTGGGCTTGCTGAAATTTCTTCTCCATTTCTCCATTGTGTTAAAATTTTAGGCATGCATACACATAAGTCTGGTGTGTTTTTCATGCTCCTGGATTCATTCTAACCATGTGGGCAGTTATGTGGGATCTATCCCTTAACCACCAGGTTATTGGGCCACCCTGGCCATATTTATTTTCAATCCTACCCAACTTCTTGAGTTTACCTAGTATCAATGTTTCTTACCTTATTGTGGTTTTGTCATAGAACACATGCACTCAAGAGAGAGAGAGCGACAGTAGAGAGAGAGTGAGAGTGAGAGTGAGAAATCACCCCACTAAGGGTTGGCCAAGCCACAATCCCTTATCCTCTATTCTCCTCTAGGAACCTTGGACATGCATACATATGTGCCCAGTGTGATTTTCAAGTTACTGGGTCCAAGACTTCAACAGAGATTGGTCGTGTGAGAGTTTGGCCATATGAGAGTTCATTGCCTTAACCACCATGCCACCAGCTGGCCCCAGTGTTTCTTGTCTTTTAAGAAATAAATTAAAGGTAATTGTTTTTCTAAAACAATATAAAGTTTTAAATCTATGGAGATTATTGGCACTACATCCTTTTTGTTGATAGGCAATTTCAGGGCATTATGCTCAGAAAATGTGATCTATAAAATGCTAATGTTTTGAATTTATTTAGATTCCCTTTAAGGTCAAATACACCAGTAAGTTTTGTATTTTTTAAAACATGTTCATTAATTTTGGTAATGTATATCTTTCTAGAAAATTTCCAATTTTATCTGGGTTTTCAAATACATAAACATAAAATGTTTTCCAGTATTTTCATTGATTTTAAACTGTGTGTGAACTCTGTGTTGGCACTGAAAATTTCTGTGTTACCCATTACACTTACCACCTGTATTATTCAATTATGTATGTCAAAAATTATTTTTTATCTGTTGATTAAGTGATTTTATAATCTCCTAGAAAAATAATGAATATCTCAATAATTCCTTGTAGCTCTGTCAGACTTTGTTTGATACATTTTGAAGTTTTGGTATTAAATCCATTGAGGTCTATAAGGATCATCTCTTCCAGACAAATTACTTATTTGTAGCACAAAAATTCTCCTACTTTGACATTTTTCAATTTTTTTTTTTATATGAAACTTTGTTTTGTCTGTTACTAATCTTCTTCTTCAGCTTTCTTTAAATTAGTGGTCCTTGATATATAGTCCAAGGATCCCGAGGGTTCACCAGGACTCTTCCAGAGGTTCTGTGAGAGCAAAATTATTTTCTTAAAATTGCTAATTTGCCCTTTGTTTTTGTTCACTCTCAATATCTCATAAGAGATGGTGGGGTTTTCTGACAAAGACATGACATGCGATATGACAATGGACAGAAGGTAGACACAGATATGAGAATGCAGCCACCCCCTATTAACCAAGATATTAAAGATACACAAACATGTAAATCAATACAATCCATCACACTAGTCTATTCAGAATATTTTTTTCAAACAAATGGATTTATTATTGTTATTTTTAAAGGGAATCAATATATTTTTTTCAATTTCTGTTTGATTTTAATAGAGTTAGTACCAATGGCATAGACTATATAATGAAAAACACTTTTGGTTCCTCAATGACTTTTTACCATACTCCAAAGTTCTGAGACCAAAAATGACTAATTTAATTCAAAATATTTTTATTTACATTTCTCTGTTAAGATTTTATGGGTTGACTCAGGAAGAACATACACATTTTTAATTTCATTAAAAAATTTAATCTAGGGGACCAGCAGTTAGCATAATGGCTATGTCGCTGAACTCCCATGTAGTTGACCACGGTTCAAGTCCAGGACCCAGTGGCTTAAACTCAACACCGGGCATGTGTGTGTGCATGCCCAAGATCCCAAGAGGAGAATGAAGGAGAAGGAATTGCAGCGTGGCCATCCCCCCTGGGGGGTGATTTCTCGCTTTCTGTCTCTGTCTTTCTGGC
>NW_006204238.1:1056906-1093036 GCF_000334495.1 Tupaia belangeri chinensis
ATGATCAATATAAAAAAAAAAAAAAAAAAAAAACTCTCCAAAAAAAAAATTCAATATTTTAGTGACTGTAATAAATTATGTATGCTATGGATTACTGATATATGCCAATTTATCTTTTTCGCTTATGCTATCCTCCATATATACTTCTCTGCCATTTCTTTACCTCAGCATTTTCTCTCTCCTAGCACCTGTTTAATCACATATTCCTCTAGCAATATATTTCTAAAAATGCTAATTGTCACTCATATTTTAATATAAAATATTAAATTAACCTATTTCTTTCAAAATCAGTTCTCCTCATTTTTTCTACAAAAGTATGAAGAATGTTGTACTGTTTTACTTCTTAGTGTCTTCCAACTGCTGCTGCATCACGCCCAGATCCACACCCAGCATCCCATTATGTTTGCTGTGGAAGGTATAATTTTCTTATTTCTTAGAGAGATTTTTGTATAGGGCACATGAGCTTGCCAGAGAGACAGAGAGAAAGAGAGAGACAGAAAATGAGAAATCAGCCCCCAGGGGAATGGCCATGCTGCAATCTCTGCTCCTTTTTTCTCCTCTCAGGATTTTGGGCACACACACGCATCCAGCATGAGTTTTAAGATGCAGAATTTGGGACTTGATCTGTGGTCGACTATGTTGGCATCCAGTGATGTAACCATTATTCCATCTGCTGTCCCAGAAGGTATCATTTAAACATGTGATCATTTCGCCATCCTATTTCATAAGTCAAGATATTTTTCCTAATGACAGATAATTCTTGCCCTAAAAGAAATTCCAATATCCATTGTAAAGTTATTAAAAATTTTTCTAGTCATACCTTTAATGACTTCAGATTTTCTATTTTAAAAAAGTATAAACTTAGTCTAACATGTAGGACTCTAATCAATGTCAATCTAAGACATCTTCTAGTCTGATTGATTACTATGTACTGACCCAAATGTACACTTTAACTGAACTAGATTATAGGACACTTCTCAGACATGTTTTATTTACTATCCCATTCCTGTATCCATTTGCTACTTCTGCCTTAAATTGATTCTTCATTCATTAAATATCTATAACCAACTTTAGTTACAGTCTGGTAAAATGTCCTTTCTTCACAAAGATATCCCTGAAAAGCCCAGGTGGAAGCAATTTCCATGTACTGTCAAGCATTTTGTTTTACTCAAAATGCATGTATCTTACAGTACATTTCTTTATAGTTTTCCTCAATTATATTGTAAGTTCTTTGAGGGTAGACATTATTTAACTTACCTTTGAATTTCCCACATCACTAAACACAGAATTACTTAGAAAATATTGGGACTAGCAGGTGGTATGGTAGTTAAAAATGCTGGACTCCCACATGGCTGACAGTAGTTTGAGTCTTGGCCCTAGCAGTTTGCTTTCTCATTCTCCCTCTCTCCCCCTTCTCTGATCAAATTTTAAAAAAGTAAATAATAAATAAATAATTTTTAAAAAATATTAAGGAAACAAAGCATTTCCAGGAATATAACTGTCAAAACCAACCAGTATAGTTGAGCTCTTACTGTTTGGTTTCCTGGCATAAGATCATGATGCCTTTCTCAGGTAAGAGAAAAAAGTGTTTGGATACAGTAGGTACTCTTGGTTTGAATGTATGGGGAACAGCTCTTTGGGAGAAAAGAGAACCAGCATGTGTATCTTTCCTCCATCTTCTGCATTCATGGCTTCAGTCAAGCTCTGAGAATGAACAAAATGAGTTTAGCTACCACCATCGCCCCTTTCTCTATTGCCATCTGCCAAATCATCTTAGGTTACCACTCTGAAAGAAGTGATGAAATCACTACTTATTAAAGTTATGATCAACATTGATGCATGGATATAAATTCTAAAGACCTAAGGCTCCAGAAACATGAACATAAAGTTGATTATCTGAGGCTTCACCAGTCAAGAATGCCCACAAGACGATCATGCCCTCTAGATCCAATCACTGAACTGATCATGTGCCTGGGACCCTGGCCCCTAATTTTGCCCTTAAAAACACTGTTGAGATCACCTGGGGAGACCAGATCTTTTCAGCACCATGTGACCTACTGACCAAAAGTAATGCATAGTAATACATTTTCTAGCAACGCTTTTTTTTTCCCCCCTTGGGGTGTGTATGCTTTCTGGAGAGAGAGGAGATAGAGACAGTGAGAGAGAAAGTGAGAAATCACCACCTTCCAGGGGGAGATGGCCATGCCACAATCCATTCTCCTCCACCAGATCTTGGGCACACATTCACACTTGCCTAGCATGAGTTTCAAGCTACTGGGTCTGGGACCTGAATTGCGGTCGACCATGTGGGAATTCAACAACCTAAACACTATGCCATCTTCTGGTCCCAAGCAATTCTTTCTTTCATTCTGATGCCATATTTCACAGACATTGCTGCTCTCTATCCTGCAGGGCCCTTGCATATATAAAAATAACTGTAGTTTCCATAGTCCACTTTTCCAACCATCTTTAGTTAAACAAATGATTATCAAGTGCCTGCTATTTTTCAGATACTGCATTAAACATTAAGTACGTGAAGAGGAGCCCAACCAGTGGTGCAGGCAGTAGGGGCATGACTACTCCAGTGCTGGAGACTACATGGACAAGACTCCAAATTTAAGTATCAGGTCTACCCCAACCTGCCAGGTGAATCACAGTGCGAAGATTCTGTTGAGGATGTCTGTCTCTCATTTTCTTCTTTCCTTTCTTTCTATCTCTGTCTCTCTCTCAGGAAATAAATAAATAAACTGTAAAAAAAGAAAAAGTATGAGGATATCAGGCCAGTAGCATAGTGGTTAAGTGTGATGCCTTGGGAGCTAGAGCACACATCGTTAACTGTTGGTGAATCTGAGTCACAGCTTCTTGAAAAACACACTAGATACATGCACATGTGTGCTCAAAATCCTGATGGGAAGAAGAAGTATGGGAAAAAAAGGATGACAGTGTGAACACATCCCTTTGGGGGATGCTTTCTCTCTCTGTCTGGCAAGCACACATGCCCTCTAAAAAATAAAAAATTATGAAGTAAAAATAAATTTTAAAATGTACAGGAAAATGAATAAAACACATCCTCTTGGCACTCTGGAAGTAGTGGAAAATGAATTCCTAAAGAAATAATGGCAACATAATATGGTGAGATCAATGGTAAGAGATGTTATTATACATATTGGAATTTTAGGAAAGATTTTCATGATGAGCTCGCCACAATAGAATATTTAAAGGAGTTATAAATCAAGATGATGGTTGTCATTATGACATATTAGACAGAGCTATAAAGTATCATTCTATGTATTTTTAGAAATACAAGGGACCTGGGACCAGCAGTTGGCGTAATGGCTGTCGCTGGACTCCCACGTAGTAGACCGCGGTTCGCGTCTCGGACCCGGTGGCTTAAATCTCACGCCGGGCGCGTGTGCGTGCGTGCCCAAGATCCCGAGAGGAGAATGAAGGAGAAGAGATTGCAGCGTGGCCATCCCCCTGTAGAATGATTTCTCGCTTTCTCTCTCTTTGTCTCTTTCTGATAAGCGCACGCACCCTATAGCTAAAACCTCTTGGGAACCAGCAGTTAGCGTAATGGCTATGTCGCTGGACTCCCACGTAGTAGACCGCGGTTCGCGTCTCGGACCCGGTGGCTTAAATCTCACGCCGGGCGCGTGTGCGTGCGTGCCCAAGATCCCAAGAAGAGAATGGAGGAGAAGGGATTGCGGCGTGACCATCCCCCCTGGGGGGTGATTTCTCGCTTTCTGTCTCTATGTCTCTCTCTGTCTGTCTGGCGAGCGCACGCGCCCTATAGCGAAAACCTCTCCAAAAGAAAAAAAAAAAAAAAAACCTTTTTAAAAAAAAAAAGAAAGAAAGAAAAATAAATACGAGACCTTCAAAAAGTTCATGGAAGTATGTATTATGAAAAAACTATGCATGAATTTCAAAAGTAATTTGCACCAACCAGAAAAAAAATAATTTGCACCAAAATATATGCATATTTTAATTGTTTTTACTAACATTTTGAAGTACCTTCATTCTTTTTTTAGATGTTTATTTATTTATATTTTATTTTATTTATTCATTTATTTATTTTCATTTGACCAGAGAAAGACACACAGAGAGAAGGAAAGTGAGAAAGCAAGCCACCACATCCAGGACTCGAACCATGGTCAGTCATGTGGGCGTGTCCAGTGCCTTAACCACCACACCATCTTCTGGCCCCAAAGTACCCTCTTTCTAAAAGGCTGTGTGAAATACCTAGAACTTAGTCTAGGTGCTTAAGTGGTAAATAAAATCTTGTATTCCGAGAGTCTGAGACTTAGCTTGTGGTTAGCATCTCCTGAACTGTGTTGCAGGGGAAGAATAAATTCCTACAAAATATAGCAGTTATTCTTGTAAATAAATAAATAAATAAATATTCCATAATCTCCGTTTCAGAGATTCATATTGAGAATTTTTAAAAAGAATTATTTATTTCATTCCATTTGTTATTATTATTATTTTTTAATTTGACCAGAGAAAAACAGAGAGAAAGAGAGAAAGGGAAAGTGAGAAAGCAAGCCACCAAGTCCAGCACTCAACCCGTGTTCAGTCATGTGGAGAATCCAGTGTCATTAACCACCATACCACCTGACAGCCGTATATTGAGAATTTTAAAGGCTGTAGAAGTCCTGGAGTCAAGAAACTGACTTCATGTTAACTCAGAATGTTCCAAACTTATTTGGAGTGTAATCATTTTTTTTTTTTTTTCACAGAAAAACTATTAACATCCCATGTGACTAAAGTGCTTCATAAAACACAGTTTGGGCAATATTGAATGTAAGTTATGGGGTAGCTACTGGCTGATCACTTTACATATAGGTTGATGAATCTAGACTGCATTTGGCATCCAGAGAACCATCAACACAGTTTCAGCAGGGAAATGGCTTAATTGGAGCTATGATGAGGGAATGTAATTCAACAGCAATGTACGGATGGATTGGAGGGGAGACAGGCAAGAGGCTGGAACACCACTGAAGAGAACTCACTCTTGGAACAGTTCAAAATATAAAACTATAAACATATGTGTTGGGAATGCTTCTAGATTTAATAAATTCTATGATAATATACTAGAGAGATTTCTTTGAAAATCCGTAACAGATGCCAGAAAGAGTACTATCCACTTTACGATCGATTAACATATATTTGGGATCTCCAGGGGGTACTACACTTGTATATAACAACCAAAAACAAATTGCAATGGACTTGCTTTGCTGTCAAACTTGAAAAAAATGATCAAGATAAAAATAATTAATTTCAAATGGATTCAATTATGGTAGTCAGTCACTACTCAACTATTTATTAAGCACCCACAGGGTACACAAGACTTTATTAGGTTCTTGTAAAAATCCACAAAGACATTAATGACAGAGTTTTTTTCCACTACAATAATATGTAATTGGCATCGGATCTGGAATAAAAACAGTGCTTTCAGTGGCTTATCAATGCTCATGATATGAAAAGAGGGCAGTTGCCAGTGAATAACCATTAAATAATAATGCTCAGTGTCCAGACAAGGAAAATAGCCATTTAAACATTCCATCAGGGCTGGTCCCATAGTATAGCAGTTAAGCACTCTGCATACAAAGTCAGATCCCACACAGCCAACTGCGGTTTCAGTATGATGACTTAAGAAACATGCCAGGCGCAAGTGGAAGTGTGCCCCAAATTTGGATGGATTGGACAAATAGAGGGCAAAGGACTGTAGCATAGCCATGGAGGGTGCTTTCATCTCTCTCCCTGTTTGTGCATGCATGCACATTCTCCCTACCAATAAAATAAAAAATAAAAACACAAAAAAAATTCCCTTATTGGAGAGAATATTGAAAAAATAAATTTCAAAATTTTAAAAAATATATCTCAGTGATTAGGCAGAAATAAGAAAGTCTAGGCACAAGCAATTCTACTGCCTCACAACTGGGCTCATAGAAAATTAGTGTATTTGCTCAGTCAGTTAGAAAATACGGAGTGAGGGTATATGTATGTCTGACACAGAACAAGCATAAGGTTACAGCATTGAACTAATTTTCTCAAATCATTGCCCTTGTGGAGGTTGAATTCTGTCAATGGAAATATATGTAGACTTAGATGTATGTGACATATATGTAATAGAGAGAAATTAGGCCAAGTAGAAATAGCAACTTTCAAAACTTTGTGAGATTTTGAGAGAAAAATAATACAGACTGAAGAAATAGCAGGTACAAAAGCCCTGAGACAGGAGAATCTATGACTAGATTAGAATGAATAAAAAATTAGATGAAAAATAGCAAGACATAGATCATGTAGGACCATTGTAACATGTTTGGCTTTTATTTTTGAGTGCAAAGGACATGTTGTTGGGTTTTAAAGAGAAGGGAGATAAATTCTGACATTATTTTAAATTATTACTGTGGCTGTTACATTATAAAGAGACTAGAAGATGGACTGACAATGGCTGAAATAGGTAAACTAGCCAGAAGACTTTAGCAATAATACAAGTGAGTAATGGTAGTGGCTTGAATAAAGGAGGTAAAAGTGAAAAGTGGACTTAGGTTACACTTTGACAGTAGTGCTGACAGGATTTGCTGATAGAGGAGCCAAGGATGACTTAGTCTTTGGCTTGTGAAACTGAAAAAACAGAATTGGTATCTGACAAAGTATAGAAGACTGTAGGTGGATGTAGGTTTGAAGAAGACTTAGAGTTCATTTTAGGGGTTGTTAATTTTTTAAAAAAGAATTAGCTATTTGATTGTATTTATTGTTATCTTTTTATTTTTCTAAATTTGCTAGAGGGTACTCATGCTCACTAGAAAGAGACAGAGAGAGAGAGACAGAGAGAGAGAGAAAGTAACAAATCACCAGTTCCAGGAGTTGAACTATGGTTGGCCATATAGGAGTCCAGTGCCTACCACCATGCCACCTGCTGGCCCTGGGCATATTAAGTTTTAAATGCCCATTCAGCACCCAACTGGAGGTGTAAAGTAAGCACCTATATATAAGAGTTTAGCAATCTACTTGGCCATTAAAAAGAAAAAGAAGAAGATAGCAACATTTGATAGAAAGTGGATGAATATGGAAGATTTACTACTGAGTGAAGCAAGTCAGGATATGAAAGAGAGACATTGTATGTCTCCACTTGACATATACTGACTATCCACACTCTGGTGGAAACAGAAAGACTAGAGGATCTAGTGTGGGAAGAGGGTGAGAGAAGGGGAAGAATATGAGGAAAGAAGGAGAAAAATAGAGAGGCAAGACATTTATGGGACACAGAAATGGATTATTATCTTTTGATGATAATGTGTATAGTATCCTGAGCTGGACTGTCATGAAGTGTATTCATGTTGGGTAAATTCACTTTACAAACTAAGTGATGGATACCAATCGAATGTATAAAATAAGTTAAAATAAAATAAAAGAGTTTACAAATCAGGAAAATGTTCAGGGCTTGAGAGTAAATTAAGAATTAATGATATCATCAAGGGAGAGACCACAGAAAAAGAAAAGGTAAAGGGCTAAGCTCTTAGACATACCAATATTTAGAGGCCAGGGAAATAATGGGAAATCAGTAAAGAGTACAAATAACTAATTAAGAAAGCTAGTAGAGTGCAATAACCTGAAAGCCTAGTAAAGAAATTATTTCAAGAAGAAGAGATTGAATTTTGTATTGAATTTTGTTGACAGATCAAGCAAAATAAAAATAGAGTATTGACTATTACATTTAGAATCATATGGGCCAACAAATAGTTTAGCAGTTATGTTGCTGGGTTTCCACATGAAGGACCACTGTTTGAGTCCCAGACCCAGTGGCTTGAAAATCACACCAGGCATGTGTACATGTATCCCCAAGATCTCCAGAGGAGAATGGAAGAGAACAGAAGTAAAGGGATTGTGGTGTGGCCATCCCCTTGGGAGATGATTTCTCTTTGCCTCTCCCTGTCTCCCCCGTGACTCCCATCTCCCTCCCATAAGTGCATGTGCCCTAAGACAAAAACTTCTAAATAAATAACAACATTTAGAAGCGCAAAGATCATTGATTACTTTGACAAAAAAAAGAAGTTTTAGTGAGAGCTAGAGACAAAAGCCTTATTGGAGTGGATCTAATAAATAGGAGAAAAGAAATGAGAGATAAATGTAGATAACTCCTTCAAGGAGTTTTCCTAAAAAGGAAGGAGAAAAATGGGATAATGGCTTTCAAAGCATGAGACTCAAAAGAGGCTAATTTATATGGGAGCTATTACACTATATCGTATGTTGATGAATATATGGTTTTATTTAACAACCAAGTTCAGAGAGAAAAATATGTTTTTATATAACAACTAAGTTCAAAGAGAAAAATGTATCATGTAAAAAAGTGGAAAATGTTCAGAGCTAAGTCTTTAAGTAAGCTATAAAAATGGCAACTAGTCTGCATTATAAAGTTGGATTTATGGACAGTAAGTACAATTCACATTTTCTAATGTAAAAGAAGGCACTCAGATGCAGGTATATGGGTATACGTATCTATGGAAAAATATTTCACTGCTTCCATATTTATCTGTAAGATAAGAAGTAAGGTAATCAACAAGAAAGAGTGAATGTAAGAGAATACCTGATCACTAGAAGAGAAGATTTGTTGGAGATGTTTGAAGAAGTGAATAGAGAAGAGGGATTAAAGTAAAGGACATAGAAATTTAGTGAAATGATTAGGCAACCCCAAAGTTCTAATGAAGTTGATTGTATTTAATTTGGTAAAACTATTAGTGGGATTATGTCATAATCATAAGTTTTTTTAAAAATCACACACACACATATTTTATTTATGTAGTAAAACTATAAGGGACCAATTTTAGTCTATTTCCCCAAAGGAATTATGATGTTCTTTGCTTCCATTTTTTAAAAAGTCCTGACGAGGGACTGGCAGGTGCCTGGTGGTTAGGGCACTGGACTCCCACTTGGTCGACTGCAGTTCAAGTCTCAGACCTGGTGGCTTGCTTTCTTACTTTCTTTCTCTCTGTCTCTCTCTGGTCAAATTAAAAAAAAAAATGATGAATAAAATTAAATAAAATATTTCTTAAAGAAAAAACAGTCCTGAAGAAAAGTTGTATTGCCTTTTGCTTACTTAAAAATAATGATGAACCTCAAGGAAATGGGACTGTGGGAAACTGTGCTTCATTATGATTGGGAAGAAATGATCTTGATACGAATGAAAATCTGCTTGCTAAACAATGAGAAACTTGCTACATAACATGTGTATTCAAATGAAAGACATAAACCATTTCATTAGCTTAAGTTTAGGAGTAGGCTGATCTACAGAGCTATACAGGAACGAAGACGTCTTTATTACCTATAACACGATTCCCCTGTTATGATCAAAAGAAGAAACATACTCAGAACATGGCTATTTCTCTTTAGCTACCTCTGCTGCTGGCTGGAAGAATCAGCAAAAAATAGGGTTAAATCTTAATGAAAAATCACAGGTCTTAGAGATTATGAATTAGATTGATGAGTTTTTCTTTCCTAAAAGACAACATGCAGATTAAAGAGCTTTTAACCGTTCTTCACGCAATCAAAAGGTTATGGTCGTCTGCTAAAAACTCAGTTTCAGCCATAGTTTATGTAAGTTGTTCACATTACTCACACGGTAATGATGTACTTGGCCCCACTGTTTGTGGTCTGGTTCTCATTTGTTTGGTATTACATTCCAAAACTGCAATGACTCAGAAATGTTCTTTATTTTTTTACAGTAAGAAGAAATAGACTGCTTTGCCTGAAACATCTTGAGTTTGTCTGGGGTCTTCCTGCAGTCTATCTAAGCAGGTGTATGTAAGTGAAGACTTCCACAAATTGAAAGAACCAGTATCTCTAACCAGAAAATGTCTAAAGTTATCTTCTTATGCTCATATGACATAAACAAAAAATGTAAATGCTTTGCAGTCGTGTGCCATATTTATTCTTATCAGAATATAGCTGCTGAGTATTTGCAAGTAGAGTTTCTAGAATACAGAACAATTTTTCTAAGATAAGAACTATGAAATATATATATATGAAATCCCAAATGAATAGATCTGAGGGAATAAGAAAGTTGTACTGAAACCTATTTGATGAGCTATTATTTGCACTAAGTGTGAGATTTAGGTATTGCATTGACCTGCAAGATGAAAGTAGGGACAATGGATAAAAATAAGAGTAGGTATGTATTTGCAACAACATAATTTTTTTATATAGATTATTATTAAACTTTAGTGCTCTTAGAAAATAAAATGGGAGCCAGATGGTGGCACAGAAGTAAAACATGATATTATAAGAGGCCGAACCACACAAGAAGGCTGCAGGTTCACCTCTAATCTCCTTGCACATGCTGGGCACACTTGCATGTATGATCTGGGTTGGGCGAGGCTAAAGAGTGAACTGAGGCATTGAGACCCTATAAGAGTTGCTATATCTCTGTCTTTTTGTCTCCCTTGCTCATGAAATAAATGAATAGATGATAGATTAGATGACAGATAGATATATTGATTGATTGATAGATACATGACAGATATAGATAGAGATAAAGATAGATGATAGATAGCTAGATAGATATAGATAGATAGATGATAGATGATAGATGATAGATAGATAGATAGATAGATTGATAGATAGATAGATAGAGATAGATGATAGAGACATATAGATAGATAGATGATCGATAGATGATAGATGATAGATAGATAGATAGATAGAGATAGATAGAATGGCTGTCTTTGAATCTTTTGGTCCTTGAAGACATCTAAGCAGAAATAAAAATAAAGAATCATATGAAGAGTTAATCTCGGGACCAGCAGTTAGTGTAATGGCTATGTCGCTGGACTCCCACATAGTCGACCGCGGTTTGAGTCCAGGACCCAGTGGCTTAAACTCACGCCGGGCACGTGTGCGTGCGTGCCCAAGATCCCGAGAGGAGAATGGAGGAGAAGGGATTGCAGTGTGGCCATCCCCCCAGAGGGTGATTTCTTGCTTTTTATCTCTCTGTCTCTGTCTGGCGAGTGCACACGCCCTATAGCAAAAAAAAAAAAAAAAAAGAGTTAATCTCATATCTGTTTCTTACTATGTCCTGGATTCTAGAAAAGAGTTAACAGGTATTTATTTAATGGAAAAAAAGGTGATTTTTTATGACTTACCCTATGCCATTGTTTACCTTCCATAACCTCTTGGGTTGCCTAGTATTTTCTCTTTCTCCTCAATAAGAATGTGTTTAATTGAGTAATTAGCCTACAACTTTTTAAATACAATAAAATATAAATAATATCTTATTAGCTAGAATTGACTTATTACATAAAACAGCTATCACTTACAAAGGCCCTAAGGATGTAAAATGCAGGACAGTAGAGTTTTAAACAGGGAAGGAAATTAGGGAGACAAAAAAGAGAAGAAATAGTTTTCTCAGAGGAAAAAATTCAGTTAATCATGGTAGGATGTATCTGAAGAGTAGCCGCTGGTGCCTGGGATGACAGACTTTATCTGCAGTTTGTTGTTTTCTCATTTTTCCCCCCTTGAGACATGGCCCTACTAATGCTTTTTTATGAGTACCTCAGGAAACATAGGAAAAAGAGGTTACGATGACTGATAAAAGTTCAAATAAACCAACTAGACGTCAAAGGAAAGAAATTAAATGCCAATATTATAATTTTTTAAGAGATGTTTTTCCTATAAGGTGCATGCACTCAACAGAGAAACAGAGATAAAAAGCAAGAAATCACCCCCCTCCACTCCCAGAGAATGGCCACACCACCATACTCCTTCAGTTTTAAGCCACTGAATCCCTGACTCAAACCACATTCAACCGTGTGAGAGTCCAACAACACAACCATTGTGCCATCTGCTGGTCCTAGAACCATTTCTTTCTAATTACTTGAAATTTCTCTGATTCAACAAGGACTGCTCTGAATCTGACAGGAATTCATTACAAAGCTATCTTTTTTTTTTTTTTTGAGAGGTTTTTGCTATAGGGCACATGCACTCACCAGACAGACAGAGAGAGACAGAGAGATAGAAAGTGAGACATCACTCACCAGGGGTTATGGCCATGCCACAATCCCCTCTCCTCCATTCTCCTCTCAGGATCTTGGGCACGCACGCACACATGCCCGGCATGAGTTTAAGCCACTGGGTCCGGGACTCGAACCGCGGTCAACTACGTGGGCGTCTAGCAACATAGCCATTACGCTAATTGCTGGTCCCTACAAAGCTATCTTTATACTCAATGTTCACTTGAAGTAAATTTACATTATCTGATGTCGTAGAATTACCTCTGTTCAGTTACTCAGCTCTCTCAGAGCTAAATTCAAAAGTTTGAAGAAACTTGAGCTACAAAGTGAAAAAATAGTGGTAACCTATTGAATGAAATAAGTGTTTTTCAGTTGACACAATAAAGGAAACAATCAACGGTGTGAAGAGAAAACCTATGGAGCAGGAGAAAATATTCACACTGTATACATCAGACAAAGGATTAATAACCAGAAAATATAAGGAACTCAAACAGCTTATAACAAACAAATAACCCTATTTAAAAATGGGCAATTGATCTAAATAGAGAGTTCTCAAAGAGGTTTACAAATGGCCCACAAGCACATTAAAAGATGCTCAGTATCACTATTCATCAAAGAAATACAAATCAGATCACAATATCACCTCACAACAGTTAGAATGACTTTTATCAAAAATGGGAAGAATAACAAGTGTGGGGCAAGCAGGTGGTTGAAGTGATGGACTCCCAATGGCTGCTCATGGTCTAACAGACCCAGTGGCTTGAAAATCATGTTGGGTACACATATGTACATGCCCAAAATCCCGAGAGAAGAATGGAGGATAAGGGATTGCAGCATGGTCATCCCCCGCCAGGGGGTGATATCTTACTTTCCTCTCTCTGTCTCTCTCTAGCTAGTGCATGCACCCTACAGCAAAAACAAAACAGAAACAAATGAACAAAGAATAATAAGTGCCAGCATGGTTGTAGATAAAGGGAACCTGCTATGTACTACCGGTGGAAATGTTGTTAATTAGTATAGCCAGCATAGAAAAAAGTATGGAGTTTTCTCAAAAAACTAAAAATAAAACTACCTTATAGTGAACATTCACTGTAATGTGAACTACCTTATAATCCAGTAATCCCATTATAAGTATACAGCCAAAGGAAGTGAAATTAATAAGGTGAAGAAATATATGCACATTCATATGTATTATAGCACTATTTGCAATGGCTAAGATATGGAATCAATGTTAGAGCCCAACAACTGATGAATGGACAAAAAAAAAAATGTGGTATAGCCAATTGAATACTATTCACCCATAAAAATATGAAACCCAATCATTGGAAGCCACATGAACAAACCTAGAGGAAACATTGCTAAATAAAATAAACCAGACACTGAAAGACAAATACTGTTAGTGGAAACTAAAAGATTCAATTATAAAGAAGTGAAGCCATAATGATGGCTACCAGATGCTAGAAGGGAGAAGGAAATGGAGAAGAAGGGAAGAGAACTTGATTATCAGATATCAGAGTGTAGTTAGATAAGAAGAAAAAGTTCTACAGTACAGTGAGTAATGTGAATTAGAACACTATGAGTGATGATATTTGGTGAAAATTCAATTTATACATTAAAATAGAAGATTGAATCTCAAATGTACACAATACAAAGTAATGACAGATATCAGAGACAATGAGCATGTTTACTGCCCTAATTTGTTCATTAAGCAATGTATACATGTTTTGAAAAACCATATCATACCCTGTAAATTTGTACAACTACAAAATGTAATCAGAAATTGTAATAATAAAAAGAGAGAGCGAAAAGGGAGGTAGAAAGGAAGGAAAAACTAGAAAGAGAGAAAAAAAGGAATTTTTTCTTTTTGAAGTGTAACTTTTGTACCATAATCTTTAGGGTATTAAGATACTGATTAGTTTGCAAATTGTAGATGATAGATTCTTTCTCACAGTTGTGTGATGCTAGAATTTCTAGCTATGACATGGAGAGGAGGAATAGCCAGTTTTCCTCATGTATAAGAGGAAAAACTTGCTCAGAAGAAGAAAATAATTTAGAGGAGACCAAGTCAGTCAAAAAGTATTTATTCATCACTTCAGCTTTCCAGACTTTTCACATCATCCTTCATTTAGGAAATGAATTTAGAGGATTTATGATTTCCCTTCTCTAGGGCTAAGTTTAATTCCTCTATAAAGTAAGGATTATTGGGACCAGCAGATGGCATAATGGTTACATCGCTAGACTCCACATAGTTGACTACAATTTCAGTTCCAGACCCAGCGGCTTTAAACTCAAATTGGGTGCATTTGCAAGCGTGCACAAAATCCCCAGAGACTGGAATAGTAGAAGGGATTGCAGTGTGGCCATCTCCCCTGGGGGATGATTTCTCGCTTTCTGTCTCTTCAGTGCATGTGCCCTATCGCAAATCTTTAAAAAAAAAAAAAAAGAAAAATTAAGGATTATTACATGATTTATAAGATTCACCCCAACATTTTATGATTCCATTCCTACAAGTCTAGCTGATTCAGACCCTGTCGTTACCGTTTAATCATTGGAAAACCAAGATTTGAATTAATATCTTCCCAATGTGGTAAATCAGCAATGTCCAGGATAGTACATAATCTTTTTCTGAAAGTAGATATATTCCAGTTTGAGGCCACTTTATGCCCTCTTTGTGTTCTTGAAGATAATTGTTTGTGACTCACCACTTACTGTGGCCAATTTCTTAAGTTCATTAGTATGGAAGTTATCAAGATCTATGGATTTAACTTATTCAATCTGAGTCACTCATTTTTATCTATCTCCACTTGAGTGGGGCTGTCTGTTTCCCTTTGCTTCATTACCTGCTCTGTGATTACATCATGGCTGATGCTGGGGGGCGGGGGGGATGAAGTCTCACTGTTATTTCTTAAGTGCTTTTCTCTTTATCTGATACAAGGATAAGATTTTCCCACCTTCTCCCACTTAATATTTTTAAACATTAAAAAAAAATTTTCTGAGAGCTGTATCTTATATCTTCTTATATATTATGTGTTCATTAACCATAGTATAGTAGAATATTAAAAATCATTGGATTTGAAATAGAGAGATAGGGATTACTATGTTTCTGTCAGATAATCTCTGGAAAGTATTTAGACTCTCTGAGCTTTGGTTTCCCTATCTCTTTCTTTTCTTTTCTTTCTTTTTTTCTTTCTTTTCTTCTTTTTAGATTTTTTTTTTTTTCATAGTGCACATGCACTCACCAGACAGAGTCAGAGACAGAGAAAAAGCAAGAAATCACCCCATGGTGAATGACCATGCTAAAGTGCCTTCTCCATTCTCTTCTAGGGATTGTGGGCATGCATGCAATATGCCTGGCATATTTTTAGGCCACCAGGTCCTGGACTCCAACCACAAAGTCAGCCCTGTGAGATCCAGCACCTTAACCACCATGCCACCTGCTGGCCAGGTTATGCTAATCTTAAATGCTGGTAAATACTTCCAATAAAATTTAAATTTCATAGTGCACATGCACTCACCAGACAGAGTCAGAGACAGAGAAAAAGCAAGAAATCACCCCATGGTGAATGACCATGCTAAAGTGCCTTCTCCATTCTCTTCTAGGGATTGTGGGCATGCATGCAATATGCCTGGCATATTTTTAGGCCACCAGGTCCTGGACTCCAACCACAAAGTCAGCCCTGTGAGATCCAGCACCTTAACCACCATGCCACCTGCTGGCCAGGTTTTCCCCATCTTTAATGCTGGTACTTAAACATATGATCCAGAGGTCTCTTTCTCTCTTTTAAATGTCTTTCAATGGTCCTTTCTCTTGGAGTCATCTCTGTAGCAATTCCATTTATGCCCAGCTACCTTAGAAACATGTTAGCTATATGAGTAAACAAAGTTGTAAGCACAGAATTTTTAGTCTAACTCTTGCATTTTTACAGATTAAAAAAAAAAAGATCTAGATAGACAAATGAATGATTATAATACAGATAATGGAGTGCAAGTAATTGTATATACACAGTAGAGGAGGGACACTTGAACTTCATCTTCTTTGATGAGCAGAGGTTGAAGGTGAGTGGTCCTGGCAGGGGAACAGCATTTGGAAGTATAGAATATTATTAAGTAATCTGTGTTGTTTGGGGTTTTCACTGGCCATGAGGCCTCTAGAAACAAGAAAATAACCATGATAAGCCACAGGGAATTACTGGAAGATTTCAAGCTGGGTAGCAGCAGGGCCATATTATAGGAAAAAGTCACTATGATAGTTACACTGATGGATAGGTAACAGGGACCAGGACAGTGAGCCATCCATAGGGAATGGCAGTTTGTGAAACTGTAAACAAAACCCCTATTAAAAGTTATTGTAGTAGTTCAGCTGAAAACGGCTAGGAATACAATGAAGAAAGATGTAAACAGGAAATAATTAGCAGGAATTTTTGGTGGAATAGAAAGAGAGTGAAAAAAGTTTTTAAAAAGTTTAATATTACTAACCTTAAACACTATGAATATAGCATATACATTTACATTTAAATAAAGAAATATAATATTTTAAATTATAAATTATATGCTTTTGTTTAAAATAAAAAAAAACAAAATCTTTTTTTGTACTGTTTGAAATAGTTCACAAGGGTGCAAATTTGCTAATATATTTGTCATCAAAAAGAGCATTTTGCCTAAAAGAAAGGTCTGACTAGTGTGCAAAATGTTTACAATCTTTTGCAAAATTGCAGTATCGCAACTGAAATTTATTTTGCCAATGTTTTTTGAATGAACCAAATAAAGTTTTGGTTTTAAAAATAAAATAAATAATGCAGAAAAGCAACCATAATAAATTTAAACCCATCACAGCAAAATTGCACTTTTACAGTTAATCCTTCAGGTTAAGGTGTTGCATCTAGGTGCATGCAGTCACAATGGTGCAATGGTGTTTACATAGTAAGTCATAATTAGTCACTAGTAAGTTTCAGGTTATTAGTTGTCACAGGGAAGCCTGGTTTCAGGCTTTCAGGAATAAAATACAGGAGAGAAGGTCTGATCCATGGTAAAGTACCCAAGTTAGACTTATCTGAGACTTTCAAAATAGGGAACTTTGAGCAGCTAGACTCAAAACTGGAGCTCAGACATAAGAACACAAATTGACTGGGGACTAGAGCATCAAGAGCAGGGAAGTCAGTAAAGGAAAGGAGAAGTAAGGAGGAAAAGAAAGCAGAGAGAGAGGTACAGCTGCCTTCACTCAGCATTTATCATCTAGTTTCAGCACTCGGAAGCCAACACAGGCACTGGAACTGATGAGTGTGATAGGGAAGCACACATGAAGTATGAACACAGGGAGTCCCTCGAGCATATTTTTTTACATGGTTCATTTTAGGTTGACAGATATCCAAGGAGAGAGAAATAGACATACAGGAATGACAATGATCTGGATAATCATCTTAGTACAATAAAACTGGGTATCGGGTACAATGCCCCCTTTTCCTTCTTTGGAGACTATTACATCAAACCACATCTGCTGCAGAAGAAACCACAACCTCCAAAGTCTGCAGTCAATGAAGAACTGGAATCACTGAATCTACTAAAATAAACTTGAACAATTCATTACTTGTTTTTTTAAGAACCAGTAAACCTAAGCATAACAAGATTGCCAACTTGTAATTTTGCCAACAAAGGACATTTAAATGAAAAAATTACCATATATTTTCTTTCTCCATCATCGTATAAAGAAATGAACTTTTTTAATAGCAAATAAAAGATAGAAAAACAATTTCTCCAAAGAATGAACAGTCCTTCAGAAGGGATAAATGTAATGTTATGAAGAACTTATTGGGCTTCTCATCTTACCACTGACTGGTGAAAGCCTAACCGGAGAATGGTGCTTGCCAAGGATCTCCACTCAGGAATCACCCTTGAATTATGACCAGAAGGCTCAGAAGACACAACTGCAGCTGCCCTTGGGGCACCTGCTGCCTTCTCAGCAGCAAGAGTCAAGGAGCATAACCTTTGCTTAGATGAGGTCAGGATCACACTGATTAGCAGCGTCATAGAGTAGCATTTGTTCATTGGCCAAAGGCAAACAGAATTGTTCTTTCTTCATGTCCAAGTTTTCTGCCAATTGAAAATGCTCCAGTTTGTTATTAGATTCAGGTGTTCCTGCAGTTGTTCATTCTCTACCCTCTTAATCCCCCCTTTCTTGAGATCTTGCAGTATTTTATGAAACTTCTGGCATCAACAATATTATTTTCATTCTGAATAGTGGTGGCAAACCCCTGCATGTTTCGGGTTTCTTAGCAGGTGGCCTGGCCTGCCAAGATGGAAATCACAGTCTTGGATTACCCTCCGGGTTTAACCAGATTTCCAAATTGGTATCAGCCCTTCTACGCATTGCAAAGCCTCATGGGTATGTGAACATCTATACAAGACAGACAGACCCATAGGGGATAAGGCTTCATCCAAACACCTCGTGTGTGATCAACATGGATACAGCATGACAACAGGATCCTTTTTTTTTTTTTAAGTTACTTTTACAAGTCACTGAGGAGATGAGAAAAGAGGAAACAGGTGAAAAGTTTGGGCCAAGTGAACTGCTGGTTCCAAGTATTTCACAACTCAGGAGGTAGCAGGGAATTTAGAAAACAACATCAAATTGCTTTTGTGAGGCTTCACAATCTGTGTTGCCTATGCAGGGAATGGCACTTCTACTCAAAGAACATTTGCTGGATCTTGAGTTAGAACCTGCATACAAACTGGAGCTACAGAAAGAAAATAACAAAAACATGACGCAGTCAGGAGCTGGAGATGCCTCAAATTATTTACTTGACCACACGATAAAAGTGACAGGAGCTGTGTATCCTTAAACAACCTTCTGCTGGAAGAATGATACTATAAAATGGTCTGTTTTGCTGCTAGATGCACTAAAGATTAGATAAGAAAGCAAACAGTCCCTTGTGGGACACTCCAAGTCCTTCAACTGCCAAAATAAGATCCTAGACTAGATCAAAAGCACAAAGGATTTGAGAGTATCTATAAGACCATCTCAGAAGCAGACGTGTGATTTAAAGACCACTGCTAGGAACAGAGTTGATTGCCAACATTGGTTTCTGGTGGAAGGATGCTAAGAGGACTTCAGCATATGGTTTATGATTAAATGAGCCATTTGAAGACTTTTCGTCTCTCACTCTTCAGATTTGTTTGTGAATCCACATCATAAACTAAGTAAATCATGATGATCTAGTAATCTGTGGGTCAGAGGAAAGCAGCAGGGTGGAGTGGGAGTAACTGCTGCAATTCTGCCATTAATAAGCGGCGGGATCTGCTTTTCTCCTCCTAGTTCTCTCATCTGTAAAAATGAGAGATGTGGATTAAGGCCTTCTCCAATTCTTAAAATAAACTACCTGTTCAATTCGAACTTAGCTGTAGCATTATAGGTGTCAGTAAAAAGCCAAAAGCCAATGGCCACTCCATGGCAATCACTGGAGCTGAGAAGAGGAAAAGCCGGAATTCGGGACAATGTGGCATGCCAGTCTCACTATGAAAAGACCACAATGAAAACAATTTTTCCATGGTAAAAGAATTTTTCCATTAGTCCTATAAATATACTGAT
Organism: Tupaia belangeri chinensis; assembly: GCF_000334495.1. Taxonomy (NCBI): domain Eukaryota; kingdom Metazoa; phylum Chordata; class Mammalia; order Scandentia; family Tupaiidae; genus Tupaia; species Tupaia belangeri. The sequence continues at coordinate 1,076,497 of NW_006204238.1, forward strand.
TCCAGAAACACACACACACATTTTCAAGCCATTGGCATACTAACCTGATATAACACTCATAAATATTTCGCTATAAGACAAGTAAAGGGACAAAAGAAATAGGTATGCAGTGTTCATCCACGTTAAAAAATAATTACTTGTTTTAAAGAAAGATAGAAAGTAGCTTCTTTTAAATGCCCTAATTTCTTTAGAGTTAATTCAACTTGGAAATTTAGATATACACATTTTTATTAAAATGCCAGTTTATGGACCAGAAGATGGAGGCTAAAGATGCTGGACTCCCGGATAGCTGACAATGGTTCAAGTCTCTGACCTGGCCACTTGCTTTCTCACTTTCTCTCTCTCTGTCTTTCTCTCTCTCTTTAGACATTGTTAAAGGTTCTTTCTCTGGTCAACTTAAAACAAGTATTAATAATAATAATAAGTAAAGTTAAATAAAATAGTTCTTTAAAAATATACCAGTCTATTTATCAAAACACAGTTACTGAAGGTACAATATATAACAGATGTGATATTAGTCAGCGATGACACAAAACGCAAAGTTTGGTTTGTTCCTGTGCTTGGATACTTATAGTCTAAGTGGCAAGCTGACAAATATATTTTAATGTGAGAAATGATAAATATAACAAATACGAACGAACTGCTTTGGGAGACGAGAGGTGTCAGGATTAATATTTCTGCCTTTTGAGACCACCAGATGGTGTAATTGTTATTTTGCTGGACTCCCACATGATTGACTGCAGTTAAAGTCCCAGACCTGGTAGCTTGAAACTAATACTATGCATGTGTGCATGCATGCCCAAAATCTTGAGAGGAGAATGGAGGAGAAGGGATTGTGGTGAAGCCATCCCCCTGGGGGATGATTTCTCACTTTCTCTCTGTTTCTTTGGTGAGTGAATATGCCATAGAGCAAAACTATTTCTAAATAAATATGTAAAAACAATAATAATAACCCTGCCTTTTGTAAGGATGGAGGTAATCCAAAAAGTTTCACAGATGACAGCTTTGAGGTGAATGATTACAGGTCTGACCTTTTCTAGAGCAAAATCTTTTAATAGTCTAGAACACAAAGATATGGCAGAAAGTCTGATATCCCAGACTGAAGAAGAACATTTTAAAAGGTATAGAAAAATAGACACTTAGGAAATGGTTAGTGTTCACATGTGACTAAATGTGAGAGATCAGAGGAAAGAAAAATGTGAGTATGAAAGATAAGAATGACCTTGTTTCAGACATTGCTAAATAAGGGCTTTTAATTTTACCTACAGATAATAATAAGGAGTTATCGAAACCAACAGAACGCAATTCAAGTCCCAGCATGAGTTTTAAACCACCAGGTCTGGGACTCGAACCACAGTCGACTACATGGGAGCCCAGTGATATAGCAATTACACCAACTGCTGGCCCCACTGTGGTATAATTCTGAGGCATAATCCACATAGTGATGCAGAAGGTCCCCAGTGGACTTGAGCCCCAGGAGTTAGCACTGGTAACCCATAACCACACTCTTTATTGGTTCTGCTTTCTTTCTTTTCTTCCTTTTCTACTCTACACATCTTGTGAGAACCTCCTCAAAACACTACTGGCATTTGAATTCTTGCCACAGGATCTGCTTTTGCAAGGAAACCAAGCTATAACTTTTCGGATATCTAATATCACCTGTGTTATGTTCACATGAGTTGCCAATTTATCTACTTTAGTATTTTAAACAGGCACTGGCCTAGGAGTTCATAGGTTCATTTCTAATCCTATTAACTGTGTGTCTACTGAGAGACTTAGCTTAGTTCATTGAAAAATGACAGGGTTAGATTTTATGTTCTGTCAAGTACCATTGAGCTTTCACTTTTTGCATTTTATTTTAATCTAGAAGTTAAAAAATAAAAAAGCACTGGCAAAATTAGTGAATAAAAGAATAATTCATCATCCATTTGCCTTAGAAGCAGGAAACCTTTGAACTTTTCATAATGTGTTAAATTATTACCAGGCAACCTCGCTATAGAGTGAGCTCCTTAAAGCTAAGAAAGATGATCTTATTCAAATTTATAGACCCTAATTTTAGCACAGTGCATCATATATAATAGGTATTCAATAAATGTCTGACTAATAATTATTATATATAGAATGGAAAAGAAAGAAGACTATCCAGACTGATAGAAAAGAGAGAGGGGAAATATGTTGAATTGGTGAGATAGGTCTGGCTCAGATTGTTCTCTATCTGGGATATTGGGCTCAGGTCAAGGGCCATATCAAGACATAGAATGATCAGAAGATAGACAGGTTCTTTGTTTGTTTGTTTTTAAGTCACAAGAGGACTTGGGATTTGGTCTTCATCCTATGCAGGATAAAGGGTTGGTTTATGATGTAGGCAAAGATCATGAATGTATATTTTAGGCATTAAGAGAAAGATTAACAAATTTGTTGCCAAAATATAACTTGCCCTAACATTACAGCCTTAAACATTTGCAACTTCTGAGAAATAAAAGTGTACCTTTACGATGGAGATTTCTGGAAACCACCATCTTAACCAAGTGCCCAAAATTAGCTTTGTTAATGTGTGACAAACTCACCTCGAGTAGCTTGTTCCTACATGATATATGGTAGGCTGAGATGTACGTGAAGTATTTCTTCTCCAAAATATTTAACCCAGAGCCATCAGGTGGCATAGTGGTTAAGGCTCTAGACTCCCACATGGCTGATGATGGTTCAAGTTCTGGATCTGGTGGCTTGCTTTCTAACTTTCTCTCTCTTTCTCTCTGTTTCTCTCTCTGAGTGAACATGCCTTGTACAAAATTTTCTTTAAAAATAACATTGAATTCATACTTCTTTAAAAAAATACTTAACCTGAGTCTAATCAAGTATCTAGATCTCCAGCAGAAAGAAAAATAGGGACCAAATTAAACTATAGCATGGAAAGCTGTCAGACAAATTGGAAAGGCTGATGATGCTACAAAAACATTACACTGGGTACTGTAAAAGTCAGTGTCATAGAAAATGAAAGCAGTAGAATTGTTATACACCTAAAATAGCTAAAAAGACACAATTTCTAATTATAAAACATGATCTTTGATTGGCTCCTCGGTAGAAAATAAAAATCAATAAAAGACACTTAGAGACAACTGAGGAACTTTTAATATGAACCGTATATTTTAAGATTATTTATTTCCTTAGGAAAATATTTTTATTCTTAGAAAATACATATTAAATTGTTTGGAAGTAAAATATTATGATCTGTGATACCTACTTTCAAATAGTACCATATTAATAATCATGTGTGTATATGTATAAATGTGCACATGCATGTGGAAATAGAGAAAGCAAATGTGATAGAATGCTAATGATTATTGAAGTTTGGTGAAATGTATACTGGTATTGATTGTATTATCTTTTAAATTTTTCTTTATCTTTTAATTTTTTTAACTAATTCACTGGAGGTGACACCAGCAGATGGTGTAATGGTTACGTCACTGGACTTCCATGTAGTTGACCATGGTTTGAGTCCCAGACCCAGCAGCTTAAAATTCATGCTCTGTGTGTGTGTATGCTCAAAGTCCCAGGAGGAGAAGGAATTGAGGCATGGCCATCCCCCCAGGAGGTGATTTCTCATTTTCTGTCTCTTTGTCTCCCTGGTGAACACACATGCCGTATAACCAAAATCTCTCAACAAAAAAAGAAAGAAAGAAAGAGAGAGAGAGAAAGAGAGAGAGAGAGAGAAAGAAAGAAAGAAAGGAAGAAAGGAAGAAAGGAAGAAAGGAAGAAAGAAAGAAAGAAAGAAAGAAAGAAAGAAAGAAAGAAAGAAAGAAAGAAAGAAAAAGAAAAGGAGAAGGAGAATGAGAATGAAATAATGCACTGGAGGAAATTAGGTTAAAATTATCTAATATCTTTTTTAGATTACTAATTTTGTATTCTTTTGTATTCAATGATTATGTCACAAGTATTTTTCCCCTGCTGTAAAATTCTATTGTAAGCATAAAAATTGTACAGGTAAAAAAATAAAAAAAAATTGTACACATAAATAAATAAAATGATACAGACACAACAACTAAAAAGTCCTGTTTAATTTCAGCTCATTAAAGAAAAAAGGTGATGAAAATAAGCTGTAAATTAAGCATTGTACCATGTCTGTTACTTCCCATGTAACTTTGGATTTTCTCCCTTTTAGCCATGTGTGCCAAATCATGAACAAATTTGTAAGCTCGCTTCAGACTAAACATGGCATGCTTATATTTCAGAGAAGGAAAATATTGTTTAGTTTAAAAAAAAACGCAGAGCCATATAATTCCCTAGCTGCATTATAACTCTGAAAGACTGTAAATGCATCATTCATCCTGAAACTTAATTTCCTCTATTATATGCAAAAAAATTACCTGAAAGTTGACATACTCCTCCACTCTAAAAGCAGGTTTGTAAAATAAAGATTTTGAAAGAACAATATATTATTATAAATCTTCTATTTAAATTTATTATTATGTAAGGAAGTGAATGCCCTTAGATTTTCATGTGATGATCAAGAGTCGAAATCATCCAGCTTGCTTTTGAAAACAGACCTTATACATGAATTCTAGTTGAGCATATATACTTTCAGTAACTCTAGAAGGTTTTCTTTTGAACAAAAGTACCTCTGTAATGGGCTAGGGGTGTTCAATCCAGAGTGTCAGAGGCTCGGAATCTGGGCCTGAGAAAGGAGGCAAGAGTGTAGAGATTCAGAGCAACAAGAAGCCAATGAGACCAGAAGGCAGCCAGAATTGGGAGTGTCCAAAAGAGATCCCAATGATATCAACACTGCTGTAGGGCAAGTAAAACTTAAGAATGACGGGAAAGTAGAAAAGCTGACCTTGCCTTGAGGAGGGCTGAAGTGATTCTACGAAAGTGGTGTTTCAGACTGCCATCAGACTTCCCTGGAATTTCCTCAAGGCTAGCCCCTAACAAAGGATATAAACAAAATGCAAGTTATTTAGACACCTGCTATATACCAAATCAAATTCCCACAAAGTTCACATGTTGGAATCCTAAATTCCTATGTGATTTGGAAATGAGGCTTTTGGGAGGTAATTTGATCAGCATCGGCCCTTATAATTGGATTAGGGTCTCTGTAAGAAGGGGAAGGGACACCAGATAGACCTCTCCTCACTACTACACAAGGGTGCACTGAAAAGGTGACCATATGAAGGCCAGTAAAGAGCCCTCATCAGGACTTGACCATGCTGGCACACTGATCTTGGACTTCGGCCTCCAGAACCATGAGAAAATTAATACCTGTGGTAGGCCACTAAATCTATGATATTTTGTTATGGCAGCTCTAGATGACTGATGTAACATCTGTGTTATGCAAATGTAGAAGATGGGAGCAACAAGGCCAGACGGTGGCATGGTGATTCAGATGACTGGCTCCCACATGACTGACTATGCACTTCTAGTCCCAGATCCAGTGACTTGAAAAACACTCTGGGGCCATGTGAGTGTGTACTCAAATCCTGAAAAGAGAAGTGGAGGAGAAAAGATTGCGGCGTGGCCATCCTCCTTGAGGTGGTGGTTCTTTTGCTTCCTCTCTCTCTCTCTCTCTCTCTCTCTCTCTCTCTTTCTTGCAAGCACATGTGCCCAATAGCAAATTTAAAAGAAAAAGAAAATGAGAGCTAGAAATACAGTTATATGTACAAATATTTTAGAAAATTAAAGTTGCAATTAGAAATTAATGTAAAATCATCAGAAATAAGAGTTATTTAGAAAATAATTTTAAGAAGTAAAAAATACAATAAGTAAAAGCAAAAACTCAATGATTTAATTCATTAACCATTTAGTCATAATTGAAGAAATGATTTACAAACATAAAAATACATTAGTAACTTACATAAAACATAATTTTTAAAAAGAACATAGGAGGGCTAGTGGATAGCTTAGTGAAAAAGACAGCTTAATCACACATGGCTGATCATTTTACTTCTAGGCCCAGCACCTTGAAAAATACACTAAATACATACAGGTACATGCTCAAAATCCCAAAAGGAGAAATAAGGGAGAAGAAACTGGTCTGACCATTCCCCATGGTGAGGGGTATGCTTTGTCATTTTCTCCGTCTCTTGTTCTCTCTCCAACAAACATACACACCCTCTGGCAAATATAAATACATACATACATACATGGAGCCTAGGAGATAAGAAAGCTCACACATGAAGATCTAACATATGCTTATTTGGAGTCTTGAGACCCAGATACACAAAGCACAATATATGACAAGAAGGACAAAAAAAAAAAAGACCTAGACACATTACAATAAAACTGAAACCAAAGAAAAAGTGAACAACTTTAAATCAGCCAGCCAGACAGAATGGATTAATTATCAAAGATGGCAATTTCCTTCTCAATAACAATAGTGCAGCTAAAACACAATGAAATATTGTTTTCAGTGTTTTGAAGAGAAAAAAAGTAAACATGTAAGTAGAACCAGGTGGTGGTCCAGTGGTAATGCAACTGGATCTACAAGAGAAAGGTCCTGGTTTTGAGCCTTGGGGACTTCTTGATACACCATGTGTGTGATCACATGCCCATGTTTCCAGTCAATTGAGACTGGGAGGTAGATGGTGGCATGATAATTGTTTCTCTTTCTCTCTCATGGGAGAAATAAATAAGTAAACTTTTAAAACATGTAAGTAAAAATTCAGTGACATCATCTATATATACAAAGAATAATACTTCTAAAAATAGCTTCTAATTTGTGGAGTTAACAAATACAAACTGAATGTAGAAAGAAATATTAATAGTCTATAAACTGAAAAGTAGAAGATTAGAAGTAAACTGTCTGACAGTTCTGTTTTTAAATTATTTAAATTTATTTATTTATTCCACAACTAAGAGAGAGAGAGAGAAAGGGTGAGTACCCCCAAGAAGGTCTTGATGTTGCAATCCTTCCTGAGCTCTCATCCATTCTCACACGAGGGGCACACATGTGCTCAGAATAATCAGGAAGGCCTCAGAACTTAAAGTGGGAAGGTTCCCATGTAGAACTCCCTCACAGGGCATTGCGTGTCACCATCATGTGGCCCACTTCGACAATCCTATTTTTAAATTTTAGATGAAGGTGCAACATGAAGATATGGTGCAGTTTTAGACCTGAAATGTACATGTTACAAGCATTATATATCTATTTAGGATATAGAAAGCCACAAAATCACTTTGTTTCCACCTTAACCCTGGGAAAAAAAATAGGCACAAAATTATATCTTTCTCAAACTCATCAGAAAGTATCCAGATTAATTAAATTCAAAAGAATGACAAACCACTCCAAGGAGGTTCAACACAAATGAATTATTTCCCCTTTGACGAAGTATGTGAGAATGAGGAAGTCATGGTAAAGTTGGCTAAGCAGGAACAGCAAAGATTTTCACAAATCCTTAAAGGCCAATTACGGTTTGCATGATACTAGAATAACTGTAAGCCCCAGGCATGGGAGAATCTACATTTATTCAGAAACTCATTTCCATGGGCCACTATTGAATACTCATGAGAAAAACTGAGGACAAGTCAGGAAAATAGAGTGATACCTTGGCATGAAACTATAAACCTTTCAAGGTTTCTTCTCTCTTACAAAGCCAAAGCTTTAGGATCCTGGGGATAGGGAGCAGAAAACATTCTTACCTCTCAGGCTGGACAAAAATTCATTGCACCATAACCAGAAGATGGTGTAGCGGTTATGTCACTGGATTTCCACATGGTCGACCACAGCTCAAATCCCAGACCTTGGCTTGAAACACATGGGGTGCATGTGTGTGGTGCCCAAGATCCCAAGAGGAGTGTGAAGGAGAAGGGATTGAGTCATAGTCATTTCCCCTAGGAGGTGAGTTTTCACTTTCCCTCTCACCATCTCTGTCTTTGCCTCTCTCCTGTGAGTTCATGCACCCTAAGGCAAAAACCTAAAAAAAAAAAAAAAAAAAAAAAAAAATTGCTTCTAACAATGCAGTAAAAAAAAAAAAAAAAAAGAAAAAACAAACGTTTTTTGCTTTCTGAAGAGTGGAAATATATCCCACTCACAGGAGGCAAAAATCTACTTCCTGAGAAGGGGAAGAAACATATGCTGACTGCTCATGGAACAGGAAACAAGAAAGTATCTACAATAAAAGACTCTATACTGATCCCAAACAAAAGGACAGGAAATGACTTACCACTCACAGATATGAGGAAAGATTTGGTTACCATGAATTGGGAGGCAAGAATGCTGAGAAAATCTCATTCCCATGGACCAGATGCTCAGGGCCTTTCTAATACTGAGACTAAACCAAGGAAACTCACAATCCCTTGGTCCCCATCACAAGACAAACATTGAGCAACAGATGAAAGAACTATCTTCTGAGAGCAGCACAAGTAGGAGAGACATCTTCTAACGTCGAATGCAGTGGCTTTTGAAAGCTGAAAATGGAATAGGAATACTGAAAGAACCTCCTAGTATCTCGAGTCTCACACAAGGAAACAGTAGACAAATCTTTTAAATCTAATCACCCAAAAACAAAAAGTTTAAATGATTAGATTAACTCAAAATATTTAATAAACAGTATGACCATCAATTTTATATAAAGAGCCTATCCAAAAACCATGAAGGATGTGCCGATGGGTCAGATTGGTGCAGGTGGTGGTGCAATGCACTTCAAGGCTGGCTCCACATGGGAAGCTCTGTTGCTCACATCACAAGATCTCCCTGGGCATGCATACTGGGTAAGTTTGTATCTGTGATGCAGGCTGGCTGAGGCTGGGGACAAATAGCAGTGTAAGGACCTCTCTCTCTCTGAAGATACAACTTAGAAGAAAAAGAAGTGCTTGAAAATGTGCTCAAATAATCAACAGAGAATTTTAATAGTAGTGTGACTGCTACATGATCTAGAGGTCTGAAAAATAGGATGTTAAATAACATATAAGTTATTCTGTAATCGTAACTAAAGAATATTTGCTAACATAGGAAAATAATACTGTTGGATTAATTGAAAAAATTAATTTGTGGTTTTATTTTTTACTGTTTTCTTTTTTATTTATTTTATTTATTTTTATTTTATTTACATTTTTTAATACATTCAATCACATTATTTAGCTTAAAGGTGATCATTTCAATATGTGAACATTTCTCCCCAGTCCAGTTGATCAAAATATAACAATACTACCTCCCTGTCTCAACAATGCTGTCTCTGTATCCCTCCTCCAAATGTTTTTCCCCAGGCCCCACTCCTCCACACACACCACATCTGGCATTCACACCCATCTCTTGTGTTTGTACATCCTTTAGCCGGTCAGTTTCAGTTATAAAGTGCGGACACTCAGTATATATTAAGTGGGGACAGTGTCTCTCCTTCATAGCCTGGCTTGCTTCACTCAGCAGTAAATTTTCCATATTCTTCCACTTTCAGTCAAAAACTAGGGTTTTGTTGGTTTTTATGGCATAATAGTATTCCATAGAGTATATGTGCCACAGTTTTTCAATTCATTCATCCATACGGGGGCATTTGGGTTAGTTCCATTTCTTAGCAATCGTGAAAAGTGCCACAATAAACATTGATGTGCAAGCACTTTTCCAATGAAGAATTCTTCTGTCCTTAAGTTCAAGTTATATTTTTTAATTACAGAGCTGGCACATAGCACAGTGGCTGGTGCTGTGCATTAGGAGCTGGATCCCACACAGTCGACCCAGTCCAAGTCCTGACTCAATAGTTTGAAAACATGCCAGGCGTAGGTGCCTGCATGTCCCAAATCCGGACAGGATGGAGAAATGGAAGAAAAAAGGATTGCAATGTGACCATGCCCCATTGGGTGGTGCTCTCTTTCTTGCTTGCTTTCTCTCTCTCCAGCAAGGTCACATGCCCTCTACTAATTAAAAAAAGTTAATTTGTGGGATGTGTGTTTGTGCACACGTGAGTGTGTATGTAAACATGTATGTAAACATACAAATTCAAAATCCTGAAGCAGTATAGTGGGAAGGACAAGTCATCAAACTGTTGTATTAGTATTGATTCTGGTTTGTGAGATTTCTTGGTCACATACTCTTTTTTATCCTCAATCCCAAAACATTAGTAAACTCAAAATATTTCTTGTATACATAGGGAAAAATAATATATGTACAACTTTCACACCTTAAAAAATGCTTTTCATAAGCACAAATGTTTAAGTTTTTTTCTGTCATTACGTTTCTTTGTATCTTTTGGCATAAATATTTTAACTGATTGTGATTCGTCACTTATTTTTCTTTCGTAGTATCACTTTACAGGGATAAACTTTCTGCTTGTTCCTGTGATACCAGATACAGTCATTAAGCAAGTAACTTTGTAGATACTGTATCCTGGATTTAACATTTACTGACCTGACAGAATTATTCATGAGATTTAGCAGAGGGAGATCAATTTATGTGGCTAGATATTACTGAGACAAAGGCGCAATATGTTAAGCCACTTCTCTGTAGTTCTGGTATGTGAAGTTACATTACTGATTTCTCATTTACGATTTAAGAGCTGATACTAAAAATAAAGTGTTGACTAGAGCAATATTTAATGTGTATCATTCACATTCAAAAATATTTCTAAGTATATTACTGCCTGTAAAAGTTTTAAAGGAAACTGAATCATTGAATTTATTTGGACACTTCTTCTTTATAACAAATAACACTAGTTTATAGTTGGCACCCAAATGGAGACAGAATGAAAACCATGAGTCGACATAGTTTCTGCCTATGGGGATCTTTCAACCTAGAAATGAAATCAAAGAGTTACTCAAGTCAGCCACTCAGAGAAAAATGCTGGTCCTTGCCTCGTGTATAAGAAATATGATTCTCAAGGTTTTAGAAGGCATACCATTCAGTTTGTAATGTGTGGAAACCCTCATGGCTGCCTTCAGAGATTTTGATATAGTAGATCTAAAAACGGGACAGGAGCCTGCGTTTTTGGTATTTCCAATACAGATGATCTGCAGTCCACACTTTGCAATACAGTAGCATTTAATGAAACCGGCACTTCTAATTTTGCAAAAGTAGGAAGAGATTGGACCTTACTTCAAATTCCTGGAAGCTCCTTCTAGATTTCTGAAAAATGTTACCATGATGAAGGATGGTTAAATTTAGATATAAATAAAACATTCCACGATTTAGCACTAACGTATAACTTAACGCTATTATACTTGAGTATTGTTGTACCCACCTTGATGATGATACTACGATGTCAAGAGCACATCTAACTTATCTTTCGTTTATTTGTGGTTTATTAATTAATTTTTTTTTACATTTCATTACTGTGTATCATTACAGCATAAAAATGAATTTCTCAATCAAGAATACACCGTATGTTGCTTCTAAGGTATTACCACACACATGATCATCAACAGATAATTTTCCATTTTTGTGCCCCTTAAATGTTTTGCTTCTTTCTTTTTCCTCATGAGTCTCTCCCTCCTCTCACACTGTCTCTAGCATCACCATTGCGCTCTATGCTTTTAGAGCTTCTAGTCTTTCCGTTTCTGACTTTTGAATGAGACAGAAACCCACATGGTGTCTGAGGTCAGAATGAATGGGTACTACCAAGGAAATACTGACGAATCCAGCTGTGCCTTGGTTTTGTCAAACAATCGCAATGATTTCTCAAACCTTTTGGATTCAGTAAAACTAAAAACTCGTTCTGCCAAGCACTTTTGCCCTTAGCTTTTAAACCCATGTGTATTTTAAGAGAAATTTAATCCATATGTTTCTCATTCATTTACACTTAAATCATCAAAATGTTGTTTTGTAAGACCTATTTGATGTCCAAGGTTTTCTGAGCTTTGTAAACCTCTTTTCTTAGAAACAGAATGTTGTATAGATTTCTGAAAAATGTTACCATGATGAAGGATGGTTAAATTTAGATATAAATAAAACATTCCACGATTTAGCACTAACGTATAACTTAACGCTATTATACTTGAGTATTGTTGTACCCACCTTGATGATGATACTACGATGTCAAGAGCACATCTAACTTATCTTTCGTTTATTTGTGGTTTATTAATTAATTTTTTTTTACATTTCATTACTGTGTATCATTACAGCATAAAAATGAATTTCTCAATCAAGAATACACCGTATGTTGCTTCTAAGGTATTACCACACACATGATCATCAACAGATAATTTTCCATTTTTGTGCCCCTTAAATGTTTTGCTTCTTTCTTTTTCCTCATGAGTCTCTCCCTCCTCTCACACTGTCTCTAGCATCACCATTGCGCTCTATGCTTTTAGAGCTTCTAGTCTTTCCGTTTCTGACTTTTGAATGAGACAGAAACCCACATGGTGTCTGAGGTCAGAATGAATGGGTACTACCAAGGAAATACTGACGAATCCAGCTGTGCCTTGGTTTTGTCAAACAATCGCAATGATTTCTCAAACCTTTTGGATTCAGTAAAACTAAAAACTCGTTCTGCCAAGCACTTTTGCCCTTAGCTTTTAAACCCATGTGTATTTTAAGAGAAATTTAATCCATATGTTTCTCATTCATTTACACTTAAATCATCAAAATGTTGTTTTGTAAGACCTATTTGATGTCCAAGGTTTTCTGAGCTTTGTAAACCTCTTTTCTTAGAAACAGAATGTTGTATTTTGCCAGAGGTTGGAGTCCTGGTTGAAATGCCAAAACCAGGAAGTTTCAGTGGGTTCTACATTTACCACTGGAAACTTCTTTCTTTCAATAGATAAAAAATAAAACCAAAACCCCGAGGTCAACTGACATGATTCTCTTTTTATCATGACACTCTTTTTCTTCACGTTGTTTTCTCTTCAAGCATGTGCATGTACTAGCATTTAACTGCATCAACACTTTCTCGGTGTTGATAAAATGTCTCTAGTAGGATGACTACAAGGTCTCTGTAACCTTGGAGATTGCTCACTCAAAGCTGTTCATATAAATTATAATGCAAAGCCAAAATACACAGACTCCTAAAATTTAAAACACATCTACAGACAAAAAAGAAGCAATGTGCATTTCAAGAGAGACACCAGTTCCTTTCAAAAGGTGTCATTCTATCTTTCTGTTTTTAATTTATTAATCAATAACAGGAATATATTTAGACGAGAACAATTATTAACAATAATTAAAACTGCTCTATCATTTTCATTTACAAATATTCAACCATCAATAATTAGAAAGCATTAAATATAGTAATTTAATTAAAAAGTAAATAATCCAAATTATTTCCACTCAGTGGTGAAAAGTAATAATTCAGTGTACTTTCAGGAAATACAATGCTTTAAAATTATTTAATACTTAGTTGTAAGGACCATGTAAAACACATTGCATTATGTGTTGCATGAGCAATGAAGCACAAATACATCTTAAAATAATTAAGAATAGGATTTTTTTCCAGTCATGTGTTAATTTTTTTTAAGGACTTAAAAAGACACCATAAAGTGTTACCCAGATTTTAAACTTTTGGTTTACAGAACATCCTGCTTCTTGTTTTTGAGACACTTCACAAGAAAACCCAAGGTCACTTGTGGTTTGGAGTCCTACAGGTTTTTTGATTTTTCTTCTCTTTGGCTGAACTTTTTGATAAAAATGAGACACTGAAGATTGTGAAACCTGAATGGATTTTGTCCTCGCATTCTGCATTTTAGTTACTCTTGTAACCTTAACTTCCACAAAGCTAGAAGGATGCTTTTAAGGTTTCAACCAATTTGAAGTGTTTGGTTTTATGATTTTTCTTCAACTGCTTATGTAACATACATCCTTCTACTATTCATTAGAATGGCTTTGCAAATGACTTCAGGCTTGTTGCTTTGACAAATAAAAGCCAGGCTTATTATTTAGTCCACAATTGAACAATTATTACAATGTTGATTATCTTTTGTTGGGCTTGCCTAATAAAGCCCTAAGTAGTTGAGTGGGATTTATAGCTTCCAGAATTTGAACAAGAGGTCATAGAGGTCTTTACTTTTTGCCAGTTGACCTTTTGTTTGAGTTCAAATTAACCTAAGTTGTGCTGCTTTTATATCTGCTCTCAGAAGGCAGGCCTGCACAGTATGTTATACAGACCCTTATAGCTGGTTGATCAGGTTATTTTCACTTATTACAATTTACTAATATATCGAGGGATTAAGGCTAAGAATAACTGGAGTTAATCACTGCAAACACAGCTATGCAAATCAAAGGAAAAAATAGATGAGCCAGAGGCTTACTGAATATGGAAATGCTTTCTGCAAACCCTTAAGAACATCAGTTGGTAAAGACATGAAGGTATTTTTTTTAGAGAGATTTTGCTATAAGGTAGGTACATTTTTCAGAGAGACAGAAAGTAAGAAATCCCCCCCACACGGGGATAGCCACACCACAATCCCTTCTCCTTTCTCCTTTCGGGATCTTGGGAATGCACGCACATGTGCCCAGTGTGTCTGAAGCCACCAGGTCTGGGACTTGAACCACAGTCAACTATGTGGGAGTCTAGTGACATAACCATTACACCATCTGCTGGGCTCATCCATACAGCTTTCTGAGAGTCTTTTTTAAAAAAATTTCTTTCCTGAGAGAAGTAGAGACAGACTGTATTGCAAATGGAGTCAGGATGGTTTAGTCTGGCTCCCTCACCTCATATCTTACATGTTTGAAGACCACAGAGTAATCAACTTATGTTATTAGTTGTACTGTGGTTGCTATGTAATTAAGACTTTGCTGTTTTATACCATTGAATGTAACACATACAAGTGTGTGTTTGGTCTTAGCAATGAACCACTGTTGTCTGCAGCCCATTTAAGAGTGGCATCTGATCAGCTAGCCTGCTCTACCCTGCTCCCTAGCCCTGATCTGCTTAGCCTTGGTTCTGCTACATTAGCCATAATGGCCTTGACTTGGTTCAACCTTGTCTCTGCTCAGCTCAGATCCATGCAATATGAGCTCCAATAGGAAGGAAGGCACTCTGAGTATTCTTGCATGCTACAAGTTATAAGAGGGAAAAAGTGCTTGTGAGTGCTTCTATGGATTTTGCAAGCCTATAAAGAGCTCTGTGAGCTCCCACAAAACTCAGTCAATAAACAATACAAGACCAGTGTCTTATATCTTTTTCCAACTCCCTCCATCTCTGTTTAATACATCCTTCAGAGAAGGAAAGAACCTCACACTTCACAGACAGACAAGCATCCCCAACTGGGTCTTCAGGCACTGATGCACCCTCATTTTCAGCTGGTTTGGATCACAAGCACACACACACATATCTGGCACCTAGCATGTACAAGAAGGCTCAGGGACAGATCCTGTTAAAAATAATTTGTCTTTCAAGTTGTTTGATCAAAGGTTATATCATTGAAACAATGGGAAAAATTCCACCATACTTTTAAGCAACAAGTGTCATGCACTTACTATTTGTTGGAAAATCAAAACAAGCCAGTTAGAATTCTTACATTAAAAAGCTCAGCCATATTTTCCAGAGTCTAGGAGCTAGGCATTCTGCATCATTTAATTATTGCAAGCTTCATGTACCATTACTTCTTCAATCTTTGTCAATCAAGATAATGAATTAGCTGCTGGCAATCATTTGCATGTGTTCTCTGTCAATCAAGAGTTGAGGTCCCAACATGCTTGTGTGTGGTGGTTTCTTGATACATTTTGTCATTATTTCTATTTCATGGGAAAGCTGTATTGGATCTAATATTTATTTTATGGGTAATATTTACTTGGGCAAATCTCTTCCTGTATCTATGTTTTTCATTTGATAATAACCAAGTTAGACCAAATAATTTCCCTTCTTATTCCAACACTCTATTTTCATAACTTAAGCAACTTCTTCTTGAAGTAATCAATTAATCTTTTCAAACTAGGTAATTACAGAAGAGTAAGCAGTATATTTTAAAAGTTAATCATTGGGACCAGGCAGACTGAGGCTGCAGGCCCGACCCTTCTGAACCTCCTCGCATCCCCACCGTTCTTCCTCCTTGGACCCCAGGTTGGTTGCCTGGGACTTTAAGGCGAACCCCCACCCCACCCCACCTGCAATCCAGATCGAGCCGGCCAGCAGTTCCAGACACCAGGCGGACTGAGGCTGCAGACCCAACCAACCTGGTACTGTCACTCATTGTCTGATCCTTTTCCACTAGCCTCTGGACTGATTGAATTTTGGTGATTTGAGTAGCGTGCGCCACGCGATTTCCATTTTCCGTTTTGTTTTTCATTGCTCTTGGGGTGTTGCTTTTAGGTCAGTTGAAGGCTCACCACTCCTTAGAAACAGCAAGGACTTTGGGCCATCCAGGGCTAGTGGCAACAGTTAATGGTAATTGTGAGCAACAGGTAGGCCAACCATAAGATAAATCATCAATTTTCTAAGCCTGTACAACTTTTAAGAATCAAAGATACCTTAAATAAGTTAGGAAGAAACATATAGATTACCTGATGATTAATAACGATCACAGAGGCTTGAGAAATATGAGCAACCAACAAAAGGCCTCTCCCTCAAGGCAAATCATCAAGCCTACATCATCTACAGTCAATACGATGGACGTCATGGACATGTCTGATAAGGAATTCAGAATATTTGTAGTGACCAAACTAACTGAGATGGAAGAGAAAAGA
>NW_006204238.1:1097134-1103099 GCF_000334495.1 Tupaia belangeri chinensis
TTGCACATCAATGTTTATTGCAGCATTATTCATAATTGCCAAGACATGGAACCAACCTAAATGTCCACAAACCGATGAATGGATTGGAAAAGTGTGGTATATATACTCTATGGAATACTACTCAGCCATAAAAAAATAACAAGACCCTGATTTGATAGGAAGTGGTCAGATATGGAGGATCTATTGCTGAGTAAAGTAAGCCAGGCTGAAAGATATTGTATGTATCCACTCAATATATACCGACTATCCGCATTCTATGATAGAGAGCAAAAAATTGGAGGACATAAAAGCAGTGAAGGTACTTAATGAGAATAGAACAGTGTGGAATGGGGGTAGTGAAGAGAGGAGGATAGAGAAAGATAGCAAGTGAACAATAGAGAGGCAGGACGTTAGTGAGAAACAGATATGGCTTATTAACTGTTGATGATGACATGTATAGTATTCTCAACTGGATTGGTCTGAGAAGTATTTCATGATGGGCAAAGTATTTTTACAAGCAAAATGAGAAAGCGATTGACTGTTTTAAAAAATAATTATAATAATAATAATAATGATTAGGGAAAACATAGAAAAGATATCGAATGTTGAAGCGGGGAGATTAATGTCTTTGTACTGACTGACATGCATGGCATTCCCTTTGTAATACACTGTAAAGTTATATGTAATATAAAGAAGATTATGATGATAATAAAAAATAAAAATAAATAAAAAATAAAAAAATAAAGTTAATCATTGGTAATGGGCTGGTATCAGTGCCCTGAATAACAATCTTCATTAGCATTCATATTTATCTAAGGATCCAAACTTACGGCACAAGTATTTCATTCTTTTTATGATAGTATTTGCTAAGTTGTGGGTGACTTATCCTCCTATTTGGAAAACTGTCATCTTTTTTTTGGTTACACATTTCACATTCATGTTAATGCCTATGATTGATGCTGTTGATATTGAAGTATATACCAGTTCTGAAACTTCTGTATGACTTAGATAAAATATTTAACTTTTCAAGGCTTGGGTTTATTTCTCTATTTTTTTTCTGTCCTAAAGAAATAGAACTAATAATACCCAACTAATAATATTTTAAAGTCCTTATCACAGTACCTAGCAAGAGCCCAATAAATAGTTATTTTATTTTTGTTACTAAATTAAGTACATATTAATATCTGTACACAGTTTGTTTTAGCCCACATTTCTGTCACTAAGAAGTGAATATCGCAGTGGGAAATTGATAAAGGATAGATGTTTATTTAGCTCACAGTTTTAGAATTCGTAGGTCATAGAGGGCTATGTCTGCTGATCTTCTTGGTGAGGATTCTGCAGAAACCTGCAGCTGTGCAGCGTATCACCTGGCAACAGCCTAGGTGTATCTGTGTTTCTGTCTCTCTGCCCATCTCACTCTCTCTCCTTCTAATCCCAAGAAGATTCAATCATTACGCCTCTATCCTGATGACCTTATCTAATCCTAATCTTCCAAAGGCCCCACTTTTCAACACCATAGTCAAATTAAGTTTCTGCCCTCTTGATCCTGTCACAACGATATTTCAACACATGAATTTTGGAGAAACACATTTAAACCATAGCAGGGTTATTGTATTTAAACATATCCATCCAGCTATTTGATAAGCAAACCTTGCGCGTATGAAGAGTCTTCCAAAAATTCATGGAAAAATATTTTTTAAAAATGATGCATGGGTTTAAAAATAGCACCCAAATAAGCTTGTACTTTAATTCCTTTTTTTTCCATGAAATTTTTACTTCCCTCATACATACTTCATTAGAAAGGACTAAGAAAAATGTCTATAGGGGCCAGCAGATGGCATAGTGGTTACATACTGTATACCCGCATGGCCAACCATGGTTCAAGTCTCAAACCCAGTGGCTTGAAGGTCATGCTGGATATGTGTGCATGCATGCCCAAGATCATGGGAAGGAAATGGAGAAGAGATTGCAGCATGGCCTGCTGGGGGGTCTGATTTCTCATTTTCCCTCTCACTCTCTCTGTCTCTCTCTGTGAGCACACACACCCTAAGACAAAAACTGCTCAAAAATTAATTACTTAATTAATTAAAAGTGCCTACATGTTTCTTTCATTAAAAAACACTGTGACCAGCCCTGTGGCTTAGTGGGTAAAGGACTCCAATCCCACTAGGCTGACTATGGTTCAAATCCTGCATTTCTCTCCTCCCTAAGCTTGAAAACATGCCATATGTGTATACGTATATAGGTGTGTGTACGTGTGTGTGTGTGCTCAAAATCCTGATAGGGTAGAGAAATGGGGAAAGGATTGAGGCAATGCTCCATTGGAGGATATTTTCTCCCACTTTGTCTCTATCTTTTGTGAATGCACGTACTCTCAGGCAATTAAAAAAGAAAAAAAAATACTTGGAATCTATTTTAGCAAATGACATAACATTCAAGACAAGTTGAACAGTAATAAAGTAGTAGTTATAAGAGATGCCACACAAGAGTATTTGTTAAAGAGCAAATTAGAGGTATTGACAATGTATGTGAATGGATTTCCATTCTAGAAGACAGCGCTGTTAGAGAAGTCTGTGTGCAGTGTCTGACAAGTCACATTAATGCAAACTGCACGAATTGATACAAAGTGACAGAGAATCTTTGCATAAGCCAAAGGAAGAGTTTTCAGAGAAGCACCTAGTGACATCTTATACACACATACACTGAAAAGAAACTGTTTGGGAAATAAACTCTGCAAACCACTGAACAATTACTGATCCATTATCAAATAGATAGTAGCAATTTCTTACTTCTGAGGCCACAAAACTGTTGTCCTTTGGGTAATTCAAGGCCACAGATGTTTTCTTTGGCCCATGACAGAGTTTTATGTAACTTTTGTGACAGCTTTTAAAGAGTAAAGTTTTTTTTTTTTTTAAATCTAGTTTTCTGGTTTCTCTTGAAATATCCTGAAGATTTGCTATAGTTGAGCCTGTGTTTCCTTAACACAAATGTGCTAGGGCTGAACAGTTGCTGCTTCCTTTAAACTTGACCTCAATCATTAAGGTCTCCACCAAGGCACTCAGTGGTTTCAGATGTACTCATTTTCAGTACATGCATTGGCTATGGCCTTGCACACTTTGGTATTTGCAACCCTGCAAATTCTGGAAAAAGATTTCATTTGTTCCATCTTCTTGGGGAAGACAGATGCCATGGGGGCAGACCCACTAAGATAACAGGTTGGGAGGTAAGTAATCACAGGAGGCTTGGAGGAAGAAAATAGCAAAAGGTATCTTATGTCACCTGTCTCCCTGCCCTCAAATCCCCTTTTCAGAATAGATAAATACTACTGCTTAGTGTTTCTCCCAGCACTTTCAATTCTTAAGGACTATGTGACCCAGTGAAAAGATTACCTTGTTCTTATCTATGCATTGGGGGAGAAGTTTCAAAGTGGGGCTGTTGCCTTCCTACAGACATTTAGTCAAGCTCACTGTAAGCAGCTAGGAATTTAGGGCAGAAGTCCTAACGGGGAAGATAGAGTAGACATTTAGTGGGAATGTATTTGCTATTTCTGCAAAATAAAACTCGAATAATAAGTGACTTAACAGGCTGCAAAGCAAAGACGAAGAGAGCAGTTCTGCTACCCTCTCCTCTGTAGGACATACCTTAGGGTCACTGTAGGAATCTTACAGCCTAAATAACACTATATAATCCCAATTTGCTTGATAATCTCTGTCCACATATTTACCAATTGTCCAAAATGTCTAGATTCACTCAAAAATAGACTTGGCAATCTAAAATAAACTCTGTCCCCCAAAAAACATAAATTAAATAAATCATTTCTTCCTTACTAAAAAGACAAGAACATTCCATGGAACTTACAAAAAGCACAATAGCAGTGCAGAGTGCCCAATAGCAAGAGGAGACTCACCTTGGACCATGAAGAGAAGCAGTAGCAAGCTGTGTGAAAAGTTCAGGTCTAGTACTAAGTCATCACGCAGGTGTTCAAATACATCTTCTAGGGATGGAAAGAAACTTAGATGCAACTAAGGGTTAATGAGTAGATGAGAGTAAAGCTGACACATTAGCTGTCACAGCTTGCTGCAGTCAATCTACAAAGAGGAAAGAGCCTGGGTTAGCGGTTTTATGAAACAATAAAACCTTTAACAACCAGACACATGAATATTATGACCTCTGTCCATTTTTGTCAGATCTTCTGACATGATGGGTGATATTTTCCACCTCAACCAAAGACAATGTCTCAAGTCACATAGTATCTTTAACATTAATTGTCATAATGGTATAATAGGAAGCACTTACTAGCAAATTTCTTAACTTTCTTAGTGCCCCAACTTTGCCTCTATGAAATGGATAACTTCCATATTATGAGGTAGGCATCCTATGCTTAGGGTGTCTACCTCACAATAAAGGTATAATATTGCCTTTTTAAAAAAATAGCATTCTATCAGAAAACAATAACTTTGAATCTAAAACAAAGTAATTGTATACTTACATACTAATTCATGATATTGCAGAATGATCACTTTCTTTTGGTTTTCAAAAAGCAGAGTAAAATATATTATCTTCTTTTCTGTATACAAACTCGGAAACAGAAAAGCCTAAGTGTCTTGTCCAAGGACGCCCTACAGGAGAGTGATAGAGCCCAAACCAAAGCCCACGCTCTTCTCACAATTCTACACTTTCATCTTTCTTCCTTTAATAAAATAAAGACCAAAAATAAAAAAGTATTCCCAAGGAATAACCCAGGAAAATAAAACCCCATGTAGTTATTTTTGTCACTTTTGTTCTGGGAAAGTGAATAAAAAATAGATATTTGCCTCTGAAAAACTAAAATGCTCGTTGATATAGGTGTTGATTTTTTTTTTAAATAAAGTGTTTTTTTTTTTCTTTTCTGTCTTCCATGAGTGAGAAAGGTGGACAAAGAGACAGAGAAAGAGAGTCTCACATAAGAGCGTCTCCCTGCCTCCATTAAGCAACAACTTCAGCCAGCCCTGGTCTTGGGCACACACATATTCTTTGTATTCAGGGAGGTCTCTGGATGAGAACCTAGAACTTTCCCATATGAATAAATCTCACAGAGAATTGGATTACCACTATGCCATTTTCTCCTCCCCTACCTTTTTTTTTTTTTAATTAAAAATATAAAGAAAGTTCTGGATACTTCACAATTCTACTGTCTCAGCCTCCCAGTTGGGACTGTAAGCACACTCCACCATGCTCACCTTTTCTTTTTTAATTTTTACTTTTATTTTTCTTATAGTCAGGGTCTCACTCTTTTCCCCAGTCTAGTTTTGACTTGTGATTCTCCTGTCTCAGCATGCTGAGTCAGTAGTATTACAGGCGTGCATGGTCATACTTGGCTTTTAGGTTGGACTGGGAATCAAACTGGGCTCCCCCATACAGTCCCAGAGTGGAAGTACACTGTCTTGGCAGGGTGCACCATACAGCTAGGCCCTAAAGTGCTGAAATTTAATAAAGCATTATTCATTTGTTTATGCATGGGAAGCTGAGAAAGCCAATTTATATGAAACCAGTTTTAGGGTGTGAATAATCCTGTTTCATAAAAGTCCTCTTTCTAGGCAGAGCAATTATTGATCTATGAGCAGACAAATTCCACCTTGTGACAACTTATATGGTTTAATTTTGTTTTTTGCTTTTGTTTTTGTTTTTTCCTGGAAAGAAAGAAAAAATTATTCTGGTCATATTGGAATTTTCTGTAAAGTATGATTGAATGAAAGTACTTCCCCTTTCTCTATGAAATATTCCCCCACTAAGAGGCTACCTATCAGGGCTGGTGGTTAAGAGTGCTGGACTCCCACATGGCCAACCACAGTTCGAGTCCCAGACCTGGTGGCTTGCTTTCTCACTCACCACCACCACCACCCACCATCCCATCCCTCTCTGGTCAAATTAGAAAAATAAATAAATAAGGTTAAATAAAATAATTCTTAAAAAAAAAAGAGGCCGCCTATCAATGGGCATTATATTC
>NW_006204238.1:1103130-1117194 GCF_000334495.1 Tupaia belangeri chinensis
ATGTTTTCTAAATCTGAGCAAAGCAAAGAGCATGACTCCATTTAACAAATGCTGAAAATGCTGCAATCCATGACATACCTTCCTAGAAAAATGGCGTACAAATACAGCTTCTTTTTAGCACATAAAAATCTCTTAGGATGTTCACATTTTTTTCACAAATACATTAAAACCCACTGCTTTAGAACAAAGTACTGCAAATAAAAGTGTTTGAGGCATCTGGATTACACCCAGTCTTATTTTTGTTAGAAATGTGCTTAGAGCCTTTATTGGATATATTAACAATATCAGAGAGTAATTACTATTTTTTTACAGTTATTTATTGATGACTTCTTTTAGAGTGAATTGGTTCAAAATAGGTGCCAGTTTTTTTGGATGATTTCTTCATTTTAGATATTAATTATTTATATCAGTGATTATATTACCAAAAGGAAAATCAGGCAGAAGTTTTTATATACACCATTTTTAATGGTGAGTTCAAGGATAAATATGATATTTTTAAGAAAATGTGTTGATGTTTTCATACTCTGGTCCAATAATTCTAAAAATAATGTGTAACTTTAGTTCTATTTAAATTATTTTTTCTTGTATAGTTCTAACAAATTATTTTATGAGGTTGCTATAATTTAGATATAAATGTAAACATATAAGAATCATTTAGCTATTTCAATAGGTAAAATTATTTTTTATTTTTAATTCCGTTTGGTTGTAATTGCTGCCTTTTAAAGAGCAGAATATGACACGGTCATATCTTTTTAAAAGACTTCTAAAATTAGAAACAGATCTATATTTTCTTTTCACTGCACTATTTTTTTTTTTCCTCCTGCTCTTACTGGAATGTTTTTGTTATCGTCAATGATAGTCAACAGCTGTACTTTCTCACAGAACTTATTAGCAGCTGTGAAATGCTACTGTCCTAAGTAGCAGCATTTCTTGGTGACTGTTGAGATGTGATTGCTGTGATAATGAAATTACTTCACGGGCTTCAGCCAGTCTTCAGTAAACATTTACTGGAAACTACTGTTTGCAAAGTACTAAATTCACCATACTTACAGAACTTGAACAGAGGAGACAAAACCTAGATGCTAAGTTACTTTTACTGCATACCCATGAGGACAAATTCATGCCCTATAAATTTAATATGTAGGTCTGAAGTGTGGTCACATAAAATGTGAAATAACCTAAAGGAGAAAAATGAGACTCTTGTTTGGGCCCAAAGAAAGGAAGTGGTAGAGGACTAGGGCATTTGGTGGTTAATTAGCCTTGGAAAGATGGTATAGGGAGCAGCAACAATAAGACTGAGATATAATAATGAAAACACACCCTCTGATACACTCTAGTTCTAATATTCTGTTAAGCATTTCCAAATCAAGGGAGAGAATAAATTTCAATAGGTCACATTTGGATAGAAAAATGTGGTAAGACAAATAGAAATTTCAGACTTGAAGGAGATTGAGCATGATTTCAGACTTGCAGGAGATTAAGACATGGAATAATAGAAAAAATAACTAAAGCCCACAGCAAGCATCATTCCCAGTGATGAAAGCTGGAAAGCTTTTCCTGTGAAATTAGGAACAAGGCAAGAATGCCCACTCTCACCATATCTATTCAGCACAGCACAGTAAGTCCTACTCAGAACAATTAGGCAAGAAAGTGAAAGAAAAGACATCTAAATTGGAAAGGAAGAAATGGAGTTATCTCTGTAAACAAATGATGTGATCTTATAATTTAGAAAACCCTAAAGATACACACACAAAAAAATTCCTATTAGAATTAACAAATGGGCTGATCCAGTTGAAGGATATAACATCAACATACAAACATTATCTGTGTATCTGTACACTAATAGTGAAAAATTAGAAAAGGAAATTAAGAAAACAACTCCACCTACAATTGCATCAAGAAGAGTAAAGTACTTAGGAATAAATTAACTGAGAAAGAGAAAGACATACATACTGAAATGGTAACACATTGCTAAAATAAATTTTTTAAAAATACATAGGAAAAAAACCCTGTGTTTATGGATTGAAATACAATATTGTTAAGAGGTCTATATTACCCAAAGCAATGCACAGATTCAATGAAACCTCTATCAAAATGCCAGTTTTTTCCTCATAGAAATATAGAAATCTATCCTTAAATTCATATGGAATCTTAAATTATCCCAATTAGCCAATACAATCTTAAAATTTTAAAAGAAGAAAAGTGGAGCTACCACATGTCCTGATTTCAAAACTTGCTACAAAGCACATGGCACTGGCATAAAGATTGACATATAGATCAGTGGAATAGAATAGAAAGCCCAGAAATAAACCCTCTTGTATAGAGTCAAATGATTTTCAACAAGTGTACAAGACCATTCAATGGGGAAACAATTGTTTCAACAAATGATGCTAGGAAAACTGGATGCCTATAAGCCAAAGAAAGATGTTTGATGCTTTTTTATGTTATACACAAAAATTACCTCAGAAGGATCAAAGAAATAAATGCAAGAACTAAAACTATAAAATGTCTTAGAGAACATGGAAAAGTGCTTATTAACATTGAATTTGGTGGAACCAGCAGATGGCATACTGGTTACATTGCTCGACTCCCACATAGTCGACCACAGTTCGAGGCCCCAACCCAGAGACTTAAAACTCACAAGGGGGTGGGGGGGAGACAGCAGGTGGCATAGTAGTTAAGGTGTTGGGCTCCCACATGGCCAACCATGGTTTAGGTCCTGGATCTGGAAACTTGCTTTCTCACTTTTTCTCTCTCTCTCACTCCCTCTTTCTCTCTCTGGTCAAATAAATGATGATAATAATGATAAGATAAAATAAAATAAAATAAAATAAAATAAAATAAAATAAAATAGTTAAAAAAAAAAACAAACTCACACTGGGCACGTGTGCATGCATGCCCAAAATCCCCAAGAGGAAAATGGAGGAGAAGGGATTATAGCATAGCCATTCCCCCTGGGGGGAGGGAGGTGGTTTCTCGCCTTCTGTCTCTCTGGTGAGCACAGACACCTTATTCCAAAAATAACTCTCTCTAAAACAAACAAAGAAGAATAAAAAAAAAACATTGGATTTGGCAATGATTTCTTGGATATGGTAGCAAAAGCACAGGCATCATCAAAAACAAAATATAGATAATTTAATTTCAAAAAAATTAAAAACTTTGTACATTACAGGACACAATGGACAGAGTAATAAAGCAACCCACATATTGGGAGGAAATACATGTAAGTCATATGTGATAAGTGATTAACGACTACAACTTAATGAAGAACTTCTGAAACTCAACAATAAGTAAAACCTCAATTTGAAAAAGGGAAAAAAACTTGAGTAGGTATTTCTTAAAAAAAGATATACAGGGGCTGGCAGGTGGCATGGTGGTTAAGGGCACTAGACTCCCACATGGCCCACCACGGTTTGAGTCCTGGACCTAAGTGCTTGCTTTCTTACTTTCTCTCTCTCTCTCTCTCTCTCTTCCTCTCTGGTCAAAATAAAAATAAGTTAATACAGTTAAATAAAATAATTCTCAAAAAATATATACACAACTAGTCAGCTAACACTTCATGAAGCTCAAGGTCACTAATCTCTAGGAAAACTAAAATCTAAAGAAGATGGGCCAGCAGGTGGTATGGTGGCTAAGGTGCTGGACTCCCACATGGACAACCACAGTTTGAGTCTCAGACCTGGTGGATTGCTTTCTCATTCATTTTTCTCTCTCTCTGTCTCTCTCTGGTGAGCACATGTGCCCTATAGCAAATTTAAATAACAATAATAATAACTAAAATTAAATAAATAATTTTAAAAAATCAAAAGGAGATATCACTTCATAACTACTAAAATAGCTATCATCAAAAAAAAAAATAGTGCTGGAGAGGATTAGGAGAAATTAGAACCATTGTATACTCCTGATCCTGATAGAAAATCTCAATGCAAAAACTGTTATGTACTGATAGTATTTTAGTTGAAATTGATAGTATATTCAAACAGTGTAAATGACTAATGGCCCTGCTTTTATAGGTAGAAAAAATGATGAACAGAGTAGGATACTGTTTGGTGCCTAAGATCAGGCACAAAATTACCTTCAAAACTGGATCAAGGAAAAACATAATCCAAAGAAAGAGGTTGCCAATTCCACAGGCTTGACAAGGCGTGACTCTATTTATCTTCCTTGCAAAAGGACAAATAGAGGTGTGTCTCACAAGTGGAGGTGTCTGTGAGGACAGTAGTTGAAGAGCAGCCCTAGTGCTTAGGTCTGAAGAGCAGTAACACTATCAAGGAGCTTCACTGCAAACTGATTCGTTATCAGGATACCCTAATGCAACCACCTACTGTCAGACTGGAAAGTGGAACCTCCAACACTATTCTCCAGGGATTAGAGAAGGAAATGGGTGACTGACATTTGGCAGACTGGCTTTGAGGAAGCAAGACCCTGGGTTGATGAAGAAGACAGAACTCAAGCAGGCAATAAGATGGGGGCATGAGGTAGGAAAAAGAAGAACGTGAATCCTGCAAAAAACGGTTCAAAAGGGAGACTAGAGAGAGCAGTTAAAGGATGCCTTTGCTTGCTGTCTTAGGAGTTTTCCATTTAGGGATATTGAGCCATTACTGATGATCCTTGTTTACAAAGGAGTTTCTTCCTAATAAGCTTATCATAAGCTGAAACCATTGTAAATTAAAAACATCACTGAGTAGAAAATACATTTAATAACCTCACCTATGAGCATTACAGCTTAAGCTAGCCTACTTTAAAGGTGCTTGGAACACTTGCATTAGCCAGCAGTTGGACAAAATCATCTAGCACAATACCTAATAAATAATAAAGTGTTGAATACTGTACATGGCTGGGAGTTACATAGGCCTGATAACATGCAAAACACAAGTCACAAAAATTTTAAAGGCATTGGCAACACACCATACTAGAATGTCAGAATTTTAGCCTCATAAACAACAGTGTGGCTGCACTGGGAACTGTGGCTCTCTGCCCAGCATTAGGAGAGATTGTCCTGCCACATATCACTACTCTGGGGAAAATATTAAAATTGAAGTAAGGTGTCTATTGAATATACATTGCTTTTGCACCATCGTAAATTTTAAAAATGTGTAAGTTAAGTCGTCATAAGTCAGGGACCATCTGTATATGTCTCCAAATTGTATAAAATTGATTTAACTAGTTGAGATTCTAGAGAACTTCCCACTTGATCTTTGTGGGAAAAAAATCTGGCTTCAGAGAGATATCTTTAAAATTGTTTTGATTCAGACATATTAAGCTTCTTCATATATGTTACACATTCTTCTAAATGTTAGCAAGAACAGTTCACATTTTAGTAGAGGAGAAAGGCACAGAAGCCATTATAAAATAATATGGAAGCCCAACCATGGTGGTGCAGGTGGTAGAGTGCTGCTGTGTGTGTTATTGGAGCCGCAGTGGATCCTGTGTCAACCTGAATATGCTGGCATGCCCTTCTGTACACACGATCCTGCCTGACTGGGAGGCTAGGGGAAGGATAGCAGCATGGTGAGACCCTGTCAAGGGTATGTGTGTGTTTCACAACAACAAAAATAAACTTAAAGAAAATAATAATAATAATATAAATATTATGTGTAGTTGATGTTACATGAGCATTGAGAGAACAACTTAACCCAGCCTAAAACAAACAGAAAGACAGTTAGGAGGAACCCCCACTGGTGATGGCAATGAGTCTTCAACAAAGAGACAAAGTTAATCAGGGGGAAGGGTGGGAAGAGCTCTCGTAGAAAAATTCCAGGCAAAAATGCAGCTTGAATAGTGATACAGATGTGACAAACAGTATATTACATGTGAGTTGGAGTTCTGGGTCATATTTTGACATTTATGTATGTATTGTGAGTCAAGTCAAAAGTATTTTTTATTGTAGGTTATAGTCAAAAGAGTATGAAAACTGATGAAAGATATGGGGGCAGAAGTCTATGTAAAAAAGTGACAAAAAGTAGTATTGAGGATGGAAAAGAATGAATATAGTTAAGGAATATTTGAGTGGTTACGTAGTAGGAACATGATAATTAACTAAGAAGAGCCTCTGAATGGGAGAGGAATTCAAGAAGTTCTCTCAAGTGTCTCACTATGGGGACTTACTGTGAATAGATGGCAGAGAGTGAACAAGAAAAAAACAGGTGGGAGAAAATACCAAATTGAGAAAAAGACTAGGAACTACCATCAACCCGTTCTTCAGTATGAATGGGCATATTTATTCCACCAAATACCCATTAGAACACAGAAAGCATAGAAAGGATTTTTACAGAGCATGTATGAAGGACCTATGAGAAGGAGAACTTGCAATGCTCTCAATTTGCAAAATGCTTCCAGGAAAAAAAAAAAATCTGTATTTCCTTGTTTTTACTTTCTAATTCCCCATAAGGAACAAATGTCCATTCTCAGGGGATCCCTGATAGAAATGGAGTAAGTGATCAAACAGTTAAAGTGAATACACTGGAAAACACTAATGAAAACTACATCTGGAGTAATGTGTAGAAGAAAAACAGTCTCATATAATTCTGTCCTAACATGAACTCTCTTCCGCTTTCTGGGCTAATACTGCAAGGACTGTCACTTGTACCTGACTGTACTATACCCTCCTCTCTTGGAGTCTTCTAGCACATGAGACATTCACACCCATTCTTTACATATATCCTCCTCCAGGAAGCAAAATATTGTCACTCTCAACCCATCTCATTATGCAACCATTCAAAAATAACTAGTAAACACCAGATAATTAAATCACCATAGGAATCAAAGGTCCTTGGTGACAATATTGAGCAAGCAGCTGGCGCGTCTCTGGTCAGTAAATTCCAAACCTCTCCCAAGTTATACTCTAGGAATGTGAGGCACTTCACCATCTTTTTGCATTTTTGTGATTTTCGGGAGACAGCTCTTTTATCAAAGATCATTAAATTGAGGAAAAAGATCATTTGACCATTCTTCCCCAGACTTCTTTTTTTGTAAAGCCAACATTTTTCACAAGACTGTGCTATGGCCAATGGAACAAATAGCAGGGCATTTTAAAACATAGCTGTTATCATTTGAGGGACCCACTAAACAGCAAAAACAATGACCCTCAAGGACCCAAAATCTCTGTGATGATAACATTTCAGTAACTAACAGAGCACTGAATATTTTTTCTCTGCCTGACTTAGTCCATTTATTCTATAAAACAAAATACCACAGAATGGGTCATTTATAACCAACAGAAACATATTTCTCACAGTTCTGATGGCTGGGATGACCAAGATTAAGGTGTCACCAGCTTTGATTATCTTGTGAAAACTGTATTGTCTGGAGGAGAGAGACCCTGTGTTCTCAGAGGGCAGAAGATGGAAGAGCAAGAGACTGGAAATTTCATGAAGACTTTTATTACGGCCTTGATCCCGTTGAAGACGGAGGAGCCTTCCTGGCCTGATCACTTCTTAAAGGACCCACTCATTAATACTATTACATTGGCAACACCTGAATTTTGGAAGTGATTAAATTTAAACCATATCACTGCCTATGCTTTGTTTTAGTCTTTTACTTAAAGAAGTTTATGCAAATTATTCATTTTGCATCACTACTGCTTAAGATCATTATCTAAACGTTGTATTCCATTGAATATCAGCAAATAACCCAGTTTGGATGCTATCTCAGGCCTAGAGTCTTTAATAGGTGCTAGGTCTTTCAGCACTCTGTGATACCTAGTACATTTGAGCAACCAAGAAAACAAATGAAGTGACACAGACCTGACTTCAGTAACAAGAAAACGTGTACCATTATTACATTTGCATTCTCAAGGATTTCAAAAATTATTTCATATGAAATTGTATGAAAATCAATATATAAAACATTCATAGAAGTTTCTTTCTTTATTCTTAAAGAAAGATTTTTTTCTAAAGGGTGAATGAGCACACTGAAGAGACAGAAAGACAGAAAGCAAAGAATCACCCCTGGGGGGATGGCTACATCACAATCCCTTCTCCTCTGTCCTTCTCTTGGGGCCTTGGGCACAAATGCACATGCACACAATGTGAAATTTAAGTTGCCAGGTCCACGACTCCAATCACCATCGACTACATGAGAGTCCAGTGACATAATCATTACGCCATCTGCTGGTCCCCTAGAAGGTTTTTTTAAAAAGTAGCTATCAACCCATATCAAAATTCTCTCTTTCATAATATCTTTGGAGGGTCAACTTAGCATGAATTTCTTTGTTATACCTCTGTATTTTTTCAGCTATGAATCTGAATCTGGTAATAATAATGGTAAAAATAACGGAACCCCTTTCATTTATAGCAGTTCTTTCCCTGAGAAAGCACAAGAAAGGACTTCAGAGCTCGCATGGCTCTAGGGGGAAAAAAAAATTAACATTGGAGAAGGGTAAGCCCTTTAGAGCTAGCCCGGCAAGAGTCAAATTAAGCAATGAGATAATCTTAGAAGAGTCACAGGCATAGACTGTGTGTGGAAACCATTAGGAGACAACATTTCTGAATACCTCCAATAAAAATCACTCACATCACCTATAGGGAGACTAGAAGTATAATATACGTTACACCATAGTAGAGACAGAAATATAACACTAACTAGCAACCAGTTAGAAAAGAGGATTTCTGTCTTCCTCTTCCTCATCCATACCGTCCTCAACAAAGAATCTAGGCCTTATGTAAAGAGAGAGAATAAATGCCTATGACCCACACCATAGCCCCTTTCTCCTGAAAGCCCCTCTCCCCTCTCAGTCTCAGTTGCAATCAGTAATTGAAGTCTGGTCTAATTTTGATAACCTCAAATGACTAGAAAATTTTAAAATTACTCAACATATTAAGCTAAAGGGGGATACACATATAGCAGAGTTGAAAACAATGATAAGGAAAAAAGTGGTTTGTTTTTTAACAGAGAATGTTGTGCCATAATTGAGAATACAGCAATAGATAATGAGAGCCACACTGCCTGGGCTGAATTATCAGCTTGTAATTTATCAGCTGTGTGATCATGAAAATTTGCTGATGTTTTGGTATCTTCCTTTATTTTATATAGAAATAATATAATTATCCACCTCGTAGGACTGGCATGAACTTAGACAAGCAGCTACATGTGAAGTGAAAGCCATATATAGGAAGTATGTGAGTATTAACTTCTGAATTAAAAACCCATTAGCCAGCTACATTGGACGAAGTTTGAGGTTCACATCTATGTTCGAAAATAATTCAACTGAATTCTTTCATTTGTGTTTGTATATTGTTCTTTATACATGATAATAATTTTTGAGATAGAAAACTATCCCATGAACCGTAAGACTTCTCACTAACACATAGGTTGGTTTTTCTCTCAGTTGATGAAGCAATGATATTACAATGGTATTAATTTTATTGAATTGCAATCATTAAAAACTGGATTAGAAGTTTCCATTATTTTAAAAATAGCAATTTGGGGTCAGTCCCCTAGCCGAGTGTTTAAGGGAGCCAGATCCCATATGAACACAGATGGTTTGATTCCCAGCTCCAATGATTTAGAAACATGCTAGGTGGGGGGGGGGAGGGGGAGGTGCCCAAGGTCCTGACAGGTTGGAGAAAAGGAGAAGGGATTGAAACATGACTACATCCCAGGAGGGAGTGGCTATCTTCTCCCTCTCTATTTCTCTATTTCTCTCCAGTGAATGCACATGCCTTCTGTTAATTTTTTAAAAAGCAATTTCTGCCCCAAATGACTAATGTCACCCTATAAAAATCATAGCTAAAATGAAATAAGTATACCATTTTCTATTATAAAAAGTACGTCTACTATCTTGTTAATCAGCTATGTGTATGACTATGTATGCATACATACATCATATACATTTTAAATCATACATTTACTGATTTACTGCAGTCTGTCAACATACATCTTAGATGTAATAAAATGGAACTTATTTTTATTGACACCCTGAATGTTTCACGAGATAATAATTAAAAGCTCATTCCTCCTATGTAGTATTTGACATTTGTTTGACCTTTTTCTTCTAATGTGTTCCTTGTCCTTGAAATATCTGTATAGTCAGGTACATTGCAAAAGCAGAACTTTGTTCTAATACCAACTGCAAGAGCAGGCACAATGCAGAAAATATCTTCCAGTGTTTTACAAAACTACCTGTTTTAACCCCACATTTAGGAGAGCAGATTATGACTGAAAGAAGGGGGAGTCCAAATGACATGCTTTGACATATGTCAGTTTTTGGACATCACACAGCTGTGTGGCGGTAATACCACCATTATCCCATTCACTGTACTGTTAAAGGAAGAAGGAAGATTTCAGCCACCCTGAGTTTATTTAGTTACAGAAAGTTTAGTGAACTTCAGTTCATGTTAAGGCCTGTTAACAGCAGGAAGAATCCAGATTTCTGCCACTGAGGATTGGAGAAGCCTGGTGACATTAATAAGATCCAGATCCCCAAGCCAAACAACTGTGATCCTCCTTATCCACTGTCCCACAGAGTGAGTTTGCAAAAGCTTTTCATCTCCTCTCAGTGGTTTCCCCTCCTCCCCGATCTCTGATCAGTAACAGGGAAGGGAAAAATAAGAGTAGAAGCCGCCAGAAATTACTGTTCTAATTTAGCATTAGCAGGAATTTGTAAACCACCACTAAGTAGATAAAACTAAGAGCTACTAACTACAAACATAACCAAACAATAACCTTTGTGACTGTTTAATGGAGACCTTGATCAGAAACACAGAAGCTAGGGGTCTTTACTGGAAAGCAGGGAGTAATAATGTATTCAGAGAGAAAGGTTAATAAGGTTTGTGAATAAAATAAGTATTCTGGAGAAAAAAAAAAGAGAAAAAAAGAGAGACAGTCAGGTATGAAAGTTAGAATTAATATAATTTTAAAATGGACTGTGAACTGGCGACAAAATTATTATCCTAAAGATAACAAATTAACACCCCTGGGATAAAGAATTAGAAGACTTGGGAAACACCTGCCTACTTTGTCTAATTTTATAGGATTGTATACAGATATAGGTGGATTTCTGGCTTTTATTTATTTTTTAATTTTCCTTTTTTTTTTTTTTTAAAGAGAGATTTTTGCTATAGGGCAGGGCATATGCACTCACCAGAGAGACAGGGAGAGACAAAGAGACAGAAAACAAAATATCACCACCACCTCCCCCAGGGGCATAGCCACAATGCAATCCCTCCTCCTCCATTCTCCTCTCAGGATTTTGGGCACGTAAATACATGCCCCTGGTGTGAGTTTAAGCTGCCAGGTCTGGGACTTGAACCACAGTTGACTATATGGGGGTCCAGGGACATAATCGATCACCATCTGCTGTTCCCCTCTGGTTTTTATTTTTATTTCAAAATGCAGTTTGTTGTTTGTAGCAGCATGAGTTATTGAATAATCTTCACAGAGTAGTGGATTTCATATTGCATAGTCAATTTATCATTATCTATTTTGCATTTTTATTTATTTCCCAAGGCTTCTCCATGCATTCAGAAAGCAAGTTAAAATGCACCTGGCAATGGCCTTAGAGGGAACTTTATGAGAATTACGGAAATCATTTCCTACTTCTGTAATGATAAATTTTGCACACTGACACAAAAAGACAAAATGTCCAAAAAGTATAGTGTAAACATCTCTTGCACTACCTAGGCACAGTGATACCTCATATTTAATATGTTGATTTCTAAAGGTTTATTTTAAAAATACTATAGCATCAGGGCTGGCAAGTGGCATGGTGGTTAAAGGCACTGGACTCCCACATGGTCGACCACGGTTCAAGTCTCGGACCTGGTGGCTTGCTTTCTCATTTCCCATCTGTCTCTCTCTGATCAAACTGGAAAGTAATAATGATAATAATAATGAGTAAAGTAAAATAAAATAATTCTTTTTAAAAAATACTATAGCATCTCATACTTCCTAGTAATAATCAAAATTAATAGTAAGGAAATTATGTATTTCATGGAGCCAATACATTATACTGTGCTGCTCAGTAGAGTAGAAACTAGCTACATGCAATTCTAGTTTAAACTAAAATAAGTCAAATGGAAAATGTATTTCCCCAGTTGAACCATGTAGAGAGCAATCAGTTCCCCACAACCCGTCATATTTCAGTGCTCAAAGAATACCAAGTACGGTTATGTCCAATGTTTTTGAACATGCAATGCAGACCCAGAACACTTCCATTATTATGAAAAAATATTGTTGGACAGTGCTATGTAGTAAGTCAGAATAGTTCAGAGGATGATATTTGAAGAGAAAATAAGTCCAATAAATAGGAAATATATTTCTTCATTTTGTCATCAGTTTGAAAGATTTTTCTAAGCCATAAGTATTCCCCAAAGTGTATTTCCCATATTAAAATTGCATTCCATGTCTTATTTATGTAGCTTCTCCATTTTATGTGCTTATGGGCCAATAACTAAAATTTAAAGTAATCAATGCATGTCAAATGACATATCCAAGAAAGCTTTAAAGTAACATTCAATTTCAAGGATGCAACAACAACAAAAAAAATAAGACTTTCTGGTCAAATTATTTTAATGAACAATGTTTCCCAAATAATCAGATTGAAATAAAATAGACCAAAATACACCGTGTGTATAAGTCAGAAGCAGTTGTTTAACAATCACATGATTAATACCATGGAAAAGTTAAATACCTACTAACTCATCTAGTTTTCTATTTTCTAAAAATTATCAGTGTCAAATTAGTACCAAATCTTTTAAAATACTAATTTTTAGAACAGGTCTTCACAGACAAATCCAAAGATAAACTAGTCAATTTGGTCACAGAATTAAGAGCATTCGGCTTTACTAACAAGAGTGTCAACAGAGGTACATTTGTTGAATTTCCCAGGCCTCAAAATAAGTAAAGCTTTTATTTGTAAAATGCTATTGGATCTGATTTCTCTCTTAAGATCGTGACTTGTCAAAAAAAAAAAAACTATACATAAGATTATATGTATACATACATACATATAAAAATAAGCAGAGTTTTCACAAACACTGTTCAAAGGAACCAGTCTTGCTTTGAACATGTATGGTAGCATTTCAAGCAATGTTTCCCTTAATGTATGAGGAGCTAATCTGATGCCTGTAATTTAGCACCTTTGTACTATGGTAGTGGAAAGGGACAGATCGCTTAGTGGTTTCAGATGTTAGACTTTAATGAACTAAGGATGGGTTTCCTTAGCATGACACCAGTTTATCTAGTTTATTAACTTTGTAGTTTAAAAAAATTTATTATTCTTTTGTGTCTTCAAGCATTTTCATGACGTTTCTTTCTTTTGAAAAATGTTCCTTTTGTTGTGCTCTGTAGGAAATAGTCCATTAAATAACCACTTACTTTTAGAATTAGCTCATTCAATCATGATTCAATTTCTTTTTAGTATTTCTTTAAGGAAATTAAACGAATTTACCATACAGGCTTATGTCAATTTTCATTGGAAGTGCTCAGCTATTAATGAATAAGTACTTAGCTGATGAGAGCAAGGAAATATGCCTTTTAAGATTGTTTAAATATGAAACCAGCCTTAGGATTTCTTCTACTATACTATATTATTTATACATTATTTTCACTTTGTATTCTATTATTTTTACTTTTTTTTTTCAAATCATTTGTTTTTGTTGTTTTTAGTTATAGATTAGTCACACTTTGGTCAACCCAAATAGTAAAATTTTAATAACATAAAACAGCTATTTTCTCTAGACTCAAATGCATGGTCAGGCCACACAAACGATCTTCAAGGAATGTGTAACATCTTGTGAGAAATTTCTGACTCACTAGCATAACGCTAGTCTGTTGTGTTTTTTGGGGGGGGGAGGCTAAATTGCCTTTCATATTAATTTTGTTATTATTTTAAAGAATTTTCATTTTTACTTTTTTATTTACATGTGTAGGCTGCCTGGATGATACATAGTTGAATTAAAATGGATATAAAAAAACAATTCAAAATAACCATCCTACAAAGATCCTATGAGGGAGACTCTGGCCATGGTCTACCTACTCAAAAAAGCAACTAGCTAAATCAATTGGACCTTCTCTTTTCCCACTTAGAAAAGACAAGACAGACAGGAATCAATTGGTTGACAA
>NW_006204238.1:1117263-1142144 GCF_000334495.1 Tupaia belangeri chinensis
AGAGGCAACTGTAAAATATAAGCTTTTTTTTTTTTTTTTTTTTTTTTACAAAATGGCAAAATAAAAGTGCTACAGTTGCCCTTATAAGAGATACCTCTTTAAGGCATTTGAGACATTGTCTCTTTCTTTCCCATCATTCTAAAAGACCCTCCATTTACTGAGGCAAACTGAATTTATTCTTAAAACCTGAAAAACATCAAACAACACAGATTCTTATGTCCAACTCCATTGAATATATACATTTTTCATCATTAAAATGGCTCTAATTGATGGGAGGACAGCTGAATAGGAGAGAAGCTATAATGTAGTTTTCATCTCTTAAAAGTATGTGATAATCTTTTTCATTCTTATTATTATTATATTAATTTATTTTACATATTCAATCACTGTACATAGCCACAGATTATGGAATGAATTTTCTCAGCATGAATATACCACACACCAGTCCAGTTAAAGATATTATCTACACGTTATCATCAACAATCCTTCATTTCTGAAAGTGCGATAATCTTAGAAACTGGTTTATGAATTGTCTTTTCCTTTGGGATCAAGACATAATATTGCAAAGAGGAAATTGAAAAGTAAAAGTAGATACACTGATTGTGATCAGGTCTACAGATTTTCATGCACAATGAGCCTGTTATCTATTTCATTTAATTAAAATCAGTGTCAAAGGAGCTCACCCCAATGGAAGTAAAATAAGAGAATTTTCTTTCTTCAGTCTTTTGTAGTCTCTGAAGGAAATATTATTGTACTTTTGGATCCCTCCTCAGGCTACTTTGACAATTTTATCTAGCCAGTTGTTTCTCTATTTTAAGTTCTGAACATGGAAGAAACAGTAATAATCATGAGTGACTAGCTAAAAATACACAGGTTACAGAAAAAGAAGATGCAGAGGTCCATCTGCCTCAATCCATGTACAGCTGCAGACCTGACTCCCTGCCTGTCCTTGCAGAGCACAGAAATTGCCTTGAACCTTCATTAGAATGTGTTTTTCTTCACCCCAATAAAAATGGCTGAACTTTTCACTTAGGCACACTTTACAAAAATAGTAATGACTTTAGATAAAATCATTCCTCACACTTTCATAATTAGTTTGAGGTCTAAGTGCAGAAAGGGAAAAACATTCAGTTTTAAATATTCTAAGACTTCCGCAGTTTTATATGTAACATCAGAAAGGAGGAACTCCTACACAAGGGTCTTCTCATGGTTTTCATTATCACGTAGGGTTAATCAAAAACATTTCAACCTCAGGCAAATGTAAACCTGGGATGAAAGTATTAAAGACGAATCAAACATCTTTATCACTTGGATACTAATTAACCTTGAGAAAGACCAAGGCAAAGTCAAATTTGACATATTTATCTCTGAAATACTGATATGTTCCCCTAAATACTAATAAATGTAAGGTTGATAATATATGCATTATACATTATCCACCCTACACCCTGCTATATAGGGACCAAACTGGCACCAGGTACTCACTATATACTTCAGACACATGAGGAGTTTTAAATTAACACATGCCTAATTTTATTGCATGGCACATTTATCATAAAACACAATTCTAACATGCTACAGTGCTAGTGCTTAAAATCGTAGGAAGCTAAACATGGAATAGGTATGCAATTCCCATGGTATGTTTTCAAGACATAGGGCTGGAAAAAAATTTTTTTAAGAATTGTTTGGGTTTCTCAGTAGTTTGTTTCTACCATTCAACCCCAGAAAAGATTTAAATGCAAAGAAATCAATTAGTATAGCTGAGAAATAGGACTTGTTACAGGTCTGCAGCTCTTTTATTCCTATTAAAATAGCCCGGGCTACCTAATATCTTGTGTTGCACTAATTAATAATGAATAGTGCACATTAAAGTCACTTCATTTCCCTAACTTCTTGTCGTACGTGAGCTAATATACATGTACATTATTTACAGATAGTGTACATCTTTTTGCTATCTAAATTTTGCAGGATAAGTTCAAATCAGTGAATTTTTAAAACTGAGTTTATGTCTCAGATGTAACTGATAAAACAACTGGTTAGAGTACAGACGAATATCAAGAAAGCAAATGCAGTTCCCTTAATTAAAATGGTAGACATCTTACTGTGCCGAATCACATTTTAATCAAATACACTCAGACCCTATCATTAAAGACAAGTACTTCAATTGCAGAATTTTAAATAACTTAATTGTATATGGAAAATGTGGCCTGGAAATATAAACACAATTAAGTCAATTTGTTTTAGTCTTTTTTTGTTAGCCTGCTTAGAAAGATTAATGTCTTGCCATGTATTTGAGATTAGTTATTAATTTACAGCTCTTTATCACAATAATCTATTAAGTGTTCTTGATTGTTCTTGCATCAGAAACAACCTTGTCTTCCTTCCCTATTTATAAAATTTTATTTATGTTGGTTAAAAACACGTTTAGAAGTTGACAAATCTTCAGTAGCCTTGGAATATTGAACATAATATCCACCTCAGTAATTCATCAATTGCATTTGTAACTATTGGTTAAAAACTCCTAAAATGAAGCAGTGTCTTCCAGCACCTACAAACATCAGCAGTCCACTCTTTTTGCACCAGGGTTCATAGTAGCTAAGTGTAGATCAAATAGCAGTTATTAGTGCTATAAAGAGAACGTTGGATGAACCTAGTGGAAATATGTCAATAACTGAAAGATGCAGTGTTGCTTTGGTTTGGGTCTCTCTCTCTCTCTCTCTCTCTCTCTCTCTCTCTCTCTCTCTCAGTTTGCTCTGGGCATGTGTGCTCACCAGAGAGGGGTAGAGAGAGAGAGAGAGAGAGAGAAAGACATCACTCCCCTTCCAAGGGAATAAGGGAATGACCATTCTCTTCTCAATTCTCCTCTGTGGATTTTGTTGACTCAGCCGATTTAAGCTAGATCTTGTGGACAACCATTATCATTTTATTTGTTTGATTTGTGTCTTGTTTTCTTATTTAGTCACTTCCTTGAGGCACACACAAACATTAGTCTCAAGTCTAAAGCCTGAAAAGTAAGCCACCATTAGCTAGTGAAACTCTAATCTCATTTTATTTTGTTGTCATTGAGCTGCTGAGATTCGCCTTGGTTGTTAACATGATAGCAGACAGATGAGAAGAAATAAAAAGTACTGGCCTGTGAAAGCCAA
The DNA here is from genome assembly GCF_000334495.1 of Tupaia belangeri chinensis. Lineage (NCBI taxonomy): Eukaryota > Metazoa > Chordata > Mammalia > Scandentia > Tupaiidae > Tupaia > Tupaia belangeri. Next base: position 1,120,410 of record NW_006204238.1, read on the forward strand.
ATCAAAGAGCCAGACTGAGGGGATTCTCAAGTTACTCAGGTGAAGTCCTCAGTCCCTACCTAGTGACCCAGCTAATGGGCAGAATGCTGTAGGTTCCGTTTGGATGATCCACATGTTAAAACATGGTATTCAAATGTCTGCATAAATGGCTGAGAATTTGCCTTTTCTTTGTAAGTTTACTATACAATAAACAGAAGACTGGTATTTGATACTAACCAAACATGGCGAAGGAACAGACAATAACACTGGATGAATGTATTCAAGATACAAATCTCTTTACAGCAGTGGAAGAACTTTAGAGTCCTACAATTCTCTATCACAGATTTTTCATTTCTCCTGAGTGTACAACAAAAAATATATATGCATTTACATAAACATATAACAATGTAAATTACCTGAAAACAGGATAATACTTTCGTGTATTGGAATCTCAGTAAACTGAGAGAACGTTGCACCTTTAAAAAAATTTTTTTTTGACTGTGGATTTTAAGAAAGAGGGTACTTGGCAATGGTTTGTGAAGAAATATTTTTGGTATTATAAAATGCTAGCATTGAATTTGGTATCTGAAAGCAATGAATTCTATAGACATATTTCTTTATTTTCTTTTATAGAATAACTGCTTACTGGACATTGAAGCTCTATTGCCAACTGCTGGTTAAATAAATGATTTAACTTTTAAATCAAATTGTGAAGTCCAAAATTTCTGTTCTATAGCTCTTTTCCTCTAATTTTGTTTTATATGTGGAATTTTCATTTTTTTCACATGAAAGATTTTAACTTTAGTGGAATGTTTATTCTGACAGTTCATGCTAATTAGCATTTACTTATAAAAATTAAAGGTTAAATATAATATCAAATGTCTATTTACAACTTTTAGAATTAGAAAGCCAATAGTGAAAAAAAAAAAAAAAAAAAAAAAAAAAACAAAGTCTTGACTAGTAGTGCCACCTAGCATCACAAAGATAAAGTTGTTCAAATGCTTTGCAAAACATTGGGAAATGTTTTAAATCATCTAATATGCTCTCTCCTTGGTCTATTTTCCAGGAAAAAATAAGCAAACATGATCATTTGTTAAAAACACAAATCAAACCTGAATATTTAGAACTACTATACCATCTACTACAAATTTCAGTGTTTTAAAAAGATGTCATTTTAAAAGGTAACAGGTGTAATTTCTGGTTTGGTAACTGTCATGTCACAATTTTTTCCTCCAATTTATCAGAGCATATTAGAATTCAAGTGAATAAAAATCATGTTCATGTACTGAAATATCGATGACCTACTTCATTGAATAAAAAGGAAGTCATATATAACCTGAAGTAGTTTGAGTAACAGTTCATGATACCTAACAACTGATCAAAATCTGTTAGTGTTTTTAGTAATGAATTTACAAGCTCAAAGATGTAATATAATGTGAATAAAGATGTCACAGATCTGGTCTAGGATGGACTGAAGAATAGTGATTTCAGTCATCATTTCATGATCCTTCTTATTGGTGTTGAAATGTGATAACACTGACTCATGATACATACATTTCTTTAACAATTTAGATTGGCTCAGTTGTGTGAGATAGTACAGAACTTAAGTGGTGATCTTGGAAAAGAGAAGGAACCGTGGTCACACGTTGTGGCTTGCCCTCTGGGGTGGCCATCCGCTCAAAATATGGTAAGAGGAAGGCTAACTTGAGCTCCTTACAGACCGGTGCCCAGGTAGACAATGGCTAGTGAGTAGGACTTCCAAGGCAACTAGCACAATAGAAATAGGTAGATTTTCAAGATCTCAACAGTTGATTAAATGTAGGTTTAGAACTAGAATGGAACTGTAAATATCTTTTGCGAAATTGATCAAGTATGACTCCAGGGATAGGCACTAAGCAACTGTATATCTAAAAGTAAGAGACACAAAATGTACCAGAGACACCCAACTTCTACCACAGTAATCTTAGACTCTTAGTACTAGGAGGCAAGAAGGCGTGATTCTGGAGACATTCACCACGTGCTACCTGTGTGATGTTGGGCAAGTTAGGTAGTCTGACTCAGACCCAATTTCCTCAACTTCAACATGAACAGGCTTACGTCCAGAACTAACACAGGTTCAAGGTGGAGACTAAATGAAAGGAAAGCAGTCAGTATTTCTGTTATACAAGCACCCAGAAAAAATGTGTTATTATAGTTACTTTCTTATAGCTCCTCTCTTCCCTGGTTAGATATGTCTCAGGAAATGGATAGGTCTGGGTCTGTAGATACTGGGGATGTTGTTTGCTTGTTTTTAAGAGAAATTTTTGCTATAGCTCATGTGCACTCACCAGAGAGTCAGAGAGACAGAAAATGAGAAATCAACCCACCCATGAGGGATAGTCACACTGTATCCCATCTCCTCTCTCTTCTCAGGAGTTTGGGCATGCACACACATACACCTGGTGTGAGTTTTAACCACGAGGTCTGGGACTTTGAACCACATTCAGTCACATGATAGTCGTTACATAACTATTAAGCCACATGCTGGTCCTTGATAATGGGTTTTAATAGCTCTGATTAAGCATGCCTAGTGAAACCAACCACTCACTACTAATATGCAAACACACAGTACTTGGCCCAATGAAACTGAGAGAATAAATACAGCATTTGTCTCTGATAGATAAAGTGATGATATTTTAACATGTTTTTCTATGTAATATCCATATTCTTTAAAAAATTAAAATGTGATCAATCTGTTTATTTAATCCTTTTTCCAAACTACATTCCAGTTTAACGAGATATTCTTAGCTGACATGAATAATGTCTGTCACTTTTATCATTTTTCCCCATAAAATACATATTTTGCTGTCAAAAAAATGAAATACATCTTAAATGGATAGTCCAAACTTAAGCCAGTCTTAAACAGGAACTACTGGTGTTATGACAACTATTACAGCTATTACTCTTCCTCATTTTGAATTCTGATTTATGGATAATTACAAAGCAGATTAGTGAAGTTTCATAAAAGTTTTATCTTTCAGTTTCCAAGTAAAAAAATAAGCAATGTAGGGGCCAGACGGTGGCTCAGCAGTAGAACACAGAGCTCTGCAAGGCTGACTTCCACAGGGAGGTTCCTGGTTGTACCAAGAGATCTCCCAGAGGACACCAGGGCACCCATGCGCTCACGATTCAGTCCTAAGACTAGGCATGGATTGTGTCATCAAGACCTTAATGAAATGCTATCTCTGTGTGTCTCTGTCTCTATCTCTCTCTAATTCATTAAATAAGTAAATAAACGATTTTTTAAAAAGAAAAAGGCATTACAGCATCAACTATGGAATAATAGTCCGCTCTGGAGGATAGTGCCAGGACTTCAGCTGACTTCTTTTACTTTTGCAGTTGTCTTTGTTCTCTCCACAAGATGTTCAAGCATCTGATAAACTAACAAAAATACTGTTTACAAGCCAGATAAGCTCTGACTATAATATGTACACCTACAGTTCCAACTTTCAGTGCCCAAATAAGAAATTTTGGAAACAATAGGTGATTTTATTTTTCTAGAATTCAGTTTAGACTTGAGGAGAGTAATCAATACATGTCTTGAGACCTTGAAAAGGGGAAGAAGAAGCACTGAACTAAATAACACCAGTAAATAGTCCAGGCCATGACAGTCCCTGGTCTCAACCCCACTCTTCTGTGAAGTTAACTGCACGAATGGAACATAAGCAGCATGAGAATGCTTTTTTTTTTTCCTTTTACGATGCATTTTGCTTTACTAAGTTCTACTTGTTTTTAAGACTTAGTTTCCCTTTCTCTACTCCCCTGCTGAAAAAATATAAAAAGAAAGATGTTAAACTTATTTCCAAGTGAGTGGGCTGCTTGGATAATATTTTAGAAATTTTAAATACTTTCATCTAACAACAGAGAAATTCAGCTATAAACCATCAGCTACAAAATCAAATATGATTCGGTCCATTTTCCACTATGAAGAGTCACAAAAAATAAAGGAAACGATAATATTAGTTCAAGTTAAATGGCTATTTTGACTGATTTTTCAATGACCAAGCACATGTGTTGGCAGTTCTGGAGGCCTGCAAAGGTATGAGAAGAGATTCCAGAGGACAGTACTGAAACAGAACCACATAGCTCAGGTAATATCCAAGCAATTCATGAAGTTTACATAATCCTGTGTGATTTTTTTTCTCCTAGAAATTTGTTTTGGATAAAAGGCTAGCTGAATTGGAACTAGATTATTTATGGCTTTTTCATCTCCAAACTTTATCATCACCCTTCTAGTTAACTTTTTTAGTGGTAAGTTGAATCACCAGCATCAAGATTTATTGCTTCCACTATTGACATATAATTTTGTAATTACTCCCACTAGCAATGTTGCCTTCCTTTTCCCAATACCTTGACTTGGAAGCTCAGTTATATGACTTGGTTTGACCAGGCCAATGTGAGCAAAAGTGACCATTATTTTACATAGGTTGAGCGTCTGCTATCATCATGAGAAGACTATATCCAAGTAAGACCGCTGGTGCAAGAAACATGATAAGCACGTGCCAGAGAGCCAAACCCTCTCAGGGGTTGTAGCTAAGAATCATAAAGCCCAGAGTAGATAAGCTTAACCTCAGCTAACCTACAGGCATGTGAGTATTGAAGTGGCTTCTTAAGTAGCACTAACTGATGTATAGTTACCATTTACTAACCTTTAGATTTCTTCATATTTCTCCTTTAATTCCTTTCTACTTATGTTAAAAACAGCATCATGATCTTTCAAGCTGAAACAATTTAAGTCAAGCCAACGTTTACTAAACTTTCGTTTGTGACAGTTTGTTTAGCATGCTTAAGAGGCAAACTAACATTATAAAAATGTACTACTGTGTTGGCAGATAGCATGGTGATTGGGGCACTAGACTCCCACATGGCAGACCATGCTTCAAGTCCTGGACCTGGCAGCTTGCTTTCTCACTCTTCTTCTCCCACTCTCTCTCTCTGTCTCGCTCTGGTCAAACTGAAGAAAAATAATAAACAAAATTAAATAAATAATTTTTAAATATACTACCAATATCACATGGGTATTATTAGATGATGTTTAAAATCATACTATAGTCATTAGTAGTATTAATGTTGCCTATATTTATAAAGTTATATGTTTTTCTGGGACCAGCAGTTGGCGTAATGGCTACATCGCTGGACTCCCATGTAGTCAACTGTGGTATGAGTCCTGAACCCAGTGTCTTAAACTCATGCCAGGCACATGTGTGTGTCTGACAAAGATCCCGAGAGGAGAACAAAGGAGAAGGGATTGCGGCATGACCATCCCCCCAGGGGTTGATTTCTCACTTTCTGTCTCTCTGTCTCTTTCTGTCTTTCTAGCAAGCGCACGTTCCCTATAGCAAAAACCTCTCCAAATAAAAAAAGAAAGGAAAAAAGTGATATGTTTTTCTAGTTTTGTAAGCTTATTCTTTCAGACAAGATCGTCATTAGTGGACCATTATATAAGATATTACTGTGAGAATATATTTTTCTTTTTAGTTTCTCTTTATTTGCAATAAAGCGTTTGTGTTTGTGCACATGTTTGAGAGAGAGAGATAGACAGGGATGAGCTGCCTCCACAGGGGCTGTTCATAGTATAATCCCATCTTTCTCCAATCTTCAGCCCCTTGAATCCTGGACACTTACACACACGCCTGGTGTGTTTCAGGCTGACTCTGTGGAGTATTCAAACCGTGGTCACTAGGCTGGATCCAGTTTCTCGAGCAGCACATTAATGCAATGCTGTTAAACTGGCCCTACAGTTTTAGTTAATTTAATCAATCTCAGAACTATATAGTTTATGTTAATATATGTTTAGATAACATTTGGATGATTGTAAGAAAGGCAAATAAATGTCAGATAAGAAGTTCATCCAAAAAATGTATTTTGTTTGTTTGCTATAGAGCACATGTGTTAACTAGAAAAAGAGGGAGCAAGAAAACACACCCCTGGGGGATGTCCACATTGCTATTCCTTCTGCATTCTCCCCTCAGCATTTTGGGTACACACGCACATGTGCCCAGCATGGTTTGAAAGCCATCAGGTCCAGGACTTGAACCAAGCTGTCAGTCATGTGGACTCCAGCCACCTTAACCACCATGCCACCAGCTGGCCCTGCAAATACTTAGTTTTAAAGAAAAATTAGGAAAGTTAAGCAAATAAGAAACTAATGTAATTCCTAAGAAAACCGTACTAGTTATTCATAATTTACTTTTACTTTGTATGTCTTCACCAGCTCACAAGTTTTCAAAAACATATAATCGTGTTTTGTAAACTTCAGTCATTCACTTTGACTCTATGTTACTTGTATTAGACACTTTGAATTTTCTTTAATTTTGTATAAATATTTATCTTTTCATATTCTTCACTATATCTTTGAATTCTAGATACATTTCTTATAGGATATTTTATACATAAATTAGAAATAAAGAAGAAATCTCACTTCCTGGGTTTCGATTCCCATGTACTCTTTTCTAAACTGTTTTAAATCTTAAGCATTCTGCAAGTCAGCAGTTTTATAATTTTCTACATTCCACATCTACAGCAGAGTTGTTTCTTAAACAATAATGTGATCAAGTCATTTTCAGCTTTAAATGTCTCCATTGCCTATGGGATGAAGTTTAAAAATTTTGCATTATTAATCAGAAACTTTTTTAAAAAATTGTCTCATTTTGCCCAACTTCCCAATCTCAGGCTCTACCACTTTGTCCTCAGTAAAGCACTCAAAGGACAGTTGAAAAAGGCAATGATATAGGTTTGAGAACAATAGGTAAATCTCTTCTTTAATTACATCATTGATTGAATGATACCAGGTTAGAGAGAAATTTCTAGTAATGTGTAGCAAGACTTCATTGGCAACTATTCCTATTTAAAAAGTTACCTGAAAGATACCATCTTCACACTGCAGATGCAGAAAATCAGGAAAATCTTGGTGACCTCAATCAATAATTCAAAGATAAATATTGACTTGAATAATGGTTGTAATCTAATAGTGATGAAGTTAAGACTAGCTTTGTGGTACAAAGATAATGTGCTGCTCAAGAGATGCTGGATTCAATATGGCGGCTGCAGGTTGAGTTCCTGGCCTGACCAGCCTGAAGTACTCTGGGCATATGCATGAGTGCCAAAGATCCAACAGCCTGGATGAGGAGGCCACAGCATGAGGGTGCTCATCTCTCTCTCTGTCTCTCATTCTCACATGTGTACACATTTGCTTTATCATGAATAAAGGAAAAACATTTTTAAGTAAAAAATTTCGAGAGTGATGAATATCATTTTGGGGACTACTGATAAACAAATAGGCAAATTTACAAATACAGAGTTAGAGAACACTACTAGTACAAAGTGCATTGTATTTCATTGTTTTGGTTGAAAGTCAATTTTGTTATCTGTTGACTACTCATTTTATATCAGCCTGCAGTTATACTAGGCTTTGAGGTAAAAGGTAGAATGTCATGATCCAATCCTCAAGGTACTTTTAGTTGTGAGAGCAAACAATTAGGAAAAAATGATATAATTTCTTGATAATAAAAATTTAGTCTTTGCTTCCATTAACAGAAATATATGAAAAACTCCAGAGTTTTTCTATTAGTGTGCTTCACTTAAAGAATAATACAGATTAAGTGTAAGCTCACTTAGAAAGCATTACAGACAGGGGCTGGCCGGTGGGGTAGTAGTTAAAGGCACTAGATTTCCACATGGTCGACTGTGGTTCAAGTCCCAGGCCTGGCAACTTGCTTTCTCACTTTCCCTTTCTCTCTCTTTCTCAATCTCTCTCTGGTCAAATTAAATAAATAAATAAATAAATCTTTAAAAAAGTAATTCAGACCAAGAGAAACAGAATCAGGATTATGAAGAAAATTTAAATATCATATAAAGAGTTGAATATGTCTAGTTTATATGAAGGAAAACTGGCTGAGATATTAGGAAATAATAATAATGAGAATGAGAATATATTGAAATAAAGATAATTAACACTATTATTTCTCTTTATAATGCAATAGCTATGCATTGCATTCAAATTATATAATTCTATCTTAGGTTTCTTTCTTATTCCTTCTCCCCTTTTTTATTTTGAGAGACAGCTTCACTATAGAGCACATGAGCTCACCAGAGAGACAGGGAAACAACAAGAAATCACCCCCCAGGGAGGATGGCCTCACCACAATCCCTTATCCTCCCTTCTTCTCTTGGATCTTGGGCACACATGCACACGCTCCAGGCGTGAGTTTTAAGCCACAGGCTCTGGGACTCTAACTGCAGTCGATTAGGCAGGAGTCCAACAATGTAATCATTACACATCTGCTGGTCCCAAAAGGTTTATTTCTAATACAGAAGGTGAAGCTTCAAATTCAGCTCTGTCTCACTCTATAACTTAAGTTTTAATCATGATACCACCTGATGGTGTCATGAACTGGTGTCCTCGAACATCTGAGTAACAAATATGTTTTTAAAAAATTATAGGAACCAGCAGATGGTGTAATGGTTATGTCACTGGACTCCCACATAGTCTATTGCAGTTCGCGTTTGGGACCCAGAGGCTTAAAACTTAACGCCAGGTGTATGTGCATGCATGCCCAATATTTATTCTTCTTTAGTGATACTTTTGTGAAAATACAGTTTATATGTATTTGTATAACCTATGTTTGTTATTATATAAGCGGCCTTTTGTTTGGAAGAAGTTGTTTTAGTTATACTTATCATTTTTTTAAAAAAACAATACATGAGAGTTCTTCAAAAAAAGTTCACAGAAAGAGTGATTTATGAAAAACTATGCATGGACTTCAAAATTCATTTGCACCAGAATAAGTTTGTAGTTTAATTCCTCTTTCCACAAACTTATCAAAGTCTTCTTTTACAAATCACTTCAGGAAAGTCTCTAAAGAAGATCTTGTGCTGCTTCTTGTTCATTATTGGATAGTCTTACAGATATAGTCTCAATGTAATATTTTTCCATACATTTCAGAATAAAGTCATGTATATTTACTTACCACTTTCATTGAATTTTTGAAAAGAATGCTTTGAGCACCCTTATAGCAAAATATTCAATCTCATTATATTCTCTGATGAACTTTATTTTATTTTCTTGAAACATATGCTAGTAATGTTTTTCAGTTACACAGAGGTTAGCACCTAGTTCAAGCTTTGATCTATGTTCCTCCGTTGTTTCCCCATAGTGAGAAAGAGTTCATTTACGAACTGCTATTATGAAAACTCCTGGTCTGACTTTCGAATTTCCCATAATTTTGTCTCATGGCAGAGAAACAGTCTATCAATAATAGATACAGATGGTGTCCATCTGGTATCCATCTTCAACTCTAAAAATGGAGGCATAAGGATATCTGAAACATTAGACTTTCAAAATCAGATGTGATCTAACAGCTCAAGGAAAAAGCTATTTGATCCATTACGATTTTTTCCATAGTCTTCATCTTACATTACAAACAAGATAAAGGATAAATATTTTTCTGGAAATAGGAGATGCAGTTTTTAAATTCACAATTCTGTCCTGCTCCAAGTCAACTATTATATATATCAAATCATTAGTATCAACCACATTTTCACTTACAGTTTATCTCAAATATCTCTTGTTAATCACCATCAGTTACGATACCTTTTAGAGTTTTGTTTTCAGTGTATTAGTTCTTTGTCTAAGGAAAATTCAAGAATTTTGGATCTGAAATTTTGGATCTGAAGGTAACTTACACAAAAAAGAAAGGTCATTGGTTTCATAAAATCTCATCCTACATTGGGGTCTAGAAAATAAAAATTACTTGATTCTCAAACAGGAACACTAGGAATTATAATTATGTTTTCAATCCCATTGAGTTTGATTTCCAAAACTAGAATATGTCATGACAATGCCCTTCAGGATATTGTGAAGATACAGAGATTTCAAAAGCATTTAAGGTCCTCCTAGAGGAAGCAATAAATAGGAGGTATGCCATGCATTTGCAAAAAAAAAAAAAAAAAAAAAAACCTAAGCATTTATGAAAAAGGTAAAAAATATGAGTAAATACTTGAAATAATCACTTCCAAAAAGATAGCACTAAAGAGGCAGAATATCAATAGCTATAAAAAAATTAAGTTCAATGATGATCTTTTGAGTAAATATCTAAAACAAATAAATATTCTATTCTATTGCCAGTGTAAGAATATTTAACTTGTCAGACTTATATATACCTTCTCATGTGTCTGTTCTGACTTCTATTAACAATGTTGTTAAATTTTGATTCTGCTGTATTGTGTGTGCATGTGTATATATAAAAAAAAAAAAAAACTAAGCATTTATGAAAAAGGTAAAAAATATGAGTAAATACTTGAAATAATCACTTCCAAAAAGATAGCACTAAAGAGGCAGAATATCAATAGCTATAAAAAAATTAAGTTCAATGATGATCTTTTGAGTAAATATCTAAAACAAATAAATATTCTATTCTATTGCCAGTGTAAGAATATTTAACTTGTCAGACTTATATATACCTTCTCATGTGTCTGTTCTGACTTCTATTAACAATGTTGTTAAATTTTGATTCTGCTGTATTGTGTGTGCATGTGTATATATACCCTTTAACTCTTTTAGTTCAAAAGGCTAAAGGTTCCTATATTTTCATGTCTCAAAAATACATATAAAAATGTTTTCTAGTCTTCTGTTATGTAGTTGTCATCATTATAATAATTGCACAGTGTGTTTATTAATATTCTCCCTGCCCCCAGAAAACCTGAGATATTATAAGAAGTTAAAACATTTTTTAAATTAAAATATAAGAACTTATTCTTTTTTTTTTTTTTTGAGAGGTTTTCGCTATACGGCGCGTGCGCTTGCCAGACAGACAGAGAGAGACATAGAGACAGAAAGCGAGAAATCACCCCCAAGGGGGGATGGTCACGCCACAATCCCTTCTCCTCCATTCTCCTCTCGGGATCTTGGGCACGCACGCACACGCACCCGGCGTGAGTTTTAAGCCACCGGGTCCGGGACGCGAACCGCGGTCGACTACGTGGGAGTCCAGCGACATAGCCATTACGCTAACTGCTGGTTCCCAGAACTTACTCTTTAGAGCAGTTCAAGTTAAGTTAATGAGGAGCTAAATTGGGCACAGAGGTAAATGGGAAGCTCTGCAAGTCTGACCCACAGGAGAATGTTCTGGATCTATGTGCAGAGACCTCCCTGAATAGACTGGACATGTATGTGTCCCTGATACAGAGCTGGTTGAAGCTAGGGATGGGTGGTGGCATAAAGACTCAGTTAAGAGTGCTTTCTGTTTCTCTTGCTACTGGAAGAAATTAATAAAAATAAAACTTAAAAAAAAATTTCAGTGAGGGCCAGCAGGTGGCATGATGGTTAAGATGCTGGATTCCCACATGGCTGACCATGGTCTGAGTCTCAGACCTGGCTCCTTGGCATCTCACTCTCTCTCTGCCTGTCTCTGTATCTCTCTGGTGAATGCACATGCCCTATAGTAAATTAAATGATAATACTGGGTTGTCAGAAAAGTCATGACACATTTTTGCATAGATAAGCATGGAAAAAAAATATATATCAAGACTTTTCCAGCAACACAATAAATAAAATTTAATAAATACATATTTTATAATAAAGTTAATTACAACAAATTCCTTTGTCGCTAGCAGATTTCATGTTCCTGGGAAGAAGGAATGCTGCCTAGAAGGGTCAAGAAGAATTTGACTAGACAGACCATGCTGGGTTTCCCCACTCAGCCAACCATTAGATCATTCCCTTTTTGCTCAGTCATATTTCCACATAGCTGTCCTTTTTTCATCAAAGTTAAGTATAAAAATAAACAGTTGTTGGGGCCAGCAGGAGGCATGGAGGTTAAGGAGTGGATTGCCATATGGCTGACCATAGTTTGAGTTCCCAACCCAGTGGCTTGAAAATTATGCCAGGTGCATATTTGTACATGCCCAAAATCCTGAGAAGAGAATGAAGGAGAAGGGACTGCAGTGTGGTCATCCCCAGAGGGGGTGACTTTTCACTTTCACTCTCTGTCTCTCTTTCTCTGTTGAGTGCATGCACCCCATTTAAAAAAAAAAAAAGAAAGAAAGAAAGAAAAAGAAAAAGTTGTTTCTGTTTTTCAGTCATCATTTCTGAAATCTCCAGAGTAACATAAAACTTTGATTAAATGAATTGGCTGCATGTTTCTCTTGTTAGCCTGTCTTTAGTTATAGAAATGCTGACCACGACCCTCATGATGGATGAAGAAACACATAACTTCTCACCACCAGTGTGCACTGTATTTTTCCACTCATGAACACTAAATATCTTTGTGAAGAATAGAAATATATTATTCTGATGAAGACTTAAAAAAATGGTACACAAAATTTTTTCTGTAATAGCTTGTAGTTCCTTACATCACTATTGTACTTCGGATAGTATATGCCATATAACAAGAAGTTAGCAAGTATTTGTTGGAAAATAAAAGAAAATGAGTAAATAGACAAACAACATGGATAGCCCTGTTGTCTGGTGGTTAAGGAAACTGGATATCAGATGGCCTACCATGCAGTTCAAATCCTATATCCATCAGCTTGAAAAAGATGCTCCATATTCCAAATCCCAGGATGGAGAAATGGAGGGGAAAGGATAGCAGAGTGACAATGCCCCAATGGAGGGGGTACTTTCTCACTCTTCCTCTGTCTCTCTGTCCCTTATTCTCCATCTCTTCTTTGGCAAAATAAAAAAAGAAAGAAAGAAAAAGAAAATGCACAGACAAATAAATAAATACAGAAGCACTGACTGTTTTAGGAACACTTACCAATGAATACTGAAGACAACATTGCATATTTATTCTTTTTTTAGAGAGACATTTTTTGCTATAGGGTATGTGTGCTCACCAGAAAGACAAAGAGACACAGAAAGTGAGAAATTATCCCCCCTGGAGGATGGCCATGCTGCGATCCCTTCTCCTTCATTCTCCTCTCAGAATCTTGAGTATGTATGCACATGTGCCAAGTGTGAGTGTAAGCCACTGAGTTCAGGACTCAAACTGCAATTGACTATGTGGGAGTCCAACAATGTAACCATTATGCCATTTGCTGGTCCCACATGAGCCTGATTCACCTAAAAAAAAAAAAAAATCAGTATCTCTTTTTTTAAGTGAAGACTTTGTAGTATATTTTAGAAAGATTTTCATCTGAAAATAATTAAAATTTACTAAAATGTATGAGAAAATTATCTTGAAAGTCTATTGGGACCAGCAGTTAGCATAATGGCTATGTCACTGAACTCCCATGTAGTCAACTGCGGTTCGAGTCCCGGACCAAGTGGCTTAAACTTATGACAGGTGCGTGTGCATGTGTGCCCAAGATCCCAAGAGGAGAATGGAGGAGAAGGGATTGCAACGTGGCCATTCCCCCGGGAGGTGATTTCTTGTTTTCTGTCTCTCCGTCTCTCTCTTTGTCTCTCTGGCAAGTGCACACGCCCTGTAGCAAAAACCTCTCCAAAAAAAGAAAAGTCTACTACGCTGCAAATCTTTACATTGCAAACCTTCCATTATCAAATCAGAACAATATAACTTTCTGATAAATATGTTAAATAACATAAGTAAGAATTTTTTATTATCCTTATAACTTTTTTTTTTCAGAGATTTTTGCTGTAGGGTGCATGTGCTCACAGGAGAAACAGAGAGGGACAGAGAGACAGAAAATGAGAAATCATCCTCCAGGGAGGATGGGCACACCACAAGCCCTTCTCTGCCATTCTTCTCTCATGATTTTGGACATGTACATACACACTTAGTGTGAATTTCCAGCCACAAGGTCCAGTGTAGTAAAATATACTGCAAAGTCTTCACTTAAAAAAAGAGAGATACTGACTGAATTTTTCTTTTTTTAACAGGTGAATCATGGTCAACCATACGGCAATCCAGTCCTTAACCACCATGCCACCTGCTGGCCCCAACAACTGTTTATTTTTATTCTTAACTTTGATGAAGAAAGGACAGCTAACCACCATGCTACTACTAGCCCCATATTATTGTAACTCTTTCAAGTTTAGATATAAATGGTAAAAATTATATTAATAACTGGCATTCTACACCATGAGTAGTGAATTTTTTTTCTATTTTGTTTTTATTTGTTTTTCAGTATAACACTTTATTTTTTATTCAATGGCAAAAATACCTACCTACTCATAAATATTGTTATTCAATGAAAGAATAGAATAAGCATCCCAAGAAAAGAAAAGAAAATTAAAATCATGAAAAGGGAGATTTTTTTTTTTTCTAGATTTTTACCATAGGGTGCATGTGCTTGCCCAAAATGAGACAGAGAGAGGGATATGAAAAGTCACCCTCTGGCGGGTTGACCATGCCACAATCTCTTCTCCATTCTCTTATGATTTCAAGCACACATGCACATGTGCCTGGCATGTTTTCCAAGCCACTGGTTCAGGACTCAAACAGTCAGTAGGTAGGAATCCATTGCCTCAAGCACCACACCACCTGCTGGCTGGGACTGTTTTATAATAGGACCACAATCACAAAATCGCCTAAAAGAAACAGCTTTGTGCACATCATTCCTGTAGAAGCTTGTGCAGTTGATTCCAGAAGTGTCAGAAAGTGAATCCTCAGAAAAAGAACTAAGTGACCAGGCAACCTAGTGCCATGTCCCAAATCTGAACTTTTTGGGCCGTATGACCTGAGTAAGTGATGGAACTTCTCTACACCTAACTTTTTCCATCTCTGCAATGAAATAATTACAATATCCAGCTGATAAGACAGTTGTAAGGGTTAAATAAAATGGTTAAAATACTTCAAAACTGAAAAGTGTTGAAGCGACTAGAGCTTAAAACAATGTCTGACAAATAATAACTTATACGTGTTGTAGGTATTATTATTTTTTAATCTTCAACATCAACCACCATTTTGAAAAAAGGCAAGAAAGTTGTCACACAACTAACCAAGGGAATGATTCTGGATCCTGGGCTCCTGTTACACAATCCAGCCTTCCTGAAGCTGGAGACAACAGAATAATCAACACAGAACTTTATACAGGCAAAACACGCACACCACCTAACACCGATTTGACAGGTGGGACTGGGAATGGGTCAGGGTAGTTCCTCCATATGTGGGACAATGTCCCGATTCCAGTTCTTTACAAAATACAATGATATATCTCGAACAGTGCAGTCGTGTTGAGAGCAGAGCTAATGACCTCCAAGTGTGGTGAGCTTCCCCTTCACAGGAGACTTTAGGCCAAGACTGGACCAGCATCTGCCAGGAATGGCTTAGGAAAAGAGCTAGGGCCAGATGGCCTGAAAGATCGCTGGCAACTCCAAAATGTTTTGCAAAACCATTCAACCTAGGTTACATGGGATCTTTGTATTAAAAGAAAAAAAATGCAAATTAAGTTAACACCATCAACATCTTTGAAAACTCCCCATTTAAAAGAATCAATTCTTTTTAAAACCATGAACACATTAATTATAAACAAATATGTAACTGCTTACAAATTAATCTTATTTATTCCCTAAAGCAGGTCTGATTTACGGTTCTCATGAGTTAGCTAATAGGCCCTACGCTGTGAACATGAAAATAAAATAAACAAAAGCCGACCAGAGAGCTTTATGAAGATTCCTCAGACTTTCCATGAATCCAGATGCCTCTCTCCTAAGTTGAAGTTAGTAAGGTTTTACTGAAGAATAAAGTCATTTTGATGATGTGTCTATTTAACGGACATTCTTTTTTCAGAAAATCACTTAATAATGTTTGGGCTATTTCTACCTGCTAACTGTGCTCTGAGTGAAAGCCAGCTATTTCTTCTCAAGCTGAAAACATGCTGCTACTTAAGATCTATCAGTCTGAAGTGACTAAATCCATGCCGAGGGAGTTAAACCATCTGTTAGTTCTTTCTTTACTGATCCCTGTGTGCTTCAGGAAAGAAACTGTGTGTGTGTGTGTGTGTGTGTGTGTGTGTGTGTGTGTGTGTATGACTATTTTCAGAAGCAAAAGAGAATGTAATTTAAAATTAAATGACTTTCAGCCTAAAGCCTACAGCCTAAAGTAACTCCAGCCTAAAGTAACTCCAAGCAAAAATAGGATGTTTTTCTGAAAGACAAAAACTGATTTACCTTACTTTCATTAAACAGCAGCCACCCACCTGAGTGTCACTGCTTTGCTCCAGAGTCAGAGTAATTAAAATTCAATTTAGGTCAATTATTTCTCTTAAAGTTCCCTCAATAAAACCTAAGTGTCCTCAAGGACCTCTGACAACTGTTTTGTACAATTTCTAATGTTTTTTTCATGCTCTTCACAAGTGCCTTCACTACACAAATTGGCTCTATTATTTTTTCATCTTCTCAAGAATAATTTAAGTCAAGTGTTTTATTTAGGATTAATTCTGAGTACCATTTACTCAAAAGTCTCAAACAAAATATCTGCTGAACTCAAATAGACCTCTCTTGGCTGGATGGTATTGACTTATTTTACAGTAGGGGAAAAAAAGAGAGAGAGAGAGAAACAGATAGTAAAGGTAGATGGTTTGGCCTACGTCACAGAACAAATCATCAAACCATATCCTCTTTCTGGCAAAAGATTGTCAAAATTTTGAAAAATAAAACCCTAAGATTTAGGATCTAACTATCAGAGAAGACTGAGGATTCAGGATCCACTCTGAGGTAGAGAAATAAGTGACTTGTCCAATCTTTCTAATTCCTACTTATAATAATAATGATATTATTATTATTGTGAAAGTATTGTGGCTTTTGTAAAAGTTTAAGAAAACTTTAAGAGAGGACTTTCAGGGCCCAACTACAGTGATGCAAGCAGAATATCCCTGCTGCATGAATGGCTGAGGTTGCATAGGAAGCCTGGGTTCAGTTTCTGGTCCAATTTATTTATTTTTATTTATTTATTTTACAGAGATTTTTGCTATAGGGTGCATGCACTTGCTGGAGAGACAGAGAGACAGAAAGCAAGAAACTATCCCCCAGGGAGAATGACCACACTACAGTCTTTTCTCCTCCATGCTCCTCTCAAGATCTTGGGCAAGCATGAGCAGACTTCTGACATGAGTTTTAAGTCGCTGGGTCTGGGACTTGAACCACCGTCAACTAGGTGGGAGTCCAGCAATGCAACCATTATGCCATCTGTTGGTCTTTCTGATCTAATTTAAATAGGCTGAGCACAGTGGTGCATGTTTGTGGCTCTAACAGGGAGACTAGCACAGGAGAATCATTACATGAAAAACTATCTTTTCTCTCTTCCCTTTCCCTCCATCCTATGTACTTTTATTCTCATTAAAAAGAAAGATGGGCCAACAGATGGTGTGGTGGTGATGGTATGGTGGTTAAAGCACTGGATCCCACATGGCTAACAACACAATTAAGAATCCCAGACCAGTAACTTGGGAAACACACCAGGGGTGTGTGTGTGTGTGTGTGTGCACGCGCGCGTGCGACCAAAATCCTCAGATGAGAATGGAGAGGAAGAGATTCTGGCAGGGCCATCCCACCCCTTAGCGGGTAATGACTTCTCACGTTCCCCTTCTTTCTCTCTCCCTCTCTCTCTGTGTCTGCCTCTCTCCAGTTAGCACATGTCCCATAGCAAACTAAAATACAAAGAGCGTTTACAGGTTATGGCATTGATAATATGGTAATGCTGGATCTTTTGTTTACAGGGACAGAACTTTGAATCCTTCTTGCTGGAGAAACTGCCATCTCCCCAGCCTAGCTCAGTCTGCAAAGTTAGAAGTTTTATCATAGTGATTGTGATGATGAATACAAGTAGAAATTTGTCAAAGAGAATGACTTAGGGTTAGAATGGGAAGGACGAGCGAACTTCATAGAAGACAGGGAAACCCAAGCCTGAAGTTACATTCAGCTTAGGGGTTAAAAATGGACCATGCAAGAATATAATAAAAGATCCTATAAATTTAACCAAAGAGCTATAGAAAGAATTGATAAACTTTGAGTGAATGGAAGGCTTGCACACATACAGGGAGATTCACAGTAGTCTCGCAGAAAGTGAAAACCAAAGCAGAATTGCTCCTCGACCATACACAGACCTACCAACAGAGGGTAGAAGTGTATGAGCTGATGTATCTGAGCACAACCTTAAAACAAAGTGCTGGGTTTTGCAGACCTGTATGCGGCACCTTAAAATCCAAGCTAAAAATAAAAATCAGAACAAAAAACAACTGACACATCAACAGCCGCAAACCACAAGGAAAACACATTGTGCAGTTTAATAATTCCAGGCAAGTTACCAAAACAAAAAACAAAACCCCAGAAGCAAAATCAGAATCCATAGCTACTATTATTTGTTATCTAAAATATCCAATTCTAAGCCAGATATTTAAAAACATGTACAGAAACAGTGTGAATTATACTTAGAAATAAAAGCAGTCCAGAGGAACTAACTTTTAGTGGGCCAAGAAGTTAAATTTATCAGGAAGACAATTTACAGCAGTTAGCATAAATATGTATAAATAATTTTTAAGTCTATGTTCAAAAAATTTTTAAAAAATTAATAACAATGACTCAATAGATAGAGGATTTCAGTAAAAAGAAGCCATAGATTTCTAGAAGTGAACAGGAAAATAATAAAACTAAAGAATTCACTGCATGAGATTAAGAACTTTTTTGAGGTGGCAGAATTTAAAAATGAATGAACTTGAAGAGAGATCAATAGAATGATCCAATCTACAAAATGAACAAAAAAAGATAACTGAATAAAATGAACAAAGCCTCTATAAACTACAAAACAGAATCAAGTATACTAGCAAATGTTTAACATGAATTTCAGAAACAGAAAAGGAGTAGAAAAATGTCATATCTATCTCTAGCTATCTGTCCAGACAGAATCTTTTCAAATTTGATTAAAAACATTAATCTACTGATTTAAAAAGGTCACTAAATTCACTCAGAATAAACATAGAGGCATTCTTAGAAACATCATCAGTTAAAAGTCAAACAGAAAGAGAAAAATCAATACACATAAAGAGGAAAAAAAAACCACTCACAAAATACAGGTAATTAACACAACTAACAACTGACTTCACATCCTAAGGAATGGATACCAGATGGCCGTGGAATGACATATTGAAATGGACAGAATAAAGTTGTCAACCAAGAATTTTATATTCAGCCAAAAAATATTTTGCAAAATAAAGAAATTCTTTGAAATAGCACAGATACAAACACTCAAATGCACAGGAAAAAATGGATACTGGGACTTCGAATATGTCTGTAAATATAAAGAAATATTCCCTACCTACTTGTTTTCTCTCAATTTATTTCAAAAATAAGATGATTTAATGTGATAATTATAATATTGCATTTTGTAAAGGTTTTTCCCCCATAGCACACATGTGCTCACCAGAGAGAGAGAGAAATGAAGAGAGACAATGAGAAAGAAAGGGAGAAATCACCCTAGAATGATTTCCTCCATTCTCTTCTTGGGATTTTGGGTATGCATGCTCATGTATCCAGAGTGATTTTCAAACCACTGGGTCTGGAATTCAAACCGTGATTAGCCCTATGGGAGTCCAGCTTAACCATTATGCCACCTGCTGGTCCCAGTATTGATGGGTTTTAAGCAACACTGTATGTAATATACACGAATCATGTAATATGCATGCTAATAACAACACAAAAATGTAACTGAGCTGCAAGAAGAAACCAAAGTAAATCCATATTAAACTTAACATAATAGACTGGCCCTTAAGGATGGTCTGCTTCCTTTGTGCTAATTGACTTTGCTTTACCCTTCAACTTATAGCAAAACACCTAATCATATCTTTGCTGAATTTCAGTAGGAGCTGGGCCTTAAAACCACAACTGGAGAGCAGATGTATCTGAGAAAACAAAAAGGAAAAAGACAATGGCCTTAAGGATAAAGTGACCCTATTCTTAGAAACTCTGGTGCCAACAAGCCTCCACATGGCTGTGTGGAAAAACACATAGTACTTCCCCACTTCCCATATTCCTTTATTTTCTTTCCCTTTAAAATCCTCTGACCTGATCTGTGACTTCAGAGATGGTCTTTGAACATTTGTTCATCATCTTCCCAGTTCACCAGTTTCCCGAACAAAGCTACTTTTCCTTTACACCAACCCTTGCCCCTTAAGTATTTCTTTAACTGGCAAGTATCTGACTTTGGATTTGGTCACCAGGCTGGACCCAGAGTCAGTAGTTACAAAAAGAGGGAAAGTAAATGAAGCTATATTGGAGCAAATTTATTATTTTTTAAGTTAAGTTAAATTGGTGTCCACTGTGATAAGTAAAAATGTAGTTTCTAACACCTAAAACAGCAAATGAGATAAAATTTTAAAATGTAGCTAACATTCCACAGAGAAATTGAGAAATACACTAAAAGATGTTTGTTTAGAATCAGCTGATGGCAGAATAATTTAGGTGGTTGGATCACACATGGCCGACTGCGTGGTTCAAGTCCCAGATCTGACAGCTTAAAAAAATACACTGAGCATATAGGCACATATGCGCAAAATACTGAGCGGAAAATGAAGGAGAAGGGACTACAGCACAGTCAATCCTCCTGGCAGGTGGTTTCTCATTTTCTCTGTCTTTGTCTCTCTTTATATCTGTCTGAGAAGCACACACCACATTCTACTGTTAAACAAATGTATGTGTATGTGTGTGTGTGTATAGTGTTAAACATTATGTGCATATGTGTGTAATAGTGTATATAATAATATGCAAATATACCAAATATATGTATGCATGATAGTGATTCTGTATGTTTCATATCTTCCTATTATTCTGTTCTGCCTTTACTGCTTTCCTTTGTGCTAAACAAATATCTATCTATATACACACATTATATCCACACTATATATACACTATAGATATAAAAACACTATACTTAACATATGTATATTTAAGTATTTATATATATATATATGTATATATAATATGTTTAACACAAAGGAAGGCAGCAAAGGAAGAACAGAATACTATAAAGACATGAAACATAGAAAACAAATAGCAAAATAGTAGTTGCCTTATGCTAAAATCTATGAAAGAGAGAGAGTGAGAAAAAAAAGAAAATTCTATAATACTACAGTCATGAGGCAATGTTAAGGCAGTAGTTTCAAAAAACACCTTAAGTCTGAATCCCACTTACACAACTACACTTCACAGCTATACATCCTTGATCTTATTTTTGAACTTGTAGAAAAATGAATGACCTCATATGTAAAATGGAAATAATTATAACAGTTTTAACTGCATCTAATCATTCTGAGGATCAAATAAAAAGATACATGAAAAAACCTTGGCATTGTACCTTGTTCCTATTAAGGGTCCTGAACATATTACTTATGATAAGCTTGAGATAAAACCTAGGTTTTTTGGCAGAATATTGAAATGTCCCTCATGGTCTTTTAAAAATTCAGCTTTTTAATCTCATTCATAAACTTTTCCAGTATCAATCTTGCTAATTAATCAGGGCTTCGTCTTGTTCCCCAAGTACACATTACGTTGAACTCTTTGTTCATGTCCTTTACTTCTTGCTTAAAACAATTTTCAACATTTTACATAGATTTTATTGTTTCATTGTTTGAAATAAATGATCTGCATTTTGCGAAAGAAGAATTTGTTTTGCAATTGATTGTGGTATACTTTAGATAACATTTAACCACTGTAAGTACATAATTAGATCATTTTAATGAATTTTTTACACATACTTATTATCACCTTGACCCAGTTAAAATTAAAAAAAAATTTTTTTCTTTTGTTAGAGAGACAAAGAGACTGAA
>NW_006204238.1:1142512-1168550 GCF_000334495.1 Tupaia belangeri chinensis
AGAGTGAGACACAGAGAGAGACAAGCACCCTTAAAAGGGTCATATTCCAGGATCTTCCTCTGGCCTTTCCAGCCAGCCAGGATTATGGGCTTCAGCACCAGGCATCTCCAGGCTAGCAGAAGAAACAAAACCATAACTTTTTACATGGATCCAACTTTTCCTGTGCAGTGCTTTACCACCGTGCCAGTGAGCAGGCCCCTAACTCAATTTTAGAGCATTAACATCACCTCTTAAAATTCTCTTGTGTCTATATGTATGTGATCTCTGTGCTGGTTCTCTGCTCAAGTGAATATACCTTGGGGCTCACTTTCTAGAGACATAGATATGTACTCATGATATTTACATGGTATATATGTATATACATTAATTTTGTCTTCCTGAGTTATCAAACCTTTTATTATAAAATGTCACTAGTAATATTCTTTGTCTTAGCATCTGTTTGATTGGTATTAATATAACCAGTGCAGCTTTCTTAGGCTACTGGTTGAGTCATTGAGTACTTTTTTAAGATTTTTGGCACAGAGGGTGTGTGTTCATCAGAGAGAAAGAGAGAGAGATACAAAAAGTGACAAATCACTCCCCAGGAGGGAGGCCATGCTGCAATCCCTTCTCCATTCTCCTCTCAGGATTTTGGATGCATACCCACATGTGCCCAGTGCGATTTTCAAACTGCAGGGTCCAGCAGTCGGCCAAGTGGGAATCCAGTGCCCTCACAACCTCACAACACCACCACCTGCTGACCCTTAAATAATTTTCTGTACCCTACATCATGTAAAGTAATTCCACCATTGTCATTAAAGACAAAATCAAATAGATGTTAATTGTCTGTTATTCCTATTAGGGATACTTAGAGAAAGAAGAGATTTGAAGTTAGAAAAAGAGAAGTAAAAGGGATACCGGTTTATTCTTGTCTGTTCTTCCCAATGCAATAGATTCAGAAGAACTAAAGTAAGTCAGAAACCTGGACTCTATTTATTGTATTTATACCTTCAGAGGAAAATGAGCTAAGACTTTTCTAAGCAGATCCATGAACTTAGCCATGAACTTAGCTCAACTGTGTGCTCTTACATAAAGCTCTCAAAGGTAGAATTAAAAAATTAAAGTGGCCTGAAAAATATATACTTTTTTTGAGAGTTTTTTGTTTGTTTGTTTGTTTGGTTTTTTTGGTATAGGGTGCATGTGCTCACCAAAAAGAGAGAGAGAGACAGAAAGTGAGAAATCACCCCCCAGGGGGGATGGCTACACCACAATCCCTTCTTGTCCATTCTCCTCTCAGGATCTTGGGCACGCACACACACATACCTGGCGTGAGCTTAAGCTACCGGTCTGGGACCTGAACTGCAGTCGACTACATGGGAGTTCAGTGACATAGCCATTACACCAACTGCTGGTCTCATATATACATGAATATCTAGTAAATAAGCAATAGCAAATATACACTCAATGGAATATTATTCAGCCATTAAAAATAAGAAAATGTTGTCATATAAGAGAACATGAGTGAGCCTGGAAAATATCTGGTAAGTGACCTGAACCAGTCACAGAAGAACAAAAAGAGCATGATTCCATTCATATGAGAAATCCAGGAGTCCAGTTCAAATGGAGGTTGCCAGACACCAAGGGAGAGCAAAATGGGAGGTGCTGTTGGGTATAAAGTTTCAGTTATGAAAGAGGAATACCCCCTAGAGATCTGTCATGCATATAGAACCTGCAGTTAATAACTGTGTATTATGCACTTCAAAAACTTGAGAGTAGATCTCGGTTTGATGTTTTAAATGTTCTTACCACAAAGAACAAACAGAGGTTTTACCACAAACCAAAGAAATTAACAAGCAAAGGGACATGAGGAACTTTGGAGTTGATATATTTGTTTATTACCTTGACTGTGTGGATGGTTTCACAGATGTGTGTGTGTGGATGGTTTAATAGATGTGTGTGTATGAGCAGACTCATAAGATTGCATACATTAAATATGTGCAGGGTTTTTTTGTATGTCAATTACACCTCAATAAGGTTACTTTCAAAAAACAATGTTCATTTAAAAAATATATTATTATTATTTCATTTGACCAGAGAGATACAGAGAGCGAGGGAAAGTGAGAAAGCAAACCACCAGGCCTGAGACTTGAACCATGGTCGGCCATGTGCGAGTCAAGCACCTTAACCACCACACCATCTGCCAGCCCCATAAAACAAAGTTCATTTTAATCTCAACTCTGCCAAAGACTTTCTTTTTTCTTTCTTTTCTTTTTTTTTTTTTTTTTTTGAGAGAGATTTTTGCTATAGGGTATGTATGCTTGCCAGAGAGACAGAGAGATAGAAAGCAAGAAATCACCACCACCACCCTCCTGTCCTGGGGTTTGAGACAGTCATGTGGCAACCCCTTCTTCTCCATTCTCCTTCCAGGATTTTGGGCATGCATACACACATGCCCGGTAGGAGTTTCAAGCAGCGGGGTCTGAAAATGGAACTGTGGTTGACCACATGGGAGTCCAGTGCCTTAACCGTTATGCCACCTGCTAGTCTCAAGACTTTATTGGAAGGCCTTAGGAGTCATAAAATTAAAATCACTGAACATTTAGGTGGAATTCCAGATGAAAATTTATGCATGCTACCTACTACATAAGATGAAGACAATCATATTTTAAAATGTGAGAGAGGACTATTTTATTAAAATATGAGGAAAGCTGACTTGCTAGTCATAGCTTGTATTATCATGGTTTACAGTGTGAATGCCATCCCTCAATGTGTACAATGTACAGCTGCTTAACAGTATACAATGCTCTGACTAGAGGTTAAATTCTGGTTATCAAGCAATGGCAAAATGCAGTGAAGTATTGCTATTTTATTCATTACTGCTATTTGAAGGCTTAAGGTGCCAATAATATTTACTTTACTTACTAACTTTACTTTTATGGACATAAAATAGTATTTATAAAAAGTTTTCTGAAACCTACTTTCACATTAATTGGTTTATGTGTTTCAACCACAAATTTTTTTGCTATGAAGATTTTTAGGAGCATATAATCTTTGCGGTTGAGGTGGGAGGGCAAGATTCCAAAATTGCATTTAAAATTTTGAGCTATTTTCCAAGGAAGCAATGTGCAAAAAATTTTCAGGCCAACAAAACTCCCTAACTCATAATATCACTAATGTAGTATTAATAATGCATGTTGTTAAAAGTAGAAATATATACTAAACATCAATTATGGATGCTAAGAACACATCAAATACATCCCCTAAAATGGAAGAACATACCCATTTTTCACTTTGTAAATGACCCAAAAGTTCTGAAATGCCTTGATCAAGTTCACACAAAAAGTAGAAAATACAAGTTGGTTTTCCTGATTTCTAATCCAGTGCTTCTAAGTTTACTCTTGAAAAAAGGCTTTTAGAAATGTTGGGATATGATAAACATGTTCAGTTCTTTTACATTATGGTTTTAGGATATCAAAAACCCAATTATATTATGATTAACATTGTAAGTGTATAGACCTCAACATTTGGTTTTGGCTTTTCTTTTTGCTTTTTGACATTTATTGAACCACAGATGATTCTACAACACTTTATGTGTATTGTCTCATTTAGTAGCTTTATGTGATGAACACTATTATTTATCTCATTTATAAATGAGAAAACTGAGGCCCAGAGATGTTCCAACAGTAGAAATCAGACAGCAGAGTTATTAATACTAATCACAACTATGTATTTACTATGTGTCAAGCATTCTTCTCAACACTTTATACATATTAACACCTTTCATTCTCACCACAGACCTGTATGGTAGTTACTCTTAGTTTCTCTATTTCACACATAAGAAAAATGAATGAAGAGGTTGAGTGATTTTCCCAAGGTTACACACTTAGTAATCAAGCAATGGTGGCAGGATTGGAACCTAGCCAACATGAAGTTGGGCCACGTAGCCTACCTCTTTCCAACTATTCTCATACTACTAAGCCAAACTTTTAAATCACTACATTGAATGGCTAGGTATTAGTCAGGGTTCTCCAGAGAAACAGAATCAATAGGTTAAGCGTAGATATATAAGAGGTTTATTACAGGAACTAGGTCACAGGGCTATGGAGGCTGAGAAGTCCCATGATCTGCCATCTGCAAACTGAAACACCAAGAGAGCTGGTGGTGTTATTCAGCCCAACTCTAAATCCAAAAAGCCCCCAAACTAGGGACATAAGTGACTAACTATGGGCAAAAGATGGTGCAAAAAGAAAAAGGGAATTTGCCCTTCTCCACCTTATCGTTCTATTTAGAGCCTCAATGGATTTGATGATGCCTGCCCACATTGGTGAGTGTGATCTTTTCTCAGTTTACCAATTTAATTGCTCATCTCTCCTGGAGAGATGTTCCCAGACATGTTTTACCAGCTTTCTTGGCATCTCTTAACTCACTCAAGTTGACAGTTGAAATTAACCATTGCTGCCTATAATACCCTAGTATTGTTCTAGTATTTGTTGCCTTTCTCATAAACTCTAAAAAAAGCAATAGAGTCCTTAAGTGCTTTGGAGTGTAATTCAATATGCTTTAATATTAGATGCAATGATAAACAATTCCTTGCTCTGAATTCCTTTAGCATCAATGTCTATCATACTCTTTTGAAACATAATCAATCATTACTGACTTGTTAACAGAGACAAATCTGGTACTCCTTTCATCTCCAGCATGCCATGGCTCTATATTCAACCTATATTTGTTATCTAAATTACTGAAGCACCAATTTACAGTAGATAAAATTTTTAAAAAGATTATTTCCAGAGACTATTTGATTATTTACAAGTATATAGTAAGCACAGGAAAAATGAGATCCCTTTGTATGAAAAAAAAAAGCACTCTTTATATTTCCTATAGATTTAATAGTATTAGTTAAGCTTTTTTTTTTTTTTTTTGAGAGGTTTTTGGGCGCATACGCTTGCCAGAAAGACAGAGAGAGACAGAAAGAAAGAAAGTGAGAAATCACCCCCTCCAGGGGGGATGGCCATGCTGCAATCCCTTCTCCTCCATTCTCCTCTCAGAATCTTGGGCGTGCACCCACAAGCACCCAGTGTGAGTTTAAGTCCCACCGGGTCTGGGACTCAAACCATGGTTGACTACATGGGAGTCCTGTGACATAGCCATTATGTCAACTGCTGGTCCCTAAATATGATTTTAAGATTAAAATATAGAATATGTTAATTTGACAATTTGAAAATTTTTACTTGTTATATTTTAGGTTTTATTTATGTAATTCCTTGATTTCCAAAATTATTTTGAAGAACAACAAACTGACACTTAAAAAGAATGACTTACTGACAATTAACTTGATTTTAAAGCAGGGGAATAATTTACATATATACTCAAGATACTCTTAAAAATTTTGTAGATTTCAATTACTGATAACATAATATGTCAAATGGTCTTTTTTAGAGTTATGTATTTAATTTTATTATTATAATTGTTATTTTTAAGAGAGATTTTTGCTATAGGGCACATGTGATAGTCAGAAAGACAGAGAAAAACAGAGACAGAAAGTGAGAAATCACTTTCCCCAAGGGGTAATGTCATGCTGCAATCCCTTCTCCTCCCTTCTCCTCTCGGGATCTTGGACATAACATGCACATTTGCCCAACATGAGTTTTAAGTCTGTGGGTCTGGGTCTCGAACAGCAGTTGACTACATGGGAGTCCAGTGATGTAACCATTATACCATCTGCTGGTTCCTATTATTGCTTTTGTTATTTACTTTGCTATAGGGCATGTGTGCTCATCAGAGAGACAAAGAGAGAAGGTGGGGAAGTGAGAAAGCAAGCTGCCAGATCCAGGACTCAAACCAAGGTCAGCAATGCAGAGGTTAGCACCTCAACCACCGTGCCACCTGCTGGCCTTCAAAAGCCATTTTAAGATTTTATTTTCTTTACTATTGTAACATTTCTAGTCTGGTTTTTCAATATTTTTGTCCTAAGAATCAATTATTGTTCTTTCTTACCTATGATTTCTCAACAGAGGATGCTTTCCTTTCAATTTTTTATATTTATTTGTTTTTTTCATTGTAATTTATATATCTATTCCAATCCAAAAAATGGCATTCCTTTCTGTAGCTCCTACATTCCTCCCGTCTAGCACAAATTTTTTTTCTTTCATGGAATTTCCACAGCACTAATTATCTGAACGTATTATTCTTCACTTGTGTAACATCAGACATTTGTTGTCTTTCCATGCATACATACTTGATCTCACCAATTAATCTATGATAACCAATGAAGAAAAGCATTAAATGATGATGGTTTATGGAAAAGTGGAAAGTATAGAGACTATATCTTAGAAATTAAATGAACAAAAGCCCCAACAACGACATGTTAAGGGGCATTTGAAAGGCCTATGAAAACATTAATAATGATTCCATGATGATAGAGAAATCAGTTATTAGGACGTTAGATCAATATGTAAGACTACAGAAGCAAAATACACCAATTACTCCACATACGTGTGGTAGCAAGTTAAAAATGCCGCACAATTATTTTTAATAAAGCTGCTGTATGTATAAATTAAAATGGAAAATTTCATGATGTCAGAAATGAAAAGAAATTCAAGTTTTGAGCAAGTTGGCAATGATATTATATTTGGGGTTTGGGAGCTGGGATGGTTAATAAAATTTCAAAGAGATATAGACAACAGTCCACAATTATGTAGGACAGGGACTTGAAGGTCATCTGAATGATGCTGAGAAGCAGAGAATGGCTGTCCCTTTAGCAGGGGCCAAAAATACTCTCCCTCCAGGTCAGAATATTAGTCCCAAACTTAGTATTCCTCACCTCACAACAGAAAGTTAAAAATGGAGATAGAGTCACTCAGAAGAAATTAGAGTCCCAAATCTGAGTTAAATGCAGTTGTATGCCCAAATTCACATAATTTATAAGACACAGAAACTGCAGACCAAGTATAGACTTTAAAACTGGTCTAAAACTCTTTATGTGTGGAGTGGAAAAGATTTTAATAGTATTGAAGACAAAAAAAGAAGATAAATGATAGGATAAAAATTCATAAGACAAGAAAAGGACATGATTTTTTTTTCAAGTTAATTTGGAGAAAAATATAGAAATGCCCAAGACTTAAGAAAAACATGTTGTCTTATCTAGAAAGGGTATATAATATAATAATAAAAACAATTCCATACATAGGAATATCAAATGATGTAATTTTCTTGAATCCTGGAAAACACTTTGCCATTACATTTTTGTCCGCTGTTAGTCTTAGCAAAGTGTGTGTTTTCAGAGGTGTGAAAGTTAATAGGTAAAAGATACAAATCTCAGATCCACTAGACTCCACTTTAATTACCTGCCAAGAATCTCCCTATTCATTTCTGTATTCCCCACTGATCTACTACAAAATATACTGGTGGTTGAAGCCAGTAACCAACAAAGATAAATCAGGTATCTCTTAAACAAAAGAAAATTTGTTGATTTACATGCTAAGTAAAAGATAGAACTTAGGGTAAAAGCCTCTAAAAAAGAGTAAAGAAAGATATTGTTATATGACAAAAAGTTAACTACTAAGAAGATATACTAAACATGAACATTTATGTAGTTAACAATGTAATATTAAAATATTAGATCATCAGAAGGCATGACACATTTTTGTATAGAATATTTTGCATAGAAAAATATGTCATGACTTTCTGAAAACCCAAATATATCAAAGAAAATTAACCACACTACAAGGACAATTTGAAAAATAAGGAATTCCAGTAAATCATTATTTTTACAATTATAGATCAAAAGCAAACAATAAATACAGTCATGTACCACATAATGACATTTTCGTCAATAATGGACTGCTTATACCCCATAAGATTACAGAGGACCTAAACAATTCCTACCACCTAGTGATGTCTTACCTGTAAGAACATCACTGTGCAATGCATTACTCATGTATTTGTGGTGATGCTGACATAGACTTACTGTGCTACTCATCTATGAAAGTATAGTACACGTATCCATAAATATGTATATGTCAGATGCACTTGCTATTGAAAGTATTTAGATTATTTAAGATCTTTTGTAAATCAACAAAACGTGGGGGAAAAAAAGAGGCATGGAAAGCAACTATAGATACCAGAGATAGTGTGGGAGGAGGGTGGGAAATGGCAGAGGGTGAGAGGGAGGGAATCAAGGGGAAAATAAATAAAAATTGAAAAAGCAAAATATATAAGAAACAAAAAATGGAAGATTATCCATTGATGATAACATGCATGATAATATCCTTGATTGAGCCAATATACAGTGTATTCTGGATGGGAAATCTCATTTAGTGTGCTGTAATGTAGAGTGAATGAATGTAAAATAAATAATTTTTTTGAGCAAGATTTTTGCTATAGGGTGTGTGCACTTGCCAAACAGTCAGAAAGAGAGAAAGAAAGTGAGAAATCATCCCCTGGGGTGATGGTCATGCCACGAACCCTTCTTCTCCAGTCTCTTCTCGGGATTTTGGGCATGCATGCACATACACCTGGCATGAGCTTTAAGCCGCTGGGCCCAGGAATCAAACCACGGTTGACTACATGAGAGTCCAGTGACATAACCATTTCACTATCTGCTGCTCCATAAAATAAGTAAATTAAAAAAAAAAAAAAAGAAAAAGAAAAAGAATGGGAGTGCAGGAGGGAGGGAATCAAGGGAGGAAGGCAAGACATTCAATGAATACAAACATAGAAAATTATCTATTGATGATAATGTATATGGTAGTATCTTTGACTGGACCAACATGCTGTATATTCATGCTGTGAAAGTTCATTTTATATGCTGAAAGATGCACAGTAATTAAAAGTAAAAAATAAGAAACATAATAAATAAAATAAATAACAATCATGATAAGAAACAGCAATATTACTGGTTCATTTATTTATTTACTATATTATACTTTCAATTGTCATTTTAGCATTTACTCCTATTTATAGAAAAAGTTTTCTATTTATGAAAAGACAATATGCTGGCAGTATCCTCATGCATCTCATGTTTATTGAATCTCTCAATGGCACCATTTTCCTCTGTGCTTGATTGAATCACATATTGTTTTGTTCATCATGGCCCTTCCATTGGGCAAGATTTGGAAGTGAAAGAGAGTCATATTGATTATTCTTACTCTGTGTAGGCCTATGCTAATGTGTATGTCTGTGTCTTAGTTTTTAACAAAAATGTTTTAAAAGAATAAATAAAGATTAAAATAAGAAAAAAGGTTATAGGATAAGGGTACAAAGAAAAATATGTTTACAGCTATGCAAGGCCTATGTGTTTTTAGTTATGTATTATTACAAAGAGTCAAAAAATTAAAAATTTAAAAGTTTATAAAGTACAGGGCCAGTCCATGGCCTAGTGGTTAAGGTGGTTGAATCCCACATAACTGACTCCAGGGTTTGAGTCCCAGACCCAGCTGCTTGAGAATCATGCTGGGTACATTTGCATGTATGCCCAAAATCTCAAAAGGAAGGAGAAATGGAATAGAAGGGATTGCAGTGTGACCATGCCCCATTGGATGTGCTTTCTCACTTTCCTTCTCTCTCTCTTTCTCTCTCTTGCTCCATCTCTGGAAAAAGTACTCATCCTCTGGTAAATTGTTAAAAAATTAAAAATAAAAAGTTACAGTAAGCTAGAGTTAATTTATTATTGAAGAAAAAATAATTATAAATTTAGTGTAGCTTAAGTGGATGGTGTTTATAAAGTCTACAACATCCGAGGCCTTCACATTCACTCACTATTTGATGCCAGAACAGGCAGGGATAGTCACCTGTTCTAGAGAATGGAAAATCAAGTCCATGCCACTTAACACTCGGCCAAAAATAATAGCAAATTTGAGACAAGAGTTGGTGAATTAGGAAAGGAATTTATTTAGTGAGACCAATACTGGGAAGAGAGTGAACTAAAGTCCATAATCATCTCTTCCATACTGGACAAAATGCACAACTTACATAGGGGAAGAGTCACTGTGAGCATATATCTAGAAGCAAAGGGCAAGTTATTCATTGCCTTGAGGCAAAATCAGGAGAGGTCTGGCCATTGTCTTTGGGCAATATCATGAGGAGGAAGGAGACCTGATAGCATCAGGGACAGGCAATCATTACTTGAAGAGCAGTTTTCATTCAGGCCATGTAGGGCAAAAGGAGCAGTTTCAGTTCTCTGCACAGGCTTAAAGGTAAGAAGTGCCTACCAAGGCATCAGGAGCAAAATGGGATTAGCCAAGGCAACGCTTCCACCCTGTTTAGAAGTAGAGAAGATCTAGGCGTGCTTTGCAATACTGAAGCTGATAAAAATCTCTGCTGGTCATATGGGAGAGAGCTGGTGGATTATTCCTCCCTCTTCTCTCCATAGCCTTGTAACACTCACCAGGATGATTAACTTTCATTCTAGATACATTGTGAGAGAGAAGTTAAAGACTGATTTTCCCAAGGGCTAATCTATTAAGATGGACTCCAAAACTAAGTACAATACGGTGTCACTGATTCTCCTACAGCTTGGTTACACATTCACTCACTGACTCACCAAGAGCAACTTAAAATCCTTCAAATTCCAATCATGGTAAGTTCCCTATGAGTAAATCATTTTTTAAATCTTTGATGCCATGTTTTTTACTATAACTTTTCTACCTTTAAATATGTTTAGATACACAAATCCTTACCGTTATAATTGTCGAATTTTTATATTCTACAAAATAAAGAATATACATTCTCTTAAGAATTGAAGAGTTATACAAAAGTAATGAAATGCTAGCATAAAGAGGTATTAATAAAATCCAGAGACATCATGCCTATTACATATTAATATATAAAATATAGCAAAAAGCAAATGTTATTTTATCACTCTTAGTATTTTCTAAATAAGTCATGAGTTAAAAAGTAACAGTGGTAGAAGTTATTAATTACCTACAAATTTTAAATCCTGTAAGCAGTACAAGTTAAAACTCATGGGATGTATTTATATTATTAAGTAAGAGAAGATAGCTTTAAATCAACATATCAGAGAAAAAGAGAAAAATAATGAACCAACATCAAACTCAAAAGACTGGAAAAGAAAAACTGGGTAAATTCAATGAATGTAATATGTAGAAAATACAGTAAGACAATGAAATAGATTGTCAAGTAATATCAGAGGTTATCTTTTTAATACTTAAACTGTGAAAACACTACACCAATAAATTTTTGGAAAGACTGATTCAAGGAAAAATGACATGAACAAATAAATATTACTGCAGAAGGAGAGAAACATTACCAACGATAAAGACATAATTAAAATTATACAGGAGTTCGACAACCAACTTTATGTCAACAATTTTGAATTTTTAGATTAAAAAATGGTAAAGGCTATTTATTTTTTAGATTAGAATAACCTGTTTTCAAAGCAAAATTAAATGTTGACTTGATTTTTGTGTGAAAATCTTAAATAAAATAATATTAAATCAAATTTTAAAAATGTTAATAAAATTATGACCAAGTGTATTTTCCTAATAATGTGAGGATAATTTTAAATTGGAATATCCATTAATATAAGATATATAAATGATTAGAAATAGAAAAGTCCTATGACCTTTTAAAACTTTGCTATCTAGCATTAAATAGAATTATTCATTTGCAATTAAAAAAAAACTAAGAACAGAAAAGACTTTGAAGAAACATAGCTTTTAATGATGAAACTTTAGAAGTATTCTCAATAAAGTCAGGAAGAATTCTTTGAGGTACTAATTAGACAAAACAAAAAGTTAAGAAAACTGCATTTAACAATGAAATAAAGGGCAATTTCCTTTTCTCAGAGGCTCTATGAATGAGCAGCCCACACTCAATCCATGTACAGACTTTCTATTGATGGCAATGGGATTAGTGTGAGGTTTAAGTACAAAGCAAGCAAATGAGATCTACCCTTTGTTTGAACAATTTCCTAGGCAAGATATTAAGAGGGGTAAGAGTCCCATCATCCTGTTTGAGGCCCAAGTCCTCACGTTTAAAACCTTATGAACTCTTTGGGTGATCAAACTTGTTGCAATAATAAATCAGGCAGGGTAACATAAGTGCTAAACATAAAAGTTTTTCAATTTGGAAAGCTTTCTTATGGTCATTAAACATTTTAGACAAATACTCATTATGAACTAATTGGTAGCAAAAGTTAATTTGAAAACTTAAGCTGGCTGTGAGTTACAGTGCTTTGGTTTGAGATTTAAAACCAAAATAATGAGAAATTGTGTGAGCATCTTGCCATGCTTCAAAATTTCAATCACCAAACCCTATTGTTCTTTAGACTCCAACTCTGAATAAAGTGAGCTTTGTAATCCCAGAGTCTGAGAAGCCTCTCTAAATTCTCTATATCTTGAAGATAATTTCTTCTGATCTGTCTCCTGCCTTTTTCCACTGCCATTCTCTAAATCCACAAAGACTTGTTTGTGAAATTCTCTTAACATTTTGAAATCTTGAGGATTAGAAACAGGCATTTTCTATAGAGATGTCTATCCATTCTTGGAATTCCTTTACCTTTTCCTGTTGTTCTAGGGAAACAAAATTTATGGAGCATCATGGTATGGTCTAATCCAAGTATCTGAGTAATTTTCTTCTTATCTAGTAACCCTGGATTCCTCAGGTTACATGCTTTTTTATTTCATAGATTCCTATATTTATTCTGTTCTGTAATAATGTTCTCACCTTTTATCAGTTCCAGGACAGCTGGGGGTGTGGCGCAGGGGCACAGGCAGAGAGGTACAACAAGACAAATCCATCTGATCACACACACACATGCACACAACTGGAATTTTAGCCACATAAAATTCCCTCCTTGCCACTTCCATGTTTTTCTCCAAGTCTTTTCTTTGCTGCTCTATTCTTAACACTGCCTTTAAATCTCAGGCTAAGATTTACATCTTCTCTTTTGTTGAGAATTATTTATTTAATTTTATTTATTCATTCATTTATTTTAATTTGACCAGAGGGAGAAGCGAAAGAAAGAGAAGGAAAGTGAGAAATCAAGTCAC
Source organism: Tupaia belangeri chinensis (assembly GCF_000334495.1). NCBI lineage: Eukaryota > Metazoa > Chordata > Mammalia > Scandentia > Tupaiidae > Tupaia > Tupaia belangeri. Next base: position 1,155,505 of record NW_006204238.1, read on the forward strand.
CAGGTATAGGACGTGAACCGTGGTAAGCCATGTGGGATTGTCTAGTGCCTTAACCACCACCTGCTGGCCCCCAAGATTTACATATTCTAAAGACCACCTTTTATGAGCTTTACTTAAGCTAGTTAATCCTCTATATTCCTACAGTTAAAATCGAGATTATGGATTTTAATTTTGAAATCATAGTTATATATATTTATTGAATAAATGCATTTACTTCTGTATATTGTCATAACTAAAACTTAACACATGATTTGTGCTTTCTTTCTGTCCCTTTTTATTCCTCCTTCTTTCTGTTTTTAATCCTTCTTTCTTTCCTTTCTTTGTATGTCCCTCTCCTTCCCCCCTCTTTCTATAATATACTGTTTTATTTTATTCCTAGGACTGCCCGTTTTTTAAATATTTTATCAATTGAGCCATTCAGAGATAAGTGACAGAAAACTTGACTACAGTACTTTGCATATTGTGCTGTGTCCAGAAGCCCTGCCATAGGAAATGCAGGGATCATTTGGTGTCTCTTTGTCTCATAGTGGTATCAATGTCTCAAGGAAAGAGGCAGCCTAGTAGACCTCCACTTATCTCTTCTTGCCTGAACTATGCCACATATTCATGTGTAGCTGCAAGGCATGTCAGAATATCTAATTACTTTTGTAAATAGATTTTAAACTAGAGGCAACAAAACTTAGCAAATTGAAATGGGCATTAGGTCAGCCAACCTGCAGCATCTGCCACTCTGTCCATGTGCACAGGACGAATGGTGGACGAACGGAGTTATAAGATGCTGCCATCCTCAGTGTTTTAACATGAAGGGAAAACATTTTAGTTTTTCACATCCTTTATGTCATAAGGTAACCATATTAATATCTCTAGTTACTTTGAGACCAGCACTTGGCATAGTGGCTATGTTACTGGACTTCCACATAGTCAACCATGGTTCGAGTCCCAGACCCGGTGGTTTAAATTGACACTAAGTGCGTGGTCGTACGTGTCCAAGATCCCAAGAGAAGAATGGAGGAAAAGGGATTGCAGCATGGCCATCTCCCCTGGGTGGTGATTTATCACTTTCTGTCTCTCTGTCTCTGTCTTTCTGGCAAGCGCACAGGCCCTATAGCAAAAACCTCTCAAAAAAAAAAAAAATCTCTAGTTACTTCATTGAATGGAGAATTGAAGTTCTAACCTTCTGAAACCATACCTCTAAGCGTTTAGCCTTGTGGTTATGTCTTCTGCCTTCCTTAAGCACTAAACCACAGTCAAAATGCTCCTTCATTCTTTCCTACTTATCATTTAAGCATGTGTATGAATAGTCATGATTCTTTGAGAATATCTGTGTAAACGTTTTATATTAGGTTGTTAGGGAAGTCATGACTTTTTTTTGCAAGAATCCATCATGACTTTCCTGACAACCCAATACAAGCATAAAAGTTGAGAGTAAAAATGGGGTTGTGTATAAGCATGTCTTCACATTCACTTCTTCGGGAGGTCTTAAGTTGAAGCAAAAGTTATTATCATTAACATTATTATTATTATAGAAAAATGAAAACATAATACCCGTTTTCAAAATCTTTGCTCTTCTTTTTGTATAAATCTTTCTCTGAGAAACTTCAGTTTCTAATCAGTTTACTCCTGATTTTTCCTGATTCTTTCTTTGTGCTAATGTCTCCTCAGCAACCAATAAAGTACTAATAGGGACATGCCTTTAAATTGGTAATTATGTGAATCAATGAAAAGTCTCTAGTTTTTCCTTAAACAGAATTTACAAATGATTCATTAGTATGTTACCAAAGTCTATGAGAACTTCCCTATCCCACTTATTTTACAAACAAATATTTCATTCATTCCTCCAACAAACCTACTTTAAAAAGTAGTTGCTCTCATTGAATTGACCACAAAAAAGAAGCATAAATGCTTGTGCTGGAAGTTTACAGAACTTTAGAAAACTACTGGCATATATAAACTGATTTTCTTCTTGTGATTATTTTTTCATGGTACTTGGCTGTGTTGAATTTAGCTGCTATTGTGTTAATCAATTCTTACTTTTTATAGTCCTCTGGGATTTTTTTCCCCTTTACTCTTCATTAGGCTAAATAGTTTGTCATCAACAAATTCTTCCCTGTAGCTACGCTCATGTTTTTAATTTGTTTGACTTATCTGATCCCAATTATCTCCATAGGAACACCATAATAACATCTTTCCATACTCAGAATTAGCCATTCATTTTCACTCTTTATTTCTTATTTCATAGCAAGTATGAAATCCAATAACCTCTATTTTTTTGTCTCTGTAACTACCAACCACCATTTAAGTATCTCTTCTAAGAAAATATATTTAAATTATCCATTCTACATTACAATAAATTCTACTCATGAATATTCAGTAGTCATTATTGTTTACCCTTTCTAGAAAATTCTAACACCTCACAGAATCATAGGACCATCAAGGATTCCTCTGCAATTACCTAGTTCGTGGTCTTACCTCTGGGATTAAACTATCCCAGAATGATTAATCCTCATATGCTTTTAATATAAAGGAAAAAACATAAATTCATTTTCTATTCTTTTTGGTTTCTAATTCCAAGACTTACAAAAAGGCATGGCAATGAAGAGTGCCATTTACCATTTTATAGTTTTCGGTATTAGGGTACTGATGTCAGCCACTAGACAGCAAGAATGATTCTGAACACAATAAAAAAAAAAGGCTCCTAAGTTTTCTAAAGATGAATGCTATCAGGAATAACATTATTTCCTTTCTGTGGTTATTATTAGTTATGCAAAAGTTTGTATAAGTCAAGTTGGTTAGTTAATTGATTTAATAAATAATCTCACTTTTTACTACTACTGACAATAAAACAATACCATAATAAAACAACATCACATTTTTTACATTGTCCATCAGTTTTGCTTCTATTTTATTTTATTTTTTTGAGAGTTTTTTTTTTTTTTTTTGGCTATAGGGCACGTGCACTCACCAGACAGACAGAGAGACAGAGAGACAGAAAGTGAGAAATCTCCTTCTGGGGGGATGGCCATGCCGCAATCCCCTCTCCTCCGTTCTCCTCTTGGGATCTTGGGCACACACACACACACACACACACGTGCGCGCGCGCCCGGAGTGAGTTTTAGGCCACCGGGTCTGGGACGCGAACCGCAGTTGACTACATGGAAGTCTAGCGACATAGCCATTACACTAACTGCTGGCCCCTAATTTTGCTTCTATTTTGTTTTCTCAATGACCCAAGTTGACTGGTTGTGTCTCCTCTGAGACCACCATTTGTTAAACACCACCATGTGTAGATGAAATGTGATTATATTATTATAGAGATTATATTTTGAAAGTAAACAGAGAAGGCAAATATCTCAAGAGGAACATTTGCTGCAAATCTGTTATAAGAACATCATATCCAGGACTGCTCTGTTGATAAAATCCATTGTATTTACCTTTTCTCCCAGTATTAAAAGTGAGGCTCATTTTGATTCATGTTGTTCTGTCTAAACATTGTGAAATAGGTGATTTATGGGTGAAGACTGCCTTAGTCTTTTTTTTTTTCTTTTTTATTTCTTTTGTGCTACTAAACAGAAATACCTGAGACTGGGTAATTTAATAAGAAAGATACTTTATTTGACTCACAATTTTAGTGGCTGGAAAGTATGAAGGCTTGGGTCCTGCATTTGACCAGCCTTTATTGCATCACTACTTAGCAGAAAAAAGCAGAAAGGTCAATGGGCAGTGAAAAGAGAGAGAGTGGTCTGTGGGTAGCCTTTACTTTTATAATGAACTAACTCATTCCTAAGAGAGGAAGAACTCACTCCCTCCCATGAGAGGACATTAATATATCCATGAGGGTAGTACATCCATGACCTAAACACTGCTCACTAGGCCCAACCTCTAAAAGGTCCCTCTCCTCTCAACACAATTACTCTGGGGACCAAGCTTCTAGTGCATAGCCACACCATAATCCATTCTCCTCTTGGAATTTCAGGCATGAACAAACATGCACCATGAGTCATTCTCAAACCTTTGGGTCCAGAACTCGAACTGTGTAGTTGGCCATGCAGGATCCAGCTGCCTTACCCTACTGGCCCCAGATTTACTGTTAAAAGAAAAAAAAAAAAAGACAATTTAATTTAATGGCATTTAATTGAGTAAATTTTAACACGATTCAAATCGGGCAGCCTGCTGGACCAACTTCCAAGCAACTCCAGATAGCCTCCTGGTCAACTGGGTATTTTAAGTTCCCAAAAGGGAAAGTGATATGCAAACACAAAAGGAATGAAGGAATGAAGTAGAGAAATATTTGGGCTGATTATAGCTGGATGGTAGGCTGTACAAATTGCCTAAGTAGTGAGCATTCTGTGACTGACTAAAGTGGGATTAGTGTGATTGCCTCTAACTATTTACCAGCTCAGGAAAAAGAGCCTGATGTGTGATTTGGCATATCCATAGGAATTCAAGTGTGGGAGTACAGTGGTGGTTTTAGGTCAAAATAGTTTAGTGTAACAATTTATATTCTTATTGAGCAGATTGTCAGACTGAAGTGTCCATGCTATTTAAGTTATTATTATGATGATTATTACTATTATGAATTTGGCTTAGGGTAGATAACTAATTTCAAGTAGCTTAAATGAATGTGTAATATATATTGCCATACTTCACTGAAATTGTCCATGCCAAAGTAACCCACAATTTCCAACGAGTAATTTTCAGTTACTAGAACTCTCTGTAACAGTTAACACTACTGACCAGTTTTTTCTTTCTTTCTCTTTATTAACACAACCCTTGACTTCCAGGGTACCATGCTTTTATAGGGTACATGCGCTCGCCAAAAAGGCAGAGAGAGACAGAGAGGCAGAAAGCAAGAAATCACCCCCTGGGAAGATGGCCACACCATAATCCTTTCTCCTCCATTCTCCTCTCGAGATCTTGGGCACGCGTGCACACACACCCGGCATGAGTTTAAGCCATCGGATCTGGGACTCGAAACACGGTCGACTACATGGGAGTCCAGCGACATAGTAATTATGCTAACTGCTGGTCCCTAGGGTACCATTCTTTAATGATTCATCTTAGCTGGGTATTTACTTATTCTGAGTCATCATGGGTTTCTTTTCCTTAATCTAATTCATAAATATTACTGTTTCCTTGATTCCTTTTTCCTTTATTTCTCTTATTTGCTCATAGGTTTATTTACCATCTTGCTTATTCTTATTTCCGAAAGTACAGTCTCTAAGCTGACTTTTTGACTCATATCTGTTATTATCCACTAACCATGTCCACCTGGATGTCCTACAGGCATTTCAAAACTAAACACATAATCTTTGCTCAAACCTTCTACAACATTCCTTTTTCTATTAATAATTCCACAGTTTGTTTCGTTTTCCAGAAAGCCCAGTCATCCCAGATTCCTTTTTTGCCATCAGACCCTATATAAAATGGGTCTATTCTTTCCTTCAATGCCATCTTTTGAGTATTTCTAAAACCTGTTCCCCTCTCTAGGGTTACTTCTGTAATTAAAGCCAACATCTTTCACTGTTGGATTAAGACAAGTGATTTCTCACTGTTATTGCTAATACCAGTTTTGTTCCCAGGAAGCATCATAATAATACTACCTTGATAAATTTTGAACATATTTAATACAATACAACTAAATTGTATCTTTCCAAAAATCATACATTGAAGACCTAAATCCCAATACCTCAGAATGTGAACTTATTTGAAAATAGGGTCATTGCAGATGTCATTAATTAAGATGAGGTCATACCAGAGTAGGGTGGGCCCCTAATCCATTAGGACTGGTGTCCTTATGAAAAGGAGCAATTTGGACATGGACATGCACACAGGAAGAACACCATGTGAACATGATAGCAAATAAGGGGGTAATAGTGCTTTCACAGCCAAGGGAAACAAAAGATTTATAACTTACCACCAGAAACAAGGGGAAAGGCGTAGGACAGATCCTTCCTCGCAGTCCTCATTAGGAATAAACTCTGGTAACACCTTGATCTCAGATTTCTTGTCTCCAGAACAATGAGACAACCAAGTCCTGTTGTTTAATCTATCCAAGATGTGGGACTTGGTTTTGGAAGCTCTGGCAACTTACACAGCAATCTTATAATACTTTTGTACTCTAGATCTGTACATTTTCCATGGGCACTATTGCCCATGGTATCAAGCACAAATGTCTTACTATACTATACAAGACCTCACATGATCTTGATCAAATGTATCCCTTCAATTTTATTTCTCATCGTTTTCTATTTACTACACCTCACTTCTAGATTTTTTTGGCATGGTTACCTTCTGCCTAAAACAGCTTTTTGGCCGTTTTTCACTGAGCGAGTTCAACCTGTTCGTTATGATGTACCTATGGAAACTGTGATTTACATCAAGGGTCAAGGCAGACTTAGATTTTCATCCTATCTCCTCAGAATACTTTCCCCACCTCTTTTGTCATGCAAAATAGAACACTTTTCATTTTACATTGCGTTTCCTTGCTCAGCCACTTATCCCTCAGATATTGAATTCTTTACCAGAGATTTTGATTTAGTCATCTGGCCCTAGTTGAAGTTAAATATTTTGATTAAATAAATGAGGTCAGACCGTCTTCAAATTTCTCTACCTCCTAGAGACCCTTTCTTTTTCAGAAGGATATCTAGGCACCCTTTTTATTTCTATCTCATGTGTAAAAAGCTAAATATTTTGTGGTATTTTGTTTTAATCAGATGATATGTTTTCTTCAAAGTTGGTATTTACTTACAAGCTAAGGAAAGAGCATGTTATAAACATATTTTTCAAGTGTGCTGGCCAAAATTCACAAATTTTGAGCATTCAATGCAGGAAATCATTAATCAGTGGAATAAAGCAAAATGGTTCTAACCTATCAAATGTCTTTCCAAGTCAGACCTTTGATTTAGAGCTTAATAGCAAACTACTTCACAGCAGTGGGCGATACTTGTACTTTAAAATGAAATTCAATAATCACACAATGTTCTTGGCTAGAAATGCATTGCCATAAAAGACAATATTGTCAAATGGAATGAGAAAGAGAGACAAATTGTTCAATGCAGCATCGCATTTAATTCTTATTTAACAATTACTTGTCTTAGCAATTATTTATATGTGACAGTTAATAGATATAGTTCTAGACAGAAATTCAAATAAGAATATAATGTTAAGAAGTTATGAATTTCACTAGCTGAATTTTTCTGTAGTGCGTATCTCATATTGTATATTGGAATTTTTTTCTTTTTTTAGATTCTTGCCAAAGGATGCCTTTGCTCACCATGGAGAGATAGATAAAGACAATGAGATGGAAAGAGAAATCACCTACCAAGGTGGATGGCCATGCCACAATCTCTTCTCTTCCATTCTCCTCTTGGGATTTTGAGCACACATGTACCCATACCTGGCATGGTCCTCAAGTCACCAGATCTGGAACTTGAATTACAGAGTTGATGATGTGGGACCTAGAGCTCTAGCCTGCACATCATCTGCTGGTACCTACATACTGGATTTTAATATTCTGCTTAGCGTTCAGTAAGGATCACAAAATTTCACCAGAAAGTAAATCATAAGTTATTTAGTTTATATCACATTTTTAGGGTCCAAGTGATGGCATAACAGCAATGCAATTGTAGTCACATGAAAATGTCCCAGGTTTGGGTCCCAGGACCTCTCTGTACATACTGGGCACACTCATTCATGTCCGCAGCAAGGCCAGCTGAGACTGGAGTTGGTTATGGCATGAAGATCCTATTGAGATTGTTTCTCCTTTCTCTCTTCTCTCTTGTAAGAAATAAATGTTTTTGAAAATACCCGCTTTTAGATTAAATTACCAAGCACAGATAGGCTGAATAGGTCATTTATGTAGCTATCTGGTAGATGAAGACTAGCACCCAGATCTTTTTACTTATTGATTGTTCTTTCTATTCTACTATATTGCTGCTCTTTCAAGAAAAATACAGTAACAAAAAAGTAATAAGAAACATACTTTTTCTTTGCATTATACAAAGAACCCAGTACATTATTATTTATTTTACGTAAAAATGTAAGCCTAAGATCCTACGTTTCAATAATCTAAAATTGTAGTAATCATAATAAACAGGAAACATGGGTTTGGGAAGTGTGTTCTTGTTGGTTCATGTGTCTTTAAAAAGTCATTTAGAGTAGTTTGAACTATAGTGCTGTCTTCTCATTTAACATGCATGTAGAAAACAGGGAGTGCAAAACCATTTTATAATATTGACCATTGTTTAAGACAGTCCTTGTGGAATAAGAATATGTGAAGACATCACTAAAATTTTACACACAGGTGTTCACAGATCTGACATACCATGAAATATAAAGGTGGTTGCCGTTTTCTGTTCCTCTATTGCTTTTATATATTAAATAGGAATTTATTTATTTTTAATGTGTTGTTGAGAACAGAAATATTTGTATCCTCTGTATATAGAAAAGCACTTCACCCATAGTACGTGGTCAATACATATTTGTGCTATTGAAAAATTTAATTTTGAGGAAAATATTTCAGATCCTTTCTATATTCAGGCAAGAAATAAATTATAAACATTATTAATACAAGTTTTAGGCGATTACTGTAGAGATCTCACTGTCAATGGTTGTACGCACTGTCTCCCTAGAGTAATAATGTATGACAATTATTATATTTGAGGTGTCAGTTCTAAGAAAGATAGGCTACAGTTTTACCCATTTTGCCCACTCTAGTGCTTCATACTATGGCCTGACAAATAATTCACCACTGAAAATTGAGTTTACTCTGTTATTGGACCTGAAGTCACACATTATTTCCTTGTTAAATAATGTGAAGGGCATACTGTTCCTCTGCTACCACGTCGTCACATCTTATTATTAGGAGGTGTTTAAACTGGATACACATGATTACAATTGTTCTGAAAAAAGCTGGAACCAGAAACTATCTGCTCTCAAATTCAAGATTTCAATCTCTCCCAAGAGCTTTCTTATCGCGATCTGCTCTGGTACACCAGGAGATGGGCCTAGAAGTTTCTAAGGTTCAGTAGCATTCAACTAAAGAATGAAATGACAGCATTTTTTTCCTGAGTAAGCTCTTGGTTTCCATGAGGAATTCTCTAGAATCTGATTGTATCTGAGCAGAAGGGCAGTCACCACTCCTTTCACTAGAGAGGAAAGAAAATAAAATGCTACTATACTTCAAGCTATAATGAAAACTCATAAATATATAAATGTGTTCTTTATTAAGCTCTAGTTTCTGTTTATATAGCCTGGGAGTTACCATAAGGATGAAAGTTGAAGAACTAGGTTGACCACCTTTTCTAAAACCCTATATGTGGTATTTGACATGTCTTTGAAACACCTAAAGTATGGAGACTATTAATGCACAGCTTAGGGGATTTGGTATTTCTCTCCCTCTCTCTCTCTCTCTCTCACACACACACATACACACACACACACTCACACACACATGCACATCAATATCCTTTTTACATAGCCATATTCAAGTTCAATAATCCATGAAAGAGCACTGTTTACTATAGAACCAAATACTATTGAATTAACTAGGACAGGTGGGGAAGAGAATAAGAGGTGAGAAGATGCTTTGATCCTGATCTTCCTTCGTAACTAAGAATTGAAATTGGTACTCTTTTAAAGCACAAAGCACATTTTTGACCCAGTAAACTTGTACATTCATTTTAGAATGACATTTCACATTGAATGAAACACTCCTCTAACCATATTGATCAAACATGTAAGTCCTCATTAGGCCAATTGTAAAACACTTCCAATTTTCTAAAACCCATAGTGCTTATACTTCAGAATTTTCCATTCCCAACTACTCCTTTCACGTCATAGGAAATCTATTTCATTTAAAATTGTAAAAAGATTTTAAATTAAGTCACAAAGGATCCAGAGTACTCTAAATTCAGTCCAGTTCTTTGAAACCACAACTGATGAAAAAAATTTCTTCTGCTAATTTCAGCTTGTTATATTCATTTTATTTAAATGTAGGTATTTTGTAATTTCTGTTTTCTTTCATGTAAAAAAAAAAAAGCTGTTACATGGAGATTGTGGACATAAGGCTCCATGAATTACATGTAACCTGCAAAAACTGGTTTATGTATCATGCAAATGTTTTATGAACAGCACAAGGTATACTTGATCTGATATGGACACTCTGGAGCTACCATCTATCATGAACTGTATACATAAAACATAACTTAGAGGAACTGATAGTGTTTATGTTGTAAAAGTCATATAAAAGAAAAGAATCAAATTCTCAATAGATGTATACTTTAAAAATTGCAGTTTAGCACATTAGCAATCTTATTTCGGGTTATACAGACAATGTTTTATTTTTGAAAAAAAAATTATAGTAAATTTGTTTCTCAGCAATAAAACACTTGTTGATTTTCTTTTTTTTTTTTTTTTTGAGTAATTTTTGCTATAGGGTGTACGTACTTGCTAGACAGAAAGCAAGAAATCACCTCCCAGGGGAAAGCCACATCACAATCCCTTCTCTTCCATTCTCCTCTCAGGACTTTGGGCACATACACATGCACCAAGCTTGACTTTCAGGATGCTGGATATGGGACTTGAACCACGGTCGGCCACATGGGAGCCCAGTGTCTTGACTACTACACCACCTGCTAGCCTAACAGTTGTTGATTTTTAACATGCCTTACAGCATTTACAATGCTATGTGAAATTCCCTTTTAAAAGATCAGACCTCAACTGGAAATACATCATTTTTAGCCACATAGTTGTTTAAGTGGTTTGTAAACAAGTGCCATATGCTAGAAAATAACACTCGAGAGTTGAAAAGAATTTTAGGAGTCAACTAGGAGTTCAAATAACAGGTATCACCAAAGTAGGAAGAATAAAACAAGAAAAAAAATAATATTTTTTAAAAGATTAAGTAGCTGGGAACCAGCAGTTAGCGTAATGGCTATGTCGCTGGACTCCCACGTAGTTGACCGCGGTTCGTGTCCTGGACCCGGTGGCTTAAAACTCACGCCGGGCGCGTGTGCGTGCGTGCCCAAGATCCCAAGAGGAGAATGATTTAATAGCCTAAAAGCTCTCATATTAGTGCTAGGTATTGATCGAATTCATAAAGAATCTCCAGAGTGAGAAGATACTATGCTCACCTAAAAGAGCTTCACAATATCTTACTAGTTTTCTCACACAGTTTTTCTGGGGGGAATATGATAATTCATGTAGAAACTTTGTTACTCTTTTTTCTCACAAATCATGTTGGGAGATACAAGGTGGTAAACACTTCAGAAACATTAAAATACCAGAATGCATCCTGTACTATATTGAAAGAGAAAAACATTTTCTAGAAAACATAAAAAACCTAAGCAAGGGATGAAAATCTAAGAAGTTTGAGGAAGCAGATCTTTCAAACAAGATCACAAAAAATAAATAGAGGAATATTACACAAAGGAAGATGAAAAGAAGGAAATTTAATCCACTGGAGGGACCCCTTGGGAAGCCACATATAATTCTGGAAAGAAAGCAATATGTCCTATCTCTCTGAAAAGAGAGAAGCTTTGTTAGAGTTAAGAAAAATGAAGAACTTAGTTATGGATCTACAGATACAAGATAAAATGGAAATAGCCATTCATAGAACATAACATTAACAATTACTAGTTGTTGTCTCTTTCAGAAATGAATACTTTGATCTTGATGGAGAGTTAGCTAGGGCTTATCAATGTACTGGCCTAGAAGTATAGCTGGAATAAAATAATTGGTCAATAAAAGTAATTCAAAGGTAATAAATAAACTGATAAATCTTTTATCTCATCATCACTTACTTACCATGTTGAAAGGGGATAATCCTCTAAGCAGAAGAAATTTTAAAATGAGCTCTAGGAATTATGAAGCCATAAGCATGAAACGGGAAGATTTGTTGGATATATGGTCTTATCTATGCTTCTATTTCAGAGTTCTGGATTCTGCACATAGAAGATTAGAAAAAAAATAATAGTCAAATAAATAGAAGTACAGAACAGGATCCAGTTACTACACCAGGGATTATTCTGTCAAATTGATAAAAACCTGGTGTGTATCACATAGAATCATCTGGAAGCCTGCCATATTGCTGCTATAAAATTAAGCTCTCAGGGGATAAATAATACTGTCAGATTAATAAAACTAGATGTAATGAAGGACATCAGACATTATGATAGAACAACTTATGCAAGTGATACAAATAAGAAAATTTATAATAAGAAAATGACCAAAAAGAAAGTCAAGGGGCTAGCCAATACTGTTGTAGTTAAGGCAGTTGAATCTCATTAGGCCAGCTCTATGGTTCAAGTCCTGGACCAGGAGTTTTGGAAAACATGCTGGTCATATGTACATGCATGCCCAAAATCCCAGGAGGAAAATGGAGAAAGGATTGTGGTATTGCCATCTCTCCTGGGCAGTGATTTTTCACTTTACTACCCAACACTCCCATCCCCTTTCTCTTTCCAGCAAGTACACATGCCTCATAGCAAAACTGAAAAAAAAAAAAAGGAAGGAAGGAAGGAAGGAAGGAAGGAACCTCCCAGGGGAAAGCCACATCACAATCCCTTCTCTTCCATTCTCCTCTCAGGACTTTGGGCACATACACATGCACCAAGCTTGACTTTCAGGATGCTGGATATGGGACTTGAACCACGGTCGGCCACATGGGAGCCCAGTGTCTTGACTACTACACCACCTGCTAGCCTAACAGTTGTTGATTTTTAACATGCCTTACAGCATTTACAATGCTATGTGAAATTCCCTTTTAAAAGATCAGACCTCAACTGGAAATACATCATTTTTAGCCACATAGTTGTTTAAGTGGTTTGTAAACAAGTGCCATATGCTAGAAAATAACACTCGAGAGTTGAAAAGAATTTTAGGAGTCAACTAGGAGTTCAAATAACAGGTATCACCAAAGTAGGAAGAATAAAACAAGAAAAAAAATAATATTTTTTAAAAGATTAAGTAGCTGGGAACCAGCAGTTAGCGTAATGGCTATGTCGCTGGACTCCCACGTAGTTGACCGCGGTTCGTGTCCTGGACCC
>NW_006204238.1:1168628-1195112 GCF_000334495.1 Tupaia belangeri chinensis
GGATTGCGGCGTGACCATCCCCCCTGGGGGGTGATTTCTCGCTTTCTGTCTCTATGTCTCTCTCTGTCTGTCTGGCGAGCGCACGTGCCCTACAGTGAAAATCTCTCCAAAAAAAAAAAAAAATTAAGTAGCTGTCCCTATTTGCTGCCTGTATCAAATCCCTGATTCCAATATTTAATAGCCTAAAAGCTCTCATATTAGTGCTAGGTATTGATCGAATTCATAAAGAATCTCCAGAGTGAGAAGATACTATGCTCACCTAAAAGAGCTTCACAATATCTTACTAGTTTTCTCACACAGTTTTTCTGGGGGGAATATGATAATTCATGTAGAAACTTTGTTACTCTTTTTTCTCACAAATCATGTTGGGAGATACAAGGTGGTAAACACTTCAGAAACATTAAAATACCAGAATGCATCCTGTACTATATTGAAAGAGAAAAACATTTTCTAGAAAACATAAAAAACCTAAGCAAGGGATGAAAATCTAAGAAGTTTGAGGAAGCAGATCTTTCAAACAAGATCACAAAAAATAAATAGAGGAATATTACACAAAGGAAGATGAAAAGAAGGAAATTTAATCCACTGGAGGGACCCCTTGGGAAGCCACATATAATTCTGGAAAGAAAGCAATATGTCCTATCTCTCTGAAAAGAGAGAAGCTTTGTTAGAGTTAAGAAAAATGAAGAACTTAGTTATGGATCTACAGATACAAGATAAAATGGAAATAGCCATTCATAGAACATAACATTAACAATTACTAGTTGTTGTCTCTTTCAGAAATGAATACTTTGATCTTGATGGAGAGTTAGCTAGGGCTTATCAATGTACTGGCCTAGAAGTATAGCTGGAATAAAATAATTGGTCAATAAAAGTAATTCAAAGGTAATAAATAAACTGATAAATCTTTTATCTCATCATCACTTACTTACCATGTTGAAAGGGGATAATCCTCTAAGCAGAAGAAATTTTAAAATGAGCTCTAGGAATTATGAAGCCATAAGCATGAAACGGGAAGATTTGTTGGATATATGGTCTTATCTATGCTTCTATTTCAGAGTTCTGGATTCTGCACATAGAAGATTAGAAAAAAAATAATAGTCAAATAAATAGAAGTACAGAACAGGATCCAGTTACTACACCAGGGATTATTCTGTCAAATTGATAAAAACCTGGTGTGTATCACATAGAATCATCTGGAAGCCTGCCATATTGCTGCTATAAAATTAAGCTCTCAGGGGATAAATAATACTGTCAGATTAATAAAACTAGATGTAATGAAGGACATCAGACATTATGATAGAACAACTTATGCAAGTGATACAAATAAGAAAATTTATAATAAGAAAATGACCAAAAAGAAAGTCAAGGGGCTAGCCAATACTGTTGTAGTTAAGGCAGTTGAATCTCATTAGGCCAGCTCTATGGTTCAAGTCCTGGACCAGGAGTTTTGGAAAACATGCTGGTCATATGTACATGCATGCCCAAAATCCCAGGAGGAAAATGGAGAAAGGATTGTGGTATTGCCATCTCTCCTGGGCAGTGATTTTTCACTTTACTACCCAACACTCCCATCCCCTTTCTCTTTCCAGCAAGTACACATGCCTCATAGCAAAACTGAAAAAAAAAAAAAGGAAGGAAGGAAGGAAGGAAGGAAGGAAGGAAAGAAGGAAGGAAGGGAGGGAAGAGAGAGAGGAAGAAAGAAAGGAGAAAGAAAGAGAGAGAAAGAAAGGAAAAGAAAGAAGAAAGAAAGAGAAAAGAAAGAAAGAAAGAAAGAAAGAAAGAAAGAAAGAGAAAGAGGAAGGAAGGAAGGAAGGAAGGAAGGAAGGAAGGAAGGAAGGAGAGAGAAAGAGAGAAAGAAAAAAGAGAAAGAAGAAAGAAAGAGAGAAAGAAAGAAAGAAAGAAAGAAAGAAAGAAAGAAAGAAAGAAAGAAAGGAATATTATGTATTCAAAGCCCAGAGTGTCAATAACATCAAATTCTGCTTTTGATAGCATGAAAGAAAACATTTCAGTGGGAATAATAGAAAAGAATGGGACCAGCTGGTGGCATAGTAGTTAAGATGCTGGACTCCCCATAGCCAACCGTAATTCAAGCCCTGGAACTGGTGGATTGAAACTCACACAGGGCACTGTGTGTGTATGCTCAAAACTCCAAGAGGAGACGGGAGGAAAAGGAATCACGGTATGGCCATCCTCCCAGGAGGGGGTGAATTCTCACTTTCTCTCTCTGTCTCTCTATCAACTACATGTGCCCTATAAAAAAATCTCTCTCAAAACAGAAGAAGAAGAAGAAGGAGAAGGAGAAAGAGAACACCGTGAAATGGTAAGGAAAATTTTTTATAGCTTAGCTATTGAGAAATAGTCTTTTTACTGCTCTTAGAATTAGAGTGAGTTTGGCTCTGGAATTATGCCTAGAAACTAGTCCCAGTGTAGGGGTCCAGAACTCCTGTAAAGGTCTTGTGTTTGGAAGAAGAACCTGGAAAAGGAAAACTTTACTGAAAAGTGGATTTAAAGATCAAACTGAGGCAGAAAATAGGAGTGATCAAAGCTGGAAGGATTAAAGGTGAGCTGTATGTTATGGAAAAGTTTGTAATAAGCAATAGACAGAGGCAAGAGTGTTTGGATTACTCACCTAGGGGATGTTTAGTGCGTGAGAGGTGGGTGGTGTAGGAGTACTAACAGGTGGTGCCGGCAGCAGCTTGAAGGAAACAGAAAGCACAGATCAGAAAGGAAAGACAAATAAGAAATTGGGAATTTTCAGCTTTTCTGCAGTTTTTTAAAAAGTCTCATTATGTCGCGGGAAAAGGCAGTAGACACGATTATGTGAAGCACAGATTTTAGAATCAGTCTTCATATAGAACCCATTTCTGTAGGATTCTGAGAACTTGGACAAGAAATTAATCTTAGTTAACCTCAATTTTCTCATCTGTAAAACAGGAATATAATAATAGTATTTACATCACTATGCTCTCAGGAAAACTAATGTAACAAATTTAAAGTGCTGTACCTTATGAATAGAAATCTCTATATAAATATTAGTCTACTTTTATTATTAATATTCTGTTAAAAAGAATGAAGGAGTTACAAAAACCTGCAATGATCGCAATGGTGCAAAACTGAAATTGATGCATAGTTTTTTCCTAATATGCATTTCTCATAAACTTTTTGAAGACCTCTTATAAATTACCTAAGTTCTCTATTGGTCAAGAAAAAATTTTGACCAGAGGTTCAACAGTCTATCAGAGTTTTTTGAAGGGTTGGAAGTGAAAGGATCTTTGAAGAAAGTCATTTTTTGGTGTCATCTGAAAGTAGTACCTCTCTAATTCAGTGTGATTATAAACACCTGAAAGTACACTCTAATTTAATTGGCCTAGCATGGGAATCTCGGGTCCCACATGTAGAACAAAATCCCAGGTGATATTAATTCTTACGGTGCGTGGACCACACGAGGAGTGTAAAGGCAATGGAATTAAGTAAACATGGCAGGAATTCAGACATGTAACGTGGAATTCAGAAAGGTAAACTTCGGAGGCAGTAGAAAATCCAATATGATTTCTTGTATTGCATTCTGAAAAGAAGATGGTCAAATTTCAAATCCAATGATATAGCATGCAGTTTTAAAAAATGAAGTTTTGATTTTATAACCTCAACTAATCCTGAGGGAGATTTCCATATAGCCATAGGCATCAATTAAATAAAATAATAACATAAATTAAAAAATGAAAGAAAGGAAAATAAAAAAAGGACTAGAAGAATAATATTAGTAAGCTGGTAAATCTTAGATTCTGTTGAGATATTTCAAAGGCACTATAATTACCTTCTAAAGATATTTTCATAGCAAGACCAAAATAAAATAGACCTTTACAATCAGATTGATCTGTCAGATGATAGAGAAAACCCGAAAAGCTCAGTCTTCAGTGTTTTTTGGACATTGGTCTACATTCTAGAAATGGAGAATGAAACAAGCAATACAAAAGACAAGAAGCTGATTAGTGGTGGAACTCCTGCATTATATAACATAAATTCCCTAAATTATTAGGTGAGTGGGAAAGTCATGACGTATTTTTATACGTTCTTCTGTGCAAAAATGAGTCACGACTTTCCTGCCAACCTAATAGTTTACATTGTTTTTGTTTGGGTAGATTACATTCTACAATAATTAGACTGAAATCTCTGTGAAACCATGATACATAAGACATTCAAGATGACTCAAAATGACCAGACTTTGCCCTATTTAGTTTAATTGTGGTTTCCATGAAACAATTTCTAAAGAACATGATGCTGATTCTTTACTGGATTTGAGACATATTTTGTAAAAGATAATAATAAACTATTTTTCCAACGTATGATTTTTTTATTGACTAATGGGCTCCAATTCATCCTTAAGACATTTGTCCAAATGTAATTTCTTCAATGATCTAACTTCTCATTCTCTTTGATAAATTAGTTACATTCTCTAGGTTCCCATTAACCTTAGAATAAACTTTAGTCACTGCACTTACACCACTGTGTTTCGGTCTCTGACTCATAAGTCTGTTTCCTAACTTGATAGGAAATATCAATTCCTACTGTGATAGCAATATTTATTCTTATAAATATTCATCACAGTACGTGCTATCTGATAGAGGGGTGTACATATATAAAACACATACATGCATAGAACATAATTCAATCTTAGTTTGTATTCTCATAAGGTCTAGAATAAGGGATGCAAGATCTAGTCAACTTAGTGATGCACAAACTATGTCAAAAATATGCAACTTAGAAAATGTGATATAGCCTGGTCAGTAAGAGAGTAGATTCTAGAGCCCAGACTACCCAGATGCAAAGGTCAGCTATTCTTGCACTTAGATGAGCTGTTCACCAAGCTAGCTTTCAGTTTTCATGCGGATAATAACTACGACTGCATAATGCTGCTAGAAGGATGAAATAAAATCATTTATTTAAAACAAAGGCTAGCACAAACAAGTATCAGATGTTAGTTATGTTTGTTAGTTATGATTAATTGTTCTAGGCACTGTCCTTTAGGACCACTGTTGATAAACAACCTGGTTAAGAGAGACGTGACCAAGAAAGCAAAAGACTCAAAATCATCTCATAAGGTTAAAATATCTCAAGCTGTTAAGCTTGAACTGAGGTTTGAGAATGGTAGAAAGGATGAGAAAAAAGATGACTATTTCAAAAGTGAGACAAAGATTGGACCAAAATTGAAAACTACAGAGAGGAAAATTTAGGATCAAATAAAAAGAATTGTCATACAAGGTAAGTAGAATGGGGTAATTTTGTAGGTACTGAAGCAAGATTTAGAGAACTTGTTAGGGATGATAAAAATGAGTTTAAATCCCTGGATGGTAGAAAGAGCTGGGTCAGCTGGTTTACCTGGTGCTGGACTTTGTCTCCTTTATTTTACCAATGAGGAACTGAGACCCAGAAAATGAAGTAACTTTTCTATACATATAAATAGGGGATTAATGTGCTGCAGATCCTGGCCTAGAACCCTGTTTGTCAAATTCCTACTCTCAGGCTATTTTCTAGGAAGTTCTCTTGTTTACAAAATGTACTTCCAGAACCAGTAGGAACATGCCCCCAAGAAAGAACATGAGGTGACTGTTAAGACAAGGAAAGGAACATACGAATGAAGTTACAAAAAGTTGACCTAAAATGCATATTATAAAAGACTATACATGAATAGCTATAAGGAGAGTATGCCAATCACAAGGAAATGAAATTTCAAATCATTTATTATACTTATTTTTAACTAGTAGTTTCAGTCTCCTCCCCACAGGTCTCTTCATGCAACAGTTTCCACCATTTGACAGTGTGCTTTCTGTACTGCATTGGATGAACATAAAGGTAGCAACCAGAGGAGAGGCCACGGAGTGGTGGGGAAAGGGCAATGACCTGGGTAATGACGGCAAATTTTAGAGAATATGTATATATATATATATATATATCAGAGAGAGAGAGAGAGAGAGAGAGTACATTTGTTGCCGTTGAAGACAACAAATGTACTCTCAGACCTCATCCATTCAGTTCCTGAATTTAGTGAAAAATTACATAACTTCTATAAGCTCAGTTTGTATCTCTGTAAAACAGAGATAACAGTAGTATCTTTTCATCTATAATAACAAATTTGTGATTAATATTAACATGCTTCATGTTAGAGTACTGCTTAGTCCATCTAGGCTTCTATCACAAAAATATAGACTGAGTGGCTTATAAACTATAGAAATTTATTTCTCACTGTTCCGGGAACCAGCAGTTAGTGTAATGGCTATGTTGCTGGACTCCCACGTAGTCGACCGCGGTTCGTGTCCCAGACCTGGTGGCTTAAAACTCACACCGGGCGTGTGTGCGTGCATGCCCAAGATCCCAAGAGGAGAACAGAGGAGAAGGGATTGCAGCATGACCATCCCCCCTGTGGGGTGATTTCTCGCTTTCTGTCTCTGTGTCTCGCTGTCTGTCTGCCGAGCGCATGCGTCCTACAGCGAAAAAAAAAAAAAAAGAAAGAAATTTATTTCTCACTGTTCTAAAGGCTGGGAAGTTCATGATAAAAGCACCAGAAGATTCTGCAAGCCTGACTTGGATATGAAATATCGGAGTTCAAATCCAGAGACCTCCCTGAATATACCAGGCAAATGTGTGAACACGATCTGAGGCTAGTTGAAGATGAGGATGGTCACAGCCTCAAGACCTTTAAGGGCTCTCTCCATCTCTCTGGAGAAATTAATAAAACAAACAAACAAACAAACAAACAAAACCAAAACAATACACCAAAAATAACTCATGACCAAAAGGAAGTTCATAGGCTATTCAGGCTACCTGCCCGTCTAATGTTCACATCCACTGTACAATCCTTCACCATAAGATCAACAAGTATATGTTTAGCTATCTCAGTAGACACCAACTAATTTCAACTGTCTTTAATACTAATAACAAAACTAAATAAGGAAGAGAAGAGAAATTTTCATTACACAAAACCCAGTTTGTTTGTAGAAGAATTTATTCCACTTTTTAAGACAATGGCCATTTGAAGAATAAAATATTGATTAATAGATTGATAAAACATAACATTAGAGGGTCCAGCTGGTGGCATGATGATTAAGGTGCTGGAGTCCGACATGGCTGACCACTGTTCAAGTCTCGGACCTAGCAGCTTGAAAATTATGCCTGGTGTGTGTGCATGTAGGCTCAAAATCCCAGGAGGAGAATGGAGGAGAAAGAACTGTGGTGTGGCCCCCTGAGGAGTGATTTTTTTCACGTTTCCTCTCACTCTGTCTTTCTCTGGCAAGTGTACATGCTCTATGGCAATAAACTAAAACAAACAAAAAAAACACCTCAATAATTTAAGTTTGTTATAGATCAAATAATTAACATATCTTTTTTAAAGAAGTATTTTATTTAATTTTATTTATTATCATTGTTATTTTATAGTTTGATCAGATAGACAGAGAGAGAAAGTGAGAAAGCAAGTCACCAGGTTCGGGTATTGAACCACGGTTGACCATGTGGGAGTTCAGCACCTTTAACCACCATGCCACCTGCCGGCCCCAAAATAATTAATATATCTTCACAGAAAAATAAACTAAAAAATATTTCCAGTAAGTTTTATAGTGAGCAGATATTTTGATGACTGTGAAAAAGATGGTAATGTTTTAGAAATTATTCTTATATTCTCAGAATGCTCATTATAAATCCTCTCCTTGGTTTTTTCCTTTTATAAGAATATCTGCCTATGAGAGGAGTCTCTGCTCTGTCAACCAACATATCACATGCCTAGAATAATGCCTGACATATAAATGGAACTTGATAAATCTTAGTTGAAATAAATGAATTAAAAAGTGAACAAATTGACAAGTGGTGGTAGATGGAGCAAGGAGAATACCCAACTGTACAATTTGAGAAAATAAATAAATAAAACCCTAAGGGCAAAATTATGTGAAATCATCAATATTTACCTTTAATAAAGGGAAATTTTTTTTCTAAACTTTTGTTGATAGAGGTAAAGAAATGACAATATACTTGTTTTAAAAACAAAGGAAAGCTTAAAAAGAACCAAAAGGATAAAGGCAAATCCTCTTTAAAAACAGTTTGATTTTTTTAAAATCTTGCTAGACTCAGATATGTTATGATCTAACCTGTCATGTGTGTATGTGGGTGTATTTTGGTATAAACCCTAAAACAGCTTTTAAGTGTTTTCTATACTTTGTCCTGCTCTACTTGAAGGTCATTGGAGTAAGTTTTTGTGTTGGTTGCAAGCATGGCCTTGCACTTTGGGTTTAAGAGTGGAGTCTTAAGAGAATTATTACAGAGAATGGGTGGTAGAAAGTGGTTGTGAAGTGCACAGAGAAGAAACATTTCTTCTTCTCTTTTACAATGAATATGCAAACATAAGCAGTTAACTTTTTTTTTTAATGTTTTTGATGCTAAAAAGAAAATTCCCTTTTATTAAAATATGGGCTGGAACCAGACAGAGGCACAGCAGTAGCACAATATTCTTTGTTGCTTGGCTCACATGGAAAGGTCTCTGGCTCATGTCCTGGGGCTTCCCTGTATGTACTCGGCATGTACCAAGGGGAGTGATTGCTCACTTTCTGTCTCTCTGTCTGTGTGTCTGGTGAGCACATGCACCTTATAGCAAAAATCTCTCTTAGAAAAAAAAATTGCTGATGTCTTGCTTTACTCCTCGAAAAGTAAATGGAACTTTTTAAGGTGAAATCTACCTATATATACACATATAATAAAGAATAGAGCCAATATCCAGAAATGAGAAAGAAGTATATATCAGTCTTAGTTCTTTATTTACTGGCACATCATCTAATAATTAGGAACACCTCATTCTTGGAAAGTCTTGGTCCCTGGTGAATAATAGTGGAGGGGCCAGCAGGTAGAATAGTGGTTAAGGCACTGGTTGAATCTGGAATTGGCGGCTTAAAAATCATTGCCAAGCATGTGTGTGTGCATGTCTGAAATCCCAAGAGAAAAATGGAGGAGAAAGATTTGCACTATCCCCACCCTTCCTTGGGGATGATTTCTTACTTGCCCTCTCACTGTCTCTGTCTCTCGCTGATGAGTGCACATGCCCTTTGGCAAAAACTTAAAAATTAAAAACAAAAGAATGGTAGAATGATATGTTGGAAAATTGCCCATGGTACTTAAAAATGCCCTCTGGGCAAGCTCTGTGATCTGCTGATTAAAGCAGCTAGATCTCACATGGCTAACTGTGCAGTTCAAGTCCTAGATCTGGTAGCTTGAGAAATACACCAAGTGTGTGTCATGTGTGCTCCAAATCCTAAAAGACATAGAGCTAGAGGAGGGAGGATTGTAGTGTGACCATATTCTATAGGGAGTACTTTTTCCTCTCTCTCTCTCTGTCTCTCTCTACTGAGCACATACACTCTAGCAGCAGCAAAAAAAAAAAAAAATCCTTATACATGAGTGGCATGAGAGTTCTTTGCTCTTTAAATGTGTTTTTCTTCCTTGCCTGTGAATTCTGCTTGTTGAAAAGGGCCAACCAATGTACAGTCACATTATGTAAATGATGCTATTGTGTTAATTATTAGTAATAATTTGCAATGTGATGAAAAGATGTATTCATTTGAATTCTAATGATCATTTTTTATTCATCCACTTTTAAAATAACTTGCAGCTTAAAGGAAATAGAATATAGAACTGCATTTTTTAAACTTCTAATCCCAAACATATTGCATACATTTTAAATAATGCTAGACAGAAGATACCATATCATAATGCTTCAATTATCCATTTTAATCTTAATAAAAATTCAGAGAATTTGCTAATCAATATGCATCATGATTAAACAGATAAATTACCAAGTAGTTTTGAAGCCAAACTTTCTGGAAAATCTTAGTAGTGGAATCGCCTTTCATGGAAAGGTTGTACTCTTAAGTTTAAATAACTGTGACTTAGTCTCTGAGTCACATAATGCACATTAATATCTAGATACGGTAATGATAACTTAAGTTGGAATGTCATCTGTTGATTTCTAATACCTATTTAAATATACATTAATCACTCATTTATCCAGGGCTTACTTTCCAGTTTATGAATTATTTATTTCCTTTGTTTTGAATAAGTAATTATAGCTGTCAGAGTTGACAGAATAGCAATGCTCCAGAACCTGACAATAGTGTCCATGAGAGGTTTTCAAAACATGGAAAGGAGGCACTGCCTACCCAATCAAATAATATTTATTTCAACAAAGAACTGAAGAAAAATGTTTCAAAATTTCAAAGACTCATTCTGTATGGTTTATTGAACAATGGCATAAATAAACCCTCCAAGAACTCCTATGTGCTTAGTTTGAAATTAAATACATCAGATAGAAATTTTGCTAACATTAATTCTAAGAAAAAGTTTGATACAAAGAAATGTAGCCACCACATTTCTTAGATATCTTTAATAGCAGCTCAAACCAAAATCCGGGCTGCCATTCACTGGTGTGGCTATCCTGCATTCACTGAATTCCAGGATGATTTTAGTTTTTCCAGAGCTTATTTTATTTGACCCTTGCCTATGGATTATATGAGACATAAACAATAAATGTAATAGGATTTACCCAACTATATAAAAGATCATTTCTAATGTGGCATCAAAATAAGCTTCTAAAATCTGAGAAACTCTTCTAATATCATCAAAAATAATTTCTAAACCACTATCACCACCACTAACTACATCAAAATAAAGTTGCTTTATATGTATAAGGCAATGCTATGGATAAATATTATTAATGACATGTACCAACCTGACTCACACTGTTTAGCTAAAAGCATTTTCTACTGTAGTTTTTTCATTAGGAAAGAGCTATTGAGATGTTTTGGTTAGATTTTACTGCTAAAATAGCAACAAGGGGTCAAGTGAAGCTGTGCAATCTATAACTACCCTAGATTTTACATCTTTTTAATAAGGCTTTTTATCCATATCCCTCTGAATCCTATTAAACATTAAGAAGGATTTATATTCATGTGGACAAGCAGATGGTACAATGATTACCTCACTGGACTCACACACAGTCAGCTGCAGTTTGAGTCCTGGACCCAGTGACTTAAAACTCATGTTGGATGTGTGTGCATACATGCCCAAAATCCTGAGAGGAGAATGGAGAAGAAGGGATTGCAGCATGCTTTCTGTCTCTCTGTTTCTCCTATGAGCGCACACTCGCTGTAACAAAAATGTCTTTTTTTATGTATCCATATATATGCATATTTATATATATTTTTATTCATATATCCATAAGGAAAATTTCTTTTCTTTTCTTTTCTTTTTTTTGGGAGAGGTTTTTGCTATAGGGCTCATGCACCCACTGGAAAGATAGAGAGACAGAGAGAGAGAAAGCGAGAAATCACTCCCCAGGGAGGATGGCCACACCGCAATCCCTTCTCCTCTATTCTCCTCTCAGAATCTTGGGCACGCACGCACACAGACGTGGCATGAGTTTAAGCCACCAGGTCCGGGACTCGAACTGTGGTTGATTACATGGGAGTCCAGCGACATAGCCATTATGCCAACTACTGATCCCGGAAAATGTATTTTCTATTAGACAACAGAATTGACACATTCTTCACTGCAATGCTATTTGATTAGACTTAACTTACAAAATTGAAGGGGAAGAAACTAACTGTTAACACAGTACTCTTTGGAAACATTCAACACCTTCTCCAACATTATCGGAAAACCAAGATCTTTATGGCACTAATTAAAGTATGCTAAAAATTTCCTTTACATTATTTCTCAATCCCTTATATATAGAAAATACACACACACATATAGGAAAGGTTTTTGCTATAGGGCACGTGCACTCACCAGAAAGACAGAGAGACAGAAAGTAAGAAATCACCCCCCAGGGGGCATGGCCACACGGCAATCCCCTCTTCTCCATTCTCCTCTCGGGATCTTGGGCATGCACACACACGTGCCCAGCATGAGTTTAAGCCACCAGGTCCAGGACTCAGACTGCAGCCAACTGCATGGGAATCCAGCAAGATAGCGATTACGCCAACTGCTGGTCCCTAGAAAATATATTTTGAATATAAGGTACGCATTTTCTAAAATATAAGGGATTAAATAGTTTAAACTAACTTTTTAAACATATTTAAATCAGTACCATAAAGGTCCTGGTTTTCTGATATTTATTTGTGAGATATATATTGCTATTCTACTCAAAGAAAGCATTCTTCCATGAACATAGTAGAATAGAAACAGATGGCTCATGAAATGGGAGGAAAATCTCAAAAATAGGTCACTTACCAGCAAGGTACAACAGGGTATTGTTTGGAGTAACTTAAGTCTCGAAAACATCTGTGACAATTGTCTAGTGCAGTCTGAACTACTCTTAAAGTGCTTGATTTTTAAATCCTTATTCTGGTAGTACTTTTAAAATTGGTGGAATGAGGGCCCAGCATGTAGCATGGTGGTTAAGGGGCTGGATTCCCAGCTTGATAATCACTCCAGGTGCTATATGTGCATGTCCAAAATTCTGAGAGGATGGAACAGAAGGGATTGTGGTGTGGCCATCTCCCCTTGGGGATGATTTCTCACTTTCCCTCTCTTTATCTCTCTCTGGCAAGCACAGGTGCTATATGGCAAAATTGATAAAAAAAAATTGGTGGATTGAAATCAGAAATGGTTTTTGCCTCTTATATAGTTCTATTACCCCAACAAAATTGATATTTAAATTTGAGTTCACTATTATTTTAAAAAATTACTTCTGCAATAAAATATCAATGACATCATTGCCCAAATTAAACAATTGCTTAAGTTCTACGGACATTGTTAGTAGAGCGTGGAAGTAAATAAGTATTGAGACTATAAAGCTAAAAGTGTTATTTCTTCCAAATTTCAAGAACAGTGAACCGAGACATATTTGATGGGGGACTTATATATCCTTATGATAATTTATAAGGATAAAATAAATAATTAAGAAATTTGTAAACTAATAAGAACTTAGTGTTAACAAAAAGAATCTGCTAGCATATACATTTCAAAACCTAAACCATTACAACATCATCTGTTGACTTTTTTAACTCTTGAAGAGAGCAAATTTGTTTCTGTCATTCAAAGTCTTCTTGAAGTCTTAGCTTCTGAAATGACGAGAACTGATGTTTTCCATAGTGCTGACCTACCTGGATTTGGATATGATCCTCTTGAACGTCCAAATGCGTTTCCCAACTGTCAGGATCTTATTCTGAGTCCCTCTATCTAGAATCATAATAAATATTTGATGATAACACTTCGTGTTTTTGAATTCAAGTATCATGAATTCAAAAGTCATCAGAAAAAAATGGTTAACTTGTAAAGCAGACAAGTAAAAGGTGACAGAAAGCTGTAGGAGCAACCATGAACTGTGAAGTAGATACTCTACTCCAAATCATTCAAATCCAAATACTTAAAAGACAAAACACACAGAGCTAGCCCAGTAAGACAGTTTAGCAGACAGGCTTCAGCCTAATGTCAGCCATGTTGTAACTTTCAGTGCAGATCAGTGATTCTCAAGAGTGGCTGCACATCAGAGTGACTGCATGAATGGAAACAAAACACAGTCATTCATACCCATGATCTTCCCCTAGAAATGTGAATTAAATGGTCTGTTTCCTCCAAGAAATAGATTTTATTAATACCACCAGAAGAATGCTTAATGTTTTCTTTTTCAACATTAATTCCTGTAAGTCAGTAACTTGCTAGAAATTTACATATTTGTAATAAAACCAATTCATTGAGCTGCTTTTCAAATACCAGTGAGAGGTTCCCTTTCACTGTCTTTGGTCACACATTTATTTGTTTTTATTTTTGTCTTTGTTATTTTGGGAGAGGTTTTTGCTATAGAGCACGTGTGCTTGCCAGAAGGACAAAAAGAGACAGAGAAACAGAAAGTGAGAAATCACCCCCCAGGGCAGATGGCCACGCTGCAATCCCTTCTCCTCCATTCTCTTCTCAAGATCTTGGATATGCACGTACACGCGCCCAGCTGGAGTTTAAGTCACCAGGTCCGGGACTCAAACCAAGGTCGACTACATGGGAATCCAGCAACAGCTGTTAGCCAACAACTGGTCACTATTTGTTATGGAGTTAGCTGAGGTTAGGAATACAGACAGTCATTTCAGAACTTAAGCTCTATAACTATGTGTGTTAAGAGGGTTCTCCAGGGAAATAGAACCAATAGGATGTATGTGTGTGTGTGTACAGAGAGAAAAAGAGGAGGTTCAATTTAATTAATTGGCTTATATGATTGTGAAGGCAAAGTTTAAAATCTGCAAGGAAGTTCAGCAAGTTAGAGCTCCAGTAAAATGCTGATAATGAGGTTTCAGTCTGAAGATAGTTTATAAGCAGAATTTCTTCTCTTTATGTTTTTCTCATAAACCCTTCAACTGACTGAATTAGGTCACCCATCTTAGGGAAGGTAACATACTTTATTTAAATTCTACTGATTTAAATGTTAATCTTATCTGAAAATATATGTTCACATTTACGTTGGTGTTTGACCAACTATCTGAGTATTATGGTCTAGCCAAGTTGACACAAAATTAACCATCACACTTAGCTAAAATACCACAGAAATGAAGAACTATTTGTTTATTTATAAAATAGAACTGTATTCTTTTACTTACAAATTAAACCTCTCAGTTACCTATATGATCTAATCAGCAAACTGAAGCGCTGGAAAGAAGCAGTTTTCCTTATTTCCAGGCCTGTGTTCCTTCCTTTGTATTGTGCTTCCTTTAGATGCTGCCATGTTATACAGAGAATCCTCTCTAACCAAGTTCCCAGGCACTAAAGAATTTACTGATATCCTTTCTTGCCTTCTCAACTTTCCATTTACTGAATTAACATTCACCTTAAAGTGATGGATTTAACTTTTTAAAAGGAGCTCAGCAGCTAAACTACCATAAATAGCTATACTAGAAGGTATAAGACTCTGGAGTAATTTAACAGTTTTAAAAAATGGTTATAATAGGGACCAGCACTTGGCATAACGGCTGTGGTTGGACTCCCATGTAGTCGACTGCGATTTGAGTCTCGAACCTGGTGACTTAAATTCACGCCAGGCGCGTGTGCGTGTGTGCCCAAGATCCTGAGAGGAGAATGGAGGAGAAGGAATTGCAGCGTGGCCATCCCCCCTGGGGGGTGATTTCTCGCTTTCCATCTGTCTGACTCTCTCCGTCTTTCTGGCAAGTGCACACACCCTATGGCAAAAAACTCTCAAAAAAAAACAAAAACAAAAGTGGTTATAATTCCTTGGAAACTCCTCCCTCTCAGAGGAAGAGTCTATGTTCCCTTTCTGAAAAGGCTAAAAAGATTGTGACTACTTCAACCAATAGTATGCCATAGAAAGGATATTATGTGACTTCTAAGAGTTGGTCATAAAAGTTCTTGTAGTTTCTTCCAATTTTCCTGAGGTGATCACTCTGGGGAAGGCTAGCTTTCAGTTAAGAAGACTGACTTTTCAAAGATTGCTATGCTGGACAGGACACACGAAAGCATTAGTGTAGACAGTCCTGGCTGAGGCCAGCCATCCCAACACTCTGCGGAGATGCCAAATGAATGAACAAGGTCATCTTACACTCTACAGACCAGCCTATTGACTGAATCACTGAGTGTTTTCATAATTATAAGAAATGGAAGATTTGTTATCTATCTGAATTTTTCACTCACATAATTCATACAACATAATAAAGTGGTTATTGTTTTAAGTTACTTGGCTTTGGGGTAGTTGTTACACAGAAATACAGTTGGAACAACTAGTGATCAGTACAAAAGACTAAAAATTAAGAGTTGAGACTTCTATCTTTTTTCTTGAGTTAAATGCATGAGGAAATATCAATGGGGCTAATACACAATACAGACTGTCATAATGCCAAAAGTTTTCTGGAAAGGTCTGCACAAATGTGATGATAACATTTGTGTATTCTATTGCCTATTTAATAGCTCTGCTGTGGTATCAGGGAGAAACTTCAGAAAAATGCATGTCTAAGACCTCTTGATCTTTTTGTCTTATAACTGATCTATCCCCAATTATCCCATGTTCACCCTGTTACAATGCTAGAAATTCAAAATAACTGAGACTTTCCCCTTTCCAACAGCTCACACAGTAAATTCTGTTGAATCTATCACCAAAGTATTCCTCCAATCCATTCCCTTTTCTGCATCTGTACCATTACCATCCCAGGTCATTGTCATCTCTTGCTTGGTTCACTGCAATAACCTTCTGAGTAATTTCTCTCAGATCATTTCACTGCTTTGGTTAAAACTTTCCTTTTATTCCATTACCTTTAGAATAAAAACTCAATGTCCTCATCATGACCCACAAGGTCTTGATTTATCTGGCCTCTATCAGCATCTGCAATCTTGTATCAGGTAGCTCCACCATTTACACATCATGTTCTAGTCACACCAACCTTTTCCAAGTACCTAACACTTCCCAAACTCTTTCCTGTCACAGGGTTTTTTGTGCTTGCTGTGCTGTCAAACACTCTTCACGTGTCTGACTCCTTCTCACTCTCTGATTTCCTCATATTGTCTATTAAAAGACTCTTTTTATTTCCCTCACAATATCAATTTCTACATTTATCATCTCACTTACTCTATTTTCCCTACAGATAAATAAGCCCCAGGCAGAAAAAGAGATCTCATCTATCCTAATCCATCACTGTATCATCATTGTCTAGCATCATGCCACAGATATAACAGATGCTCAATGAATGTTTTTGAATGCCTGAGTGATTGAATGAGTACTTCCAGTTTTGACACTTTACTACATCTGTGAATAATAGAGTGATCCAAATGCCAAAAATCTTAGCTTCTATTACAGTGTTGGTTTACTTTACTAGAGCATTCTCAATAAATGCCTTCAGTTCCCAGCCGTACAGCTTTCATCTGTCCATAGATTCAAGCACTGTTGAATATCTGCACTGTGCCTCATTTTAAGTTAATAAAATGTAATGCATACATGTCTCACCAATGCATGGCACATCTTAGGGCACATTTATATTTATACTTGCATATTGCTATTTTTGAATTTCTATCTGCCCATTAAGAAATTGAAATGACTTGAGTTTTAAAAGGGTCTTACATTTACTTGAGTATCAGTTTGAACTATTAAGTCCCCACTATTTTCTGCTTCTCCAAATTCTGCTTCCCCCACCAGTGCTGTGTGGTTCCTGCACACAGGCCTTTGACCTCATTAAGGTACATAGTTCTACCTTTTTACTTTCAACATCAATGTTCTGAATCCTTAAAGTTCTATAGTATGTCAAGAGCAATGATGGTTTTAATGTACATACCAAAATTTTTGTTAAAAATTAATCCCCATTGCAAGGTATTAAAAGGTAGAAACTTGGTCAAAAGTGCTAAGAGGTGGGGCATTTGGAATATAATTAGAATCAGATAATAACTTGGTGGGAGGTTCCTTGTGCTTGACTACTTGTTACTATATAAGAAGAGAAAGGAAGACCAGAGCTGACATATGTTCTTGCTATCTTACCTTGTGATGCCCAGCACTGCCTGAGGACTCTGCGGAATCCCCACCTGCCAGAAGCCTTCATTGGATGTGGCCCCTCAACAATAGACCTCCAGAATATTGATCTAAATAAGTCTTTATTTTTTTATTTTCAAAAGGTGTGTGTACTTACCAGAGAGAGACACAGAGAAAGAGAGAGAGACAGAAAGAAAGCACCACACCACACAATGGGCCATAGTCATGCCACGATTCCTTCTCCTTCATTTCTCCATCCTGATGGGATTTGAGATATGCATACACACAGATCTGGTGTGTTTCTCAAGCTTCTGAGGTCAGCATTCAAACTGGCAGCCATGTAAGATGCAGTTTTCTTAACCACTAGGCTATAGGGTCTTCCCTAAATCTTTATTCACTATAAATTATTTGGACTTTGGCATTTGGTTATAATCACAGTAAATGGACTAAAACAGTAACCTTTGCAATGTTCTGTCCCATTATACTAACCTCAGCTGAAGAGGGTAGAGCTCTATAGAGAGTTGATCTTGGCATCGGAACTAGTTAAAGTATATCACAATTTTACCATGTAGATTTCAAAGCACATAAGGCCAAAATCAGTAGAAGTTTATCTCTTGATCATGTGATAGTATTAGGTAAGAAAATAATGAATGAGGTAGTCATCTCCCACATAATCATGCATGGGAGACCCAGATTGAAGAAAGTTCTTCTAAAGTTTCTTAGAAGAGGTCTACATTATAGGCATCAAGAAATAGAAAAGTGTTTGGAGGAGCACGATGTAGGAACTTTTTAAGACAGATCTGGAAGAACACTTCATTTTTATCAGATTCCACTGTTTAGAGCTAAGTCACTATAGTAACTAGTGACAAGGAGAGCTAGAAAATATAATACCTACCTGAGAATTCACTTTCCACTAATAATTCATGAATTTTGGGGGTTATTGACTACGTCTGCCATAGTCCATTTCAGATTATAATAGAATACCTCTTCTAGTTCACATACATAACCCTGCATATACCTCATATTTTTGCATGTTTCTAAGGTAGATATATCAAAATTGGTTTCAAGACTTGGAACCACACCATTCCCAGAACTACTACCCCACTCAGATTTTCAACCCATGTTGCAGATTCTGCAAAATTCTGCAATGGTTCAAAGTTCTTGGCTTCCAGAGGCTTCTACTAAGTCATACATAACACTTAAGATGAAATAGTTTTTCACCTTGAAGAAAACTCATCGGCCCTTAAAAAAATCCCTAAGAGAACACAAATATTTTCTAATCATATGCCGCTTAAAACTATCTACCACTCATATTCATATATCCACTCTGACCCTTCTGGAATCCTTGCTAAGAATTTGTAATAAGCCCTGATATCGGTTCAAATTTATGTAGTCATAAGGGCTAAAGAAAGACTTCCAGCTAAGAGGTAAAACTTGAGAAAAAATTGTCAGGAACTTATTAATTAACTCAGTCATATATATAGCTCTGGGATTCAGAGAAAAAAATGACTTTATTATTTATTAACCAGATATAATACTCTCTTTCTAAAGTTTATTTATTTCTTCCATAAGTGAGAGAGATAGAGAGACAAAGGACATGCATCCCCATTAGGGTCCTCATGCTATAATCCAATCCCAGCATTAGCCTCCCATGGATCATGAATACATGTGTGCCTGGTGTCTGTAGGAATGTCTCTGTACAGCAACCCAGAACCTCCCCATGTATGTCAGTCTCACAGAGTACCACATTACCACCACACCACCATCTGGCCCCAGTACATAATACTACTTACATTGGCTAAAAACTACCTGTGGTAGGTGCTGTTTGCAATCCCTTTAGTAATATTCATAGAACTGTTGTGATCTTATTTCACTATAAATTTAAGAGCACATCTTAGAGTTCAAAAATAATACTTGGGAGCTTTACATCCTTATTTCATTGATAAAAATATGCTCTTAAAATCAAAATCAAAAGTAAGATTAGACTAGATGCAAATGATTATAGGTGTTTTCAAGATAAATGCAGGAAACAACCAAAAATAAGACTGAAAAGAAGGACAATATATTTGAGATTTGTAACTACAGGCAAGAGTCCAATGTTCATGGAGCTCAGTCTTCAGAACACTGGTTAAGTAATGACATTTGGGAAAGTCAATAATAGGCAACTCTCCAATTCTCTTCTCTGTAGGAAAGCTGGACAACCCTGGTCTATCTGGCTTGAGTTTGAGGGGCCTCTTCAGAAGGTAGAAGTGCCTCCTGCTTGCATCTGTGGTGTATGGTGCCAAAGTCTAAATACCAAATTCTGTTCCAAGAAGAGATGCCAAGGGTCAGTTTGCAGAAATGTGTCCAAATGTTCTGTCAAACCAAAGACGTCTGAGAGTCAAAGCCAAGACAGCCAAGAATTCAGGGAAGGCTACACCGAGAAGCAATGGGTCAGAACTGGAACTGATAGGTAATGACAAGGATCCAGCACCTTGGACTATCCTTGTTCCAGATGGAGTAAAAGACAGGGCAATATATTTAAAGGACCTAGTACTAGGAAGACAGAAAGCAAATTGACTTTCAAAAATAGCTAGGAATGAAATTAATTCTACTAGAGAAGATTTCTAGGAATGTGAAATAAGTGGTAACAAATGTAACTTGAATTGAAAAAGCTAATAGACATTGGCTCTTCCTAAATATATTCTTTACTAACTCATTTTCAAATAGAAGTTAGAATTTTCACCAATAAAGGCATTGGTATAGAATAAGACATTATAGCCAAAAAAATTATGTAAAGTATTAAAGCCCTGAAAGGACACTAGTTCACTAGTCATCTTTTAAAACACTTTACTTGGTTGTCCTCCAGTAGAAAAAAAAAAAAAAGACTTACTTAATTTCTTCACTTCCAATTTTTAACTCATGTGTAATTTTCAGAATAAAGACTCTAATAACCCTATTTAAAACTATAGTCACAGGTGACATCCCAATTACTTATTTTCCCCTGCTTTATTGCTATATAGCACTAACTGTTTTTAAATAAAATGTGTAATTTACATATTCTAGATCAGTTTGGATAATTTATAGCTTAATGCAAATCATTTTATTCAAGCTCAATTATTGTTATTGCATTCTTTTATCTTTACATTTTCTAATATTTTATTCTAATTTTTTAAATATTGTAAAGTGGAAGGAATTTTATAATGAACATTCCAATATTCATCATTCATTGACATTTTACTGCATTTGCTTTATCACTTACATTCCCACCTCTTCAACATTTCATTCAGTCATTCATCATATTTTGTATGCATTTCAAAGAAAATTACAGCCACCAGGTTTAATTCACTTTCCCCTGATGTCTGATGATACTGAACAGTTTTTCATGTGCTTACTGTTCTTTAATATATCACATGTTGTAAAATGTTGGTTGCAATTTTTTCCTCATTTTTAATTGAGTTGTATTTTCCTTAAGTTACAGAGTTTGTTGAGTATCTTAGAGACCTGCTCTTGTCAGAAGTTTGTTTTGTATACATTTTCTCTTCATCTGTGGCTTGCCTATTTGTATTCTTAATTTTATATTTTGATAGGCCTAAATTTTAAACTTTCATAAAGTAATATTATGTATTCTTATAGTATTTATGTAATTTAAGAAAACTTTGCTTACATAAATATGAAGAAATTCTTTCTATATTTTTTTCTAAAAGTTTGATGATTTAAGCTTTTACATTTAAATAATTCATCTTGTGTGTATGGTGTGAGGTAGGGATTAAGCTTCTTTTTTAATTAACAAATTTTGTTTTTAGAGCAGTTATAGGTGTGTATCTGTGCATAAAGTACAGAGTTACCATATAACCTCTCTCCACTCCTTCCTACCCACACCTATCCAACCTCCCCCTTTATCAACATCCTGGACCACAGTTGTATATCTGGCATTTATAAACCTACATTGACATATCATTATCACCCAAAGACCATATGTTAACTGTAGTTTCTTGTCTAGATATTATTTTTTTAAGAATTATTTTATTTGGGAACCAGCAGTTAGCGTAATGGCTATGTCGCTGGACTCCCACGTAGGCGACCGCGGTTCGTGGCCCGGACCCGGTGGCTTAAAACTCACGCTGGGCGCGTGTGCATGCATGCCCAAGATCCCGAGAGGAGAATGGAGGAGAAGGGATTGTGGCGTGACCATCCCCCCCGGGGGGTGATTTCTCGCTTTCTGTCTCTATGTCTCTCTCTGTCTGTCTGGCGAGCGCAAGCGCCCTACAGTGAAAATCTCTCCAAAAAAAAAAAAAAAGAATTATTTTATTTAATTGTTTTATTATCATTTTTTTTTTAATTTGACCAGAAAGAGAGAGAAGGGAAGTGAGAAAGCAAGCTGCCAGGTCTGGGACTCAACCTCTTATTAGTCACTTAGGAGTCCATCACTTTAACCACCATGCCACCTGCCCAGTCCTGGCTATTCTTCTTTACATAATAGCTCATTCTTGATGTTTTACATTCTGTGGGTTGGAATAAAAGTATAATGACATATAGCTACCATTTAACTATCACATTAATAATTTCATTGTCCTAAATATACTCTGTAATCTGCCTATTTATCATTCCCTTATCCCTAATCTCTGAAAATCACCTTTTTTTTTAACTTTCTTTTTATTTTGCTTTTTCTGGGATTTTATATAGTTGGAATCACAGAGTATATAGCCTTTTACAATTGGCTTATTTCACTTGGTAATATGCATTTAAGACTCTTCCCTGTCTTTTCCTAACATAAAATCTCATTTTCTTTTAACAGTAAGTAATATTCCATTATCAGATTATAACACAGTATACAACTTATTCATTTACATACTAAAAACCATCTTGGGGGACCAGCAGTTAGCATAATGGCTATGTCGCTGGACTCCCATGTAGCCAACTGCAGTTTGCATCCTGGACCCAATGGCTTAAACTCATGCTGGGCACGTGTGCATGTGTGCCCAAAATCCCGAGAGGAGAATGGAGGAGAAGGAATTGCGGCATGTCCATCCCTCCTGGGGGTGATTTTTCACTTTCTATCTCTCTGTCCCTCTCTGTCTTTCTGGCAAGTGTACGTGCCCTATAACAAAAACCTCTCCAAAAAATAGAAAAAGAAAATCTTGGTTGCTTCAAGTTTTGGCAATTATAAATAAAACTGTTATAAACATCCATGTTGAAGTTTTTTCACCTTTTTTTTAAATAGACATAAGTTTTAAATTCATCTGGGTAAATGTGAAAGAGCCTGATTGCTGGATTGTATGCTAAAAACATGTTTAGCTTTGTAAGAAACTGCCAAACTGCCTTCCAAAGGGGCTGTATCATTTTCCATTCTTACCAACATGCCAAGTCTATCTTTTCTCCACTGTATTGCCTTTACTTCTCTGTCAAAGTAGACTATATTTATGAGGGTCTATTTCTGGTCTCTCTATACTGTTATATTGATATATTTGTTTATTCCTTTACCAATACTACATTTTCTTAACTACTGCAAATTTATAGGAAGTCTTAAATTTGAGTAGTATCGGTCTTCTGATACTATTTTTCTCCTCCAATATTTTGATGGCTGTTCTGGAGCTTACCTATCTTTATATAAAATTTTAGAATCAATTCATGAATATTCATCAATTAGCTTGCTAAAATTTTGACTGAGATCACCTTGCAGATATACTTCAAATTCTTAGAAAGAACCGCCATATTGACATTATTGAATTTTTTTATCTTCAAACATAGAGTATTTCAATTTATTTAGTTTGTCTTTGCCATTTTTATTAGAGCTTTTTAGTTTTCTTCATGTGAATCAGACATGTATTTAGTTAAATATATATCCAAGGATTTAATTTGGGGGTTACTAATGTAAATAGAACTGTAATTTTAATTTCAAATTGTAGTTGTTCATTGCTAATATATAGGAAAATCACTCACTTTTTCATATTAATTTTATATTCTATGACCTCATTATAATTACTCATTAGTTCCAAAGCTACCTCTGTCGATTCAGAATTTCTGCACAATCATGTCATCTTAAAAGAAAGACAATCTATATCATTATTCCCAGTTTGAGTATATCTTTTATTTCATATTCTCATTTTATTGCATTAGTTAGATTTCCCATTACAATGTTTAAAAAGTATATTTTTTAAAAAATGATTTTTAAGTTAATTTTATATTCTACAACCTAATTATAATTATTCATTATTTCCAAGACTATTTCTGTTCATTCAGAATTTCCATGTAGAGAATCAAATCATCTGAAAAGAAAGACAATCTATATCATTATTCCCAGTTTGTATATATTTTTTATTTCATATTCTAATTTTGCATTAGTTATATTTCCGAGTACAATATTTAAAAAGAGTGTAAAAGAGATCATCTTTGCATACTTCCTGGTCTCAGAGAGAAAGCTTTATATTTCTCATAATTACATTTTATGTTAGCTGTAGTTTCTTGTGTAGATATTACTTTTTAAGAATTATTTTATTTAATTTTTTTATTATCATTTTTTTTAATTTGACCAGAAAGAGAGAGAAGGGAAGTGAGAAAGCAAGCTGCCAGGTCCGGGACTCAACCTCTTATCAGTCACTTAGGAGTCCATCACTTTAACCACCATGCCACCTGCCCAGTCCTGGATATTCTTCATCAAGTTGACAAAGTTCTCATCTATTCCTAGTTAATAGAGAGTTTTTTTTTTTCTTTATCATGAATAGGTATTAAATTTTGGCAAATGCTTTTTATTTATCTATTAATTGAGTCATGTGACGTTTCTTTATTATCTTATTGATGTAAAAGATTATATTAATTGGTGTATAGACCAGCATTGAATACCTAGGGTAAATCCAATGTGTTCATGATGTGTAATTCTTTTTATACATTGTTGGATTCAATTTGTTAATATTTTCTTGAGAATGTTTTCTGATTAGTGTTAGCACTAATCTCCATCTCTTTATTTTTAATCAGTATATGTTGTTATATTTAAAGTGGATTTCTTTAGACAATATACAAGTGAGTATTGATCTCTGATCTATTCCCCAAATCTGTCTTTTAATTGGTTTACTTAGATTATTGTTTAAAATAATGATTGATATAGTCACTTAATATCTACCCTATTTTTTTATTATTTCCTATTTGTTGCCTTTGTTCTTAGTTCTTTCCCATTCACACTTCTGAACTTTTGTGGTTTTAATTGAGCATTTTATATTATTCCATTTTCTTTATTTTCTTAGTATACTAATTTTACATTCTTTGTTCTTTTTAAAAATTTCTCTAACATTTGCGATATATATTTAAACTAATACAAGTCCACTTTTAAATAATAGTATATAGCACAGGTAGAACAAGTACCTATAATAACAAAATATCCCTAATTCCTTCTTTCAGTCTCCTATATCATTTCTATAATTTATTTCACTTACATATAAAGATACAAAACATAATATAAATGTGTATATATTTCTATCTCTATATACATATATGTGTATATGAATTATTATATTAGATCAATTCATGTTTTCTAAAGTGAAATTTTTACTATAGAGCATGTGCACTCTTCAGAGACAGAAGTGAGAAATCATCCTTTAGAGGGACTGGCCACACTGCAATCCCTTCTCCTCCATTCTCTTCTTAGGATTTTGGGTGTGCATGCACATATCCAATGTGAATTTTAAGCTACTGGGTCCAGAGCTCAAACTGTGGTCTACTATGTGGGAGTGAAGTGATGTAACTATTATGCCATCTGCTGGTTCCATCAGTTAATTTTTTTTTCTAATTATTGTTTATTATTTAAGTGAATAGGAACTTCAATCTAATGTTGAATAGAAGTAGTGACTATGTGCATTCCTGGATTATTCCTAATATCTGAGAAAAAATTCAATATTCTACAATTATGTAAAATGTTGGATGTAGATTTTTATACATGTCCTTTATTAAATTAAGAAAATCTCTTTTGGGGGGACCAGCAGTTGGTATAATGGCTGTGTATCTGGACTCCCATGTAGTCAACCGCAGCTCAGGTCCTAGACCAAGTGGCTTGAACTCACACCCGGTGCATGTGCAAGCATGCCCAAGATCCTGAGAGGAGAATAGAAGAGAAGGGATTGTGGTGTGGCTATCCCCCCTGGGGGGGGGGTGATTTCTTGTTTTCTGTCTGTCTCTCTCTGTCTTTCCAGCATGCACATGTGCTCTATAGCAAAACCCTTTCCAAAAACAAAGTAAGAAAAAAGAATCTCTTTTGGGATCAGCAGATGGCAGAATAATTATGTCACTAAATTCCCATGCAGCCAAACCCAGTTCAAGTCCTAAACCCAGTGGCTTAAAACTCATGCCAAGGCGAGTGTGTGTGTGCGTGCCCAAAATCCCAAGAGAAGAATGGAGGAGAAGGGATTGTGGTGTGGGCTTCCTCTTTGAGGCACGATTTCTTGCTTTTTGTCTCTTCCTCTCTGTCTCTTCAGCAAGCACACATGCCCTATAGCAAAAATCTCTCTAAAAGAAAATCTCTCTTCTGATTTGCTGAGAATTTTTACATAAATAGGTACTGAGTTGTCTCAAATGCTTTGTCTTTTCTTACTTATGCAATTAATGTGATGATTTACATAGATTTAACTATGAACAAAGGTCATTCTTGAGAAAAACC
This sequence comes from Tupaia belangeri chinensis, assembly GCF_000334495.1. NCBI lineage: Eukaryota > Metazoa > Chordata > Mammalia > Scandentia > Tupaiidae > Tupaia > Tupaia belangeri. The sequence goes on from NW_006204238.1 coordinate 1,194,743, forward strand.
TTAGTGTTTGTACCTAACAACAATGCATCACCAACAATGTCAAGATTTAATATGATTTTTATATGTTGTTCAACACCTGGTAATAATTTATTAGTTATTTTCATGTTCTATTCATGAATAACTTTTTTTTTGAGGTATTTGCCACAAGACACATGCACTCACCAGAGTGAGACAGAGAGAGTCAGTGAGACAGAAAATGAGAAATCAGCCTGCAGAGTGGATGGCCATGTTGCAATCCCTTCTCCTCCATTCTCCACCAGGGACTTTGGGCACATACTCACATGCATCTGGCGTGATTTTTCAAGCTGCCAGTTCTGTTATTCTAATCCGTGTCCACCATATGGGAGTCCAGCACCTTAACCACCATGCC
>NW_006204238.1:1195143-1195726 GCF_000334495.1 Tupaia belangeri chinensis
CTTTTTCTAATTGCAAGGGAATGTGTACACTTGCCAGAAAGAGACAACAAGAGAACGAGAAAAAGAGAGAAACAAAGAAAACACTGCTCCCTCTTCAAGGAAGGATGGTCACATTTCAATCCTTCCTCTAATCTGTCAGTATTCTGAGTATGTATGCCCGGTATGTTTTTCAAGCTGCTAGAACCAGGTTCCAAACTGCAGTTAGTCATATGAGATCTGGTTTCCTTAAGAATTAGGCTACAGGGCCAGGTTTAGCCTTTTTTTTTTTTTTTCTTTTTATTCCTCACATGTTCTCTTCTCCTTTGGGACACCAATTAAACAACTATCAGAATGTATAAAATTGTGCCACAGCATGAGGTTGGATATGGTATTTTTTTTAAAATTCTTTTCTCCCCATTATTCAGAAATATAACTGACATTGATCTATATTCTGTTTCACTGATTCTTTCCCTTAAAATCACAATTCTATTATTAAGTAAACATTTTATGTTGTATTTTTCAGTTTCAGAGTTTATATATGTGTATGTATATATAGATAGATAGATATAGATATCTATATTTATATCTCCATATATATGATATT
>NW_006204238.1:1195883-1211107 GCF_000334495.1 Tupaia belangeri chinensis
ATACAGGCTTGATTAGATTCCTATGCTTTTAGTTATTGTAAGCATATTTTTCTTTACAATATATTATTGAGCATAGCTTCTTTAAAAGTTTTTTAATTAATTCCAACATTTGAGACATTTTGGTTTTAGTATATAAAATTTTCCTTTCTCTTGAAAAAGGGTCACATTTTCTTCATTATACGTTGAGTATATTTTAATTACAAACTGGGTGTTATGACTGCATGCTCTATATTCTGATATATTCCTCTGATTAGGCTATTTTGTGTCAAACTAAATTTTGTAGTATCTCAGATCTCAATTCAGTTTTTGAACTTTATATGGGGTCTATTCTACATATAATATTTCAGTGATGAGCCAGTTAATTGTATTAAAGTTATACAGAGAATTTGAGGTTCTCATTCTCTGGATCCCCACTTTCTAAGATTATCTCTTGCTTGCTAAAGATCAAGGTTGTCTCTCTGTTGGATTATATTTGAGGCCAGAAAGTCAGTGGATTTCTACCAGCTATTTCGTCATCCCACATGAGCACAAACTCCAGTCTGTATTCAGGCTTTCCTCTTCTTAGTCACAAACTCTGCCACAGTTGTAGAGACCACATCTACATAGGGAAATGAGTGACATAAGAAAAGAGACATCTCGGGAACCAGCAGTTAGTGTAATGGCTATGTCACTGGACTCCCACGTAGTCGACCACGGTTCACGTCCTGGACCCGGTGGCTTAAAACTCACACCGGGCGCGTGTGCGTGCGTGCCCAAGATCCTGAGAGGAGAATGGAGGAGAAGGGATTGCGGCATGACCATCCCCCTGGGGGGTGATTTCTCGCTTTCTGTCTCCTTCTATCTGTCTGGTAAGCGCACACCCCCTATAGCGAAAACCTCTCAAAAAAAAAAAAAAAAAAGAAAGAAAGAAAGAAAAGAAAAGAGACATCTCTTTTTACTTATCAATAAGGTTGCCAAAAGCCTTCCCTTATTCCAGAACTATGCCACATGTGCCTCCTAAACAAACTAGCAAAGAGAGTGGTATATTATGTTTGGTTCAGTGAGTTATGAAGTCTTGAGAAGGAGGATAAGGTCACCAAATAAATAAGACTGTCAGAAAGGAAAAAGCTGGTAATAGTTATTGGATAGGTGGCCAGTAATGTCTGCTACATAAATCTCTGTATCACAAAATTCCAGGAAACACTTTTCACAGAGACTAGCACAGAAACATGAGCCACAGAACTGTGTAACGTGGTCCTGTTCAAGTTAATTACTACATAATTTCGTAAAAGTGGAACTGAGGCATTTATGATGTGAAAATTAATTTTTATTTCTATCTTACTGAAACCACTTAAATGAGAGTAAGATCAATATCAGTTAACAATTCAAAGTATAGGCACTCTAAACATGGCTTTATCAAGAATGACTAGAACATTCTAGGAGGAGAAGTGTGTAGATTAATATATAATCTTATTGAAGAAATAAAAGGACAAAGGAAATGAATCTAAAAAGCCTAGGTCAAGTTGTTTTTGTTATTGTTGTTTTTAGGTTTTTATCTTAACAAAGAATTAGTAGCATTCTCTAGAGAAGAAGAATCGAGAACACACACAGTCATGTACTGTTTAAGGACATTTCAATCAATAAAGAATTTCGTATATGGGGAACCAGCAGTTAGCGTAATGGCTATGTCGCTGGACTCCCACATAGTCAACCGCGGTTTGCGTCCCGGACCCGGTGGCTTAAATCTCACGCCAAGCGCATGTGTGTGCATGCCCAAGATCCCGAGAGGAGAATGGAGGAGAAGGGATTGTGGCGTGACCATCCCCGCTGGGGGGGTGATTTCTCGCTTTCTGTCTCTATGTCTCTCTCTGTCTGTCTGGCGAGCGCACGTGCCCTATAGCGAAAACCTCTCAAAAAAAAAAAAAAAAAGAATTGTGTATATGATGATGATGTCATAAGATTTTAATGGGCTACACCATATGGATAAGGCATGTAATACCCAATATTATCTAGATTTGTGTTAGTACACCCTACAGTGTTTGCATTGTATTCGTACTTGTGTTTGCACAAGGATGAAATAACCTAACAATACATTCGTCACTATTGCTGTTGTTAAGCAATACATGACTACATATGTGAATGTATCTATCTGTTTCTCAATATATATAAATATATGTGTGTGAGTGTGTATGTGTATATATATATTCAGAGAGAGAGAGAGAGAGATTTATTATAAGGAATTGGTTCACACAATTGTTGAGGCTGAGAATCTTAATGTCTGTAGTTCAAAGGCTAGAGGCTCTGAAGAGTCAATGTTGTAGTTCTAATCCAAATCTGAAGTCCTAAGGATCCCCAGAAACAAAGATGAAAATTCCTATCCATAAGCAACAAGTGTAAAACCTAAGAAGGGCTGATCTTCCAGTCTGAGTCTGAAGGTAATGCTAAGGATTAGTTCACTCAGATAAATCCTTGGACATTATCTCATGAGCTATTGTATTATTTTTCTGCTCATTCTCGCAGTTTTATAACAATTTCTAGTCAACTCCTATTAGTTGAGAACTTCCAGCTGACAATGACTCCAGTGTCTTTGAGGACTGTTCAAATACTACAAATAAAAATAAATCATAAAACAGAGTATTCTCATCCCATCCAGGTAAGCTAATCTTACTCTTGGCTTCTTATTTTTAATCAAGTCCCATGAATTTGACTTCTAATTCCTTCCCATTTTAAAATACCTAAATAATGCTATTTTATAAAGTTTAGTTATTTATTGAGAGAGAGAGAGAGAGAAATAGACCCCAATTGTCTCACTACAATGTAATTCTGCCCCCAGCCATCCAGCCATCTGGTACCATGGGTATAAGCAGGCACATCCAATATGGTCAGGTTTGCTAGGGATCTGAACCCTGAGCCTTCCCATATAGCTCCAGCATCACACAGTGGAGAACTATGACCTATTCTGCCATGCCTAGGACTACACCAATGTCTTTTTATAGAAATTTGCATAAGACTTCTCAAAAAAAATCTATTTAGAGAGAGTTCCCCATTATCCACATTGGCATGTACCTGTGATATTTCTCACCATATTACTCACTAACTTTAAGAAAGGAAGCAAAAAAATTTTATATACTGTTTGCTGAAAAATATTCATATAATGAAAAGAATATTGGAAATTTGGGGCACGTGGCTTGTCACTGATTAACTAGGTATCTTGGGCAAGCAATTTTTCTTTTATGAATAATAGTTGTCTTTTGTGCAACTGCAAGAAAAAAAAGAAAGAGAGAAAAAGAAAGGAAGAGAAAGAAAGAAAAATAAAGAGAAAAAGAAAGACAGAAAAAAGAAAAAGAAAGAAAAGAGAAAGGAAGAAAGAAACAAAAAAAGGCCAGCTCCATGGCACAGTGGTAATACAATACTCCAGCCAGATCCTCCATAGTGACCTCAGATCAAATTCCCAGCCCAGTCACCCTGAAACACATCCAGCACACATGCAGGTGTACAGAATCTAATGGGCAAAAGGAATGGAAGAAGGGGATCTCAGCATGACCAGCCCCTGTGGAGTGTACTCATCTCCCTCTCTCTGTCTCACTCACGCTCATGTACGTGTGCATGCACTCCACCATAAATAAAGAAAAAAAATGAAAATAAAGTTTGATATTAAATAGGCCTTTCATTTATATCATTCCGTGATCCCAGGAAATAAGCAACAAGGTCAGGGTATCTATGTTAAATACTGTCTATCTTCACCTACTGCTGTAATCCAATGCTAGCACAATATATATTTCATTATTTTGGGTCTTCTAGGTTAGAGGATTTTAGAGCCAAGGAGATCTATCTCTTTGCCTAAATATTATCCCTAGGCCACACAATTATTAGTGTCAGCACCAGAAATATAATCTAGATTCCCTAACTTCCAGGGCTAGTGTTCTTTTCTTTTTTCATTATATTATAGAAAATACAATTAGTGTAGTTAGTTAAATCACAGATAACCAAGTGTTGATCATTCCACATCTTACTTGCATCCTGGGTATACTCAGCCTTCTTCACAGTATAAATATCTAAAAAGTAAAGACTGAGAAAGTACATATTTCCCTGTAAAAAACAATTTCCAGAAAATATAATTATGTCAGAAAATAAACCCAGAATAATATTCGGCAGCACACAGCAGCTGCCAAGGCAAACACTTGTTTCAAAATATTGTCCAATTTAAAATGTATTCACCAGGGGTATGTGTATGTGTGTGTGCATGTGCCAGTGATCATAGCTGACTAAGAAGGCGGGGGAGGAAGGTGGCATGAGTTCCTATCGAGGACATCTGCCTTTCTTTATAAGTTTCTCTCTCACTTTCTCTCTTCCACCCGTTACCTCAAAAAATAAATAAATGAATTTTAAAACATAGGACCAGCAGTTGGCGTAATGGCTATGTCCCTGGACTCCCATGTAGTCGACCATTGCTGGAGTCCTGGACTCGGTGGCTTAAACTCACACCAGAAATGTGTGTGTGTGCCCAAAATTCTGAGAGGAGAATGGAAGAAAAGGGATTGCGATGTGGCCATCCCCCCGGGGGGTGATTTCTCGCTTTCTGTCTCTCTCTCTGTGTCTTTCTGGCAAGTGCATATGCCCTATAGCAAAAACTTCTCAAAAAAAAAAAAAGAAAAAACAAACAAACAAAAAACACACACACAATATATTCACGATCTTTATACTTTAAGGCATTTTTAATTAAATTCATAAAACATCTACAAGTTAAAGATTTTCTCACTCCCAAACAAAAACATATTAATTTTACAAACTCTAATAATACCTGTTTCAGAAAATAAACCCAGAATAATATTCAACAGCACACAATAACCCAGTGGTTAAGGCAACCGGGTCCCACGCAGTCAGCCATGGTTTTTGAGTCCGACACATGATGTCTTGAAACATGCGAGGCGTGTGTGCATCTTCACCAAAATCTAGAAAGGAGGGAGAAATGGAGAAGGAACAGTAGCCTGACCATCCTGCATGGGGAGTGCTTTCTCACATTCCCCGTTCCTCTCTCTCTCTCTCCAACAAGATCATGCATTCTCTGACAATTTTTTTTTAAATAAAAATATAAAATGATGGTGTTGCTTTTGGAAAATGCACTTATGAGGAGCAGCCACACCTGTTATTCTCTTACCTGAGCATCCTCATCTCCCACAGGAGCCTCACACACTTGGGTAGAGAACAGTTCCTCAACTCTCTTCACAAAAAAAGAACTTACTTGGAGTCAGGTTCTTAGTCCTATAGCTGCTTTGCTGAAAGGGCCCCCCTTCATTTGCAGCCCAAGAAAGGGCTATCTTGTCTCCAACCCCCTTCACTGGATCCTTAAGGGAAGCAACCCTTTCCCTCATGCCCTCTCAACTTACTCTTCTATTACCAGCTTCTGCTCCTTCATGATGGGAGTTGGGGGTTCAGTATTTTTTCTTTCCCCTCCACCAACAGAACATCAGCCACGCCTTCTCAATTTTCTCTAATTGTCACTCACCTTTTCTCAACCGGATACCTTTGGGCAATTGACTTTGTAATTCAACCAGAAAAAAGAAGAAAAAATAAAAGTAAAAAAAGAATACCTGCAAGTGACAGAAACAAAAATTTTTGAGACCAAAAGATTGGTTCAAAGAAAACCAGCCCTCAAAATTTTGCACAATTTGTGATTCAATGTAATGTAAACAAGATTTTGATAATAATTTTTAAAATGTAAAAAAGAAAGTAAACACCACCAAAAATTTTGCACAATTAATTTCTTCCTAAACAGATCATGTGGATACAGCCATGTATACTTTCAATAGACCTAAAAGGGTAATGTTTATCAGTAAAACCTCCCTAAGTACCAAAACTAATTAGACTTTATATTGCTAAATCTGGAAGTCACTTTATTTTTCTAAAATCTGAGGTTTCTATCTTTACCAAATATGTGGCTTTCTTGTTGCCTGTACTTCATTTCCCCTGCTTATTTACCAAAAGATAAACTAGTCACATTTTTCCCCTGGCTTTGCTTAGTTATAATTTTTTTAACCTTATGAACAATTTTATTTTGGACTTTGGCAATAGGAAATCCTGTCTTTAGGTTGACAGTGTTTATCCTAAGTTAAATTTTGACCTGATTTAAAAATGCATTAACTAAAATTTAACTGACAAACCCAAAATGCAGAAGCAGCTGAATATAGCAGCAGTTTGTAATATAAATTCTAATTTTTAAGTAATGAGTAAATAGGGATGTTTTTTCCTCACAGTCTCTTTGTTCTTTGAAAAAAAAAAATGACTTGGTATCATGCCTCAGGTCTTTAGTGGTTAGACTGGGGTCTTGCTTTAAGAATCTTCACTGAAGAAAGTTCCAAAGTCTCACAGGGAATGTTTAAACTAGCTTGAAGAGTTTGTTTACCACTATGTACAACCTATGTATTGTTACCCAGTCTTAGGTTTTTAAACAAAATAACCAAATTAATTGTCATTTTATCACCAAGGTATCTCAGGAGTTAGGTCTCTTTCTCATGGGAAAGAAGGATACAGAGCACAGCCCCAACTTAGGGACACGCAATCTCTATACTGTCACCATTGTAGTATCAATAATCAAAGTGGGTAGTTGTACAGAACAAACATCTGCATTTGGGAAAAAAAGAAAGAAATAGAAGAACTTTTTTTATCTGAGTATATGTTTGGAACCCACGACTTACTGTAATAAACAATAAAATCAGGCACCTGAAAGAGAAAAGTACAAAAAGACATCAATGCAAAGTAGCACCGTCCTTACCCATTAGACCTCACAATACAGATACTCTCAACTTGGCCAACTAGCACTTTTGAAGTTCTGAGGACTGAATCTGGGTGTTCAGGGCTTTTTCATGCATAATATTGTGTCAGAAGTTGGGACTAAGTCCCAACTTGGCTTGCTATCACTTGGCAACTAACGTCACCTTCCTGGACTTCGACATAGCCATCTAAGATCCGTGGTCTTTACTTCCTCCCCTAACTTGTCAGACTGAAGAGCAAAGAATTGACATGACTATTCTGATAACGCTTCAATTCCTCTAATAAGTCAAATGTTCATAGTTGTCTTCCAATTACAATGGGATATTTTCCCTGTTCCAAGCAATTTGCTTATTAAGGTTTCCTTCCATCAATCTAGAAATTGACCTCTAAAATCGAATTTAGCACCAATTCATAGAAATAACATGTACCTGTTATAGGTATATATTGAACTGTGTAGAGATGGCTTGTGTGATACATTGAGCTTTAAAAATATTTTTTCAATCAATTCCAAATTATTTCACAGCTTTTTTTTATTCTTTCTTCTTTTTGTTTCTTCCTTTAGATTTTTTTTTTTCCATAAGGTACCTGTGCTTGCTGTGGGAAAGACAGAGACACAAGGAGGATGGCCACACTATAATTTCTTCTCCTCTTCCATTCTCCTCTTGGAATTTTGGGCACACCCTCACACACATCCAACATGTTTTCCAAGCTGCCAGGTCTGGAACTTGAACCACAGAGTCAGCCATGTGAGATGCAGCATCTTAACCACCATGCCCCCTGCAGGCCCATGAGGTTTATTTTTAAAAGCTTCAATTTCTAACAGGAGGTCTTTGAAGGTAAGTATGTGTATATGTGTGTTGGTAAGTGTGTAATGGTAGGAATGAACAGGGTAACTTCCTATAGTTAAGTTACATATTGCCAGAAAACACAGGATTAAAATATATAATATGTATTTCCCTCTTTTTAACCTCAGCAAATATAGGTAAGACAGTACAACAGTACCACTTAAATAAGTAAATAAATAAATGTCCAGGAAATGTTGCTATTTAGTGCTATAAAGTAGGAAGACTATATCTTAATCCATCCATAAATGAGCATGACTTCAGTTACTAAAGGAAAAACAGTGCTTCTTTCTCATAAATTGTCCAAAGAAATATGTCTAAGTTATGTCTCTCTGTGTCAACAAAATTTAAATATTAAGCCAAAAATATCCCAAACATCCACTGATAACTGAATTAGGCATATGAAAGCCTGATTTTAGACCTAACAATATAAAGAAGAAAAAGCAGAAATGAATTTGAAAATGGCCTATTTTTGAACCATTAGCCTGAGAGTAGTCACCTCATTCCTTAGCCAAGATTCAAGAGATTTAACAAGTTACTCCCCTCATTTAGGCTTGGTCCAGTATGTTCTCAACCACAAAGACATGATCTTCTAAAGACACACATTGGAATAAATCCCAAGAATTTTCCAAACATCATGTGCTAAATGCCCTGGAAATTCTGAAATGTCCTTTTTCTTCCTCCCTGCCCCATGTCCTCCCAAAGGGCCACTGTCACTCTGGGAAGTGTCTTATATCCCCGACAGACAATGAGGCTGATACCCTTGCTGTTTGCTAGTTTAACACAGAGAGTGATTTATGGCTACTAGCCCTTTCGTCTTAGGCAGATCAGTTTACCTTCACAGACCTACTCCCAATCCACTCAGTAGGACTAAAGGAGTTAACTTTTCTCACTATAAAAATTTAAAATTCTATAATTATTCAGAGTGATAAGGTCAGAAGATTAAACAAGAATTCCTTGATCTGCAGTTCATGGACTTTAGGCTATTTTGATTTCTGTAAGAAGTAATTTGTAAAATTTATGGAATTGTCTGAACAGTGAATAACCCAGAAAATAATCTGTGTATGTATTTCATCACAGGATTTTTGGAACCATAGCTAGCATTTATGCCTAACTGTATAATTCAGGATTGACTACTTCTCCATTTTTACAGGATTACCTTTATAAAAAAGCAAAATGTTCAAACAAAAACTCATAGTGGGCTAAAACAGAGTAATGTCTCTCCTTTTTACACAAATTATAAACAAAAGTTAGTATCATGTTTTTTTTTTCAACTATAATGATTTCAGGGATTAGTAAAGATATATAAATTAGGAAACACATTTTTCATAGTAAACTGAAATAAAGTGCTTTTTAATCTACATCTTTAATTATAGCTTTCTACAAATGCATGTCATTTATTAACACAATTTCTACTTAGCTGAGTTCCTTCTCTGAAGTCTTTTATGTAAAAGTATTTTATTTAACATCCAGCAATCAAAATGATTTACTCTTTAGTTTTAGATCTTTATATCAATAGCTGAATAAAAAGCTCTACAATAATCAATGAAATGCAGTACTAGAGTATATATTCATTGAGAGCAAATGCCATGTGTCATTCTCTTTTGCACAGTTCAGCGAATCTAGCACATCACCAAACAAGCATTAGATACTTCTCAATGTGCTTTGTATTAAATTGCACTTTTTTTGTTATCTTGTATATACACAAAAATGACATTATTATGCACTGGATATTTACTGAAAAGATGTATAATATAGTCTACAGTCAACATCTTGGCTAGAAGAGAATTCATCCCAGATGCTTCAAGTGAAATGATTTTAATAAAATTCCTAATTACAAAAGTGTACTTAGGATGAAAGGAACAAGCAAAGGACAGTGAGAGCAGACCATCAATAGAGAGGAACTGGGGGCCAGCAGGTGGCAAGGTGGTTAAGGAGGTTGGATCCCACAAGCAGACTCCTCAATTCCAGTCTCAGACCTAGAGGCCTGAGAAACATGCCAGCTTCATGTGCATATATGCCCAAAATCCCTAGAGGAGAAGGGATTACAGCATGGGCACCGCCCTGGGCAGTGATTTCTCACTTTCTGTCTCCCTGGTGAGAAATAAAGAAACCATTACTAGTCCACAAGGTCAAAGGGACAAGGAGAGAATATTTTACGCACTCCCGAGATAGGGTCACCTGGTGAGAAATATCGATCCAAAGGAACAGTGATTTTCAGAAAAGTCACAATGAAACAAAAAGGAGGAGGAAGAAACATCCAGTCTTTCTCCTTCTGTGTCCTGTTCTCCCACAGACAACACCAACTGCAAGTCATCTGTCAAAGAGACCCCAGTGATCACAGATGTAAGCAGAGAAGGGCATAGAATGGATCTTGGGGCCAATCCAAGAAAAAGCCAATGCAGTAAACAGTATTCTTGTTAACGGTTATTCATAAAAAGTATATCTTTTGTGGTCAAAGTCTATTTAAAATAGAGGCAAAACCTGTCAAATAGAAGGAGTATCAGGTCAAATTATATTTGATAATATGTATGTTTTGATGGAAGGCACAGAGGATAGCAGATAGATTAGAAAAATTTTTACTAGGAATTAAAATTAGAAGTCAGAAAACATAAAATATGCATCCGGGACCCTACGAGCAGAAAGAAAGCTCAGCAGTTCAGGTTGATTAGTTGGAAAGGATGTGTCCCAAAATCCCCAGACTACAAAAGAAATCTAGAATACTGGATTGTGCTCAGGACATAAAACGGGAAAAAGATCAAGTCTTGATCCTTCATGAAGCCAGTGAATAGAAATCACAATTTCCCCTATTTCTTTTTGGAGGGAAAAGTTTAATCAGAAAGAATTTTCAGGGGCTTTTTCTCCTCTCCAATCTCTCCATCCAATTTCTAAGTCTTAAGATAAGACTTAGACCCTATTTTTCCCATCATTGATGAAAAAATACCTTATACCCTTCATGAATGCATGCTCTTCACAGGAGAAGTTGCTCGGTCTTATTTATTGGTAAAACTTTGTACACTTACAAAGTCTAGCTAGCACATAGTAGGTCCTCAGTGAGCATCAGTTAAATAAAAACAAATTAAGCAAATGCAGGAAGAAATTAACACTCTATAAATATCTGTGGTAACCATACATCAGAAAAAAAATACTTTAAAGAAAACATAATATGCCAATTGAGTCACAAACATAATAAGTGAGTGATATCAGAATGTCTAAAATTTTGACATGGTGACAGGAATTAGAAACCTGCATGGCTTGAAAACAGGAGACAGATCTACCAAGGGACTGATGGGAAGGCAGAAAACAAACAAAACTCTTCAGAGACTTCACAACTTCAAGGGAAGGCTCTGTTTACCATCAGCTGGGAGGAGACCAACAGCAGCTTTGTGGAAATATGCTTGTGTTTAAGGTCAAGATGCACAGTTCAGTTTCCAGGAATTTTTGATGATTTATTGTGTGTCTTAAACATTCTTATATAGCATATTTTTTTCCTTTCTAAAGATCTTTTTCAGATCATTTTTGTCATATTTTCTTCCCATAACAGATCAAGTCTGTCTGAAGGTGAGGAAATAGAAAATCTACCTTAGTTGCAAAATCTTAAAAAAATATATTACGTGAGAAAATACCTATGCTTTGAAATATCACACACTTTATGGAGAACTTAATATTAGAAAATAGAAAGCTGAATGAAATTATAAATCTACTTTCCTCAATAGCGTCATCAATTTTTGATAGGCAAACTTATAAATCTAATTCCGTTTTTAAAAAACATCCTCAGGTATCCTGAAAAATATACAGAATGTATTACTTTGTAATTATGTTCTTATCACAAGCTTAGCCACATTAGCACTCTTTGCCAAACATAATATCAATATTTATTTTGGTTAATCAGCTGGAACTCAATAATTTAACACTAAACTATTGTATTACTTTTCTCTGGCTAATCTACTGTAGCAAAATTATATTGGTTTTCTGTAACAAAGCCTTCTAATCCTTCTTATCACTTCCCAACTAGCATCTCAGCATATTAGAGTGTTAAGATATCTACGATAAGAAGAGCAACTGGGTGAGAGAAGATAGACAGGACAGGTGTTGTGAAAAGTTAGGGTATCAGCCTCAGGTTAATCAGAAAAATTCCTAACTCTTCTGCCCATGATTGACTTGGGCATGAGCTCATTCTTCTATAAAATGTATGAAATGGATTCAACTAGTGCTAAAATTCATATTGCATTCCTTTCTGTAGAGTAGCATACCTCTTCCTTTCACCTGAATCTTCTAGGTATTAATTAATTAATTAATTAATTAATTAATTAATTAATTTTCAAAAGTTATCACTACCTTATTGGTCCCAAATGTTACTAATGGTTGGCATCTATTTTAGTGGGAAGACCACAAGCTCTAACAATGCCTTAAAACTGGCATCTCCTGGCTCCAAATGGGAAAATTGATGCGTCCGCAGACGTCTTCAAACATGAAGCCTGTCCTTGTCTAAATTGCCGAACAGCCTGACTGTCTTTGACTTGATGAAGAATGATTTGGAGTGGTTTATCGACACCAGTGACATCGCTTGTACTAGGACAGGCATCTTGTAACTAAAGTGCAGGTGGTGCAGTACACTCAAAATGGAAATTGCTCAGACAGAATAGCTACTGAAGACTCTAGCACTACATACTCAAATTGCTTCTCTGAGGTTCAAGAGCCGCGTTTTAGGATTCCTCAATGGCTGCTGCCATAACCTCGCTTCTCAAAGCCTCAATAATTGCTCAAGCCATCACATTTAACAAAAGGCTACATCTATTTCTCTCAATAAAGATTTATCCTAGTATTACCAGATATGTTTAAGGCCTAGAAACAAAGTCTGCCCTCCAGATAAAAGAGAAAAGCAGCCTTTTAGAATTAGTAGTTACCACTCTAATCTGAAGCTTGCACTGTCCTTTTCAATCCTAGCAGAGAAACAATTAATAAAGGAACCCATTAAGACCTGATTATTGCTGCTAAAAAAAGAAGGTAGAATTTCAGTCCTTTGAAGTAACTGAGAATGATTCAGGCCTCATTACAGAGATATAATCTACATTCATACATTTATGTTAGTGATTCAAATCTATTGGGAGAGATTGAATTCCGTTAAATAGTGCATCTTTCCTGCAGAACTTTTCTCAGGCTTTCTCGGGCTAACCTAAGAGGTGACCTAACAATGCAAAGTAGTGGGGTATTTAGGGCTTCGACTGTGCTATAAAAGAAAGGCTGTACAGAAAAGAAAAAGACAAATGAGATATAATCTAAAAAGCTATGTCAGCTTTTCCTTTGGGCCGTTTTGTTAATGCCCTTCCTGTCATCGCAGGGTACAGAAGAGTGGCAACTGGGATCTAGAACTTTTAAACGCTGCACCTGCTGCAACCAGGAAGTTGGAAGATGTCTTTTTCCCCATTTAAAGCAGAAAATAAAAGGAATATTTTAGTTACAAGATCTAAGTAGCTTCCTCTACTGACACAAAGTAAGTTATGGTGCGTATGCGTGTATGTGTGTGTAAGAATGAGAGAGAGAGAGAGAGAGACTGTCTTTACATGGGGCAGATGTCCAGTGTGAACCACAAAAATATTTTAAATCCCAAGCTGGTATCAATAGTGCTGGTTCTCAGTGCAGAGAAACCTCAAAATAATAACTTCCTGTGTTTTATAAATTTTCACAGCAGAATCTTCACTGTATGGTTTCATCAAACATAATTTTTATAAAACATGCAATTTTAATTAGTTTTCAATTTACACATTGGGATTCTTCTGAGCTGTTTCCGATGAAACTCAAATCCCTTAGAAACATCACAATGTCCTGTAAGCATTTGCCTGCTCAGATATGAAACTGTGAACTAGAGCACTGAAATTAATACTAGAGGTGCATTTCTTAAAATCCATACTTAAAGAGCAAAACTTATTTGACATATGCTCTTTATTTGTTCCATTTTCTAATTAATAGCTACAGAAATCAGAGCTAATTATATTTAAAAGTATACTATGATGTTCACCGCATTGTCAAAATCTTCTGAGTAAACTATTGCAATGTGTTTTAAATAATACAATTAAAATCCTTATTCTAGCATAACATGGTTCTATAGAAGAGCATGTGCAGGAAGCCATTTTTTGAGTTACTAAACAATGTAATAGGGCCATCATTTATAAAGTCCATCTCTCAGCTAGATTTTTTACTTCTTTTTTTGTATTTTTTTTCCTCAATTCACAATGAAGATGGAAGCCAAATGCACGTTTTAGGGATTCTGGCATGTTTTGTGTACACAAGTCCTTCTGTTTAGTTACCTCCAAATTACAACTACAGTTGTGAAATTCCCACATCCACCTTGCAGTGTTACCCTATCTCACATTGGCAGCCTGTCTATTTGGGTCAACCATGTGAAATGGCCCCTGGTAGGTCAAAATTGGTAAATAAATAAATAAGTAAAAGTAAAAAGCAAACAAACAAACAAAAACCTGGCAATTGCATTTGTTTCCCAAACCACACATGTCTAACTACCTTGCATAGGCACTGCTGGTCACACTTGCACTCACACAGAACATTTTTAAAGAAGTGGTCCTGGAGGGCTTGTTTGTTGCCTGAGTTGGAATGGATTGTTATCAGTGTTTTGTTCTTCCTTCCCCTTAACTCTTGGCAAAGGCTTGTTAGCCTTGGACTTAGTTGTGTCTACCCCTGGGTTGTGAGCGAGTTTCTGTCAGCCACGGGGTGTGTAAAGGAGAGTATGAGAGGAGAGAGGGTAACTGGTAGAGCAGTTAACGTTGTAAAATAGAACCCTTTAAACATTACATTGAAGGGGACCGCCCCTTTGCGGTAAAGTGCAAAGGAAATTGCACGGAAAAGAAAACAGACAGCAGGGTATTCCGCCAAATTGTGTGGTAAAATCTTTGCGATCTCAGTAAAGTGCGTTCGCTTTGAAGTGCACGCGTGATTCAGTAAAGGACTCATGTTAGCAATTAGAAATTGGTCATTTGGGTCCCTGATTTCATTTGCGCCAAGAGAGAGGAGACTTTTAAGGGTGACGATAAATCTCCCTGAGCTTAAAAGGCAGAGAGGGCCAAAGTGTGAACTCTTTACTTCAGCAACGGAAGCGAGAAATCAGTGATTCATTAAAGTGCAGACCTCCTTGGATGCTGGCAGAAGAGGAGGAAAGGAAACTGATTATGTCTGCCTTTCCAGTGCTCGCCCCGACCAGTGTATAACCGGCGGCTTTGGACGGTGGATCCTCAGCATCGTCTGCTTTCTCCCCAGCGCTCCCTCCTTCTGGGAAGGTGGGGAGGGGAAAAGAAGCCAAGCACCAGGCTCCAGGTGGCTCTTAAGCTCTTCACTGCCAAAAGAGGAAGAAAAAAAATCCTACTGGAAAACAAGTGAGAAAGAGGCTCCCCAGAGGGGACTGGTTCAGGCTGCAAGAGAGCAAAATTCGGAAAGCGTGGACAGAACTCGCGCCCGCGGCCAGCCCTGCGAGCACCGGGCGCTTTCGGAGCAATTAGCCGGTGCTGGAGGCGCACGCAGAGGCTGCGGCTTCCGCGGCGGGCGGCGTAGACCGGACCCGGCAGCCCCCAGCTCCGTGCACAGGCATCGCGCTCTCTCCCCGCTCCCTTGCTCTCCCCC